>NC_088792.1:176620906-176935906 GCF_011386835.1 Chrysemys picta bellii | reverse complement strand
GACTAAGCAAATTGTGTAACATATTTGACATGGAAGGATAGTCTGAGATCTCTTTAGTAATGAATAGAGGTTCTGGGCGTTTGGAAAACCCTCTTGGCAAAACCTAGCATTAACGTCACAAGGTTGGAAAGTTAAAGGGAACTTCATATCAGCTTTTTTATCCATAGGTTGTGTTCTAATTCTTTAAACTTCTTTACTACTCTAGCTAAAATTTAAACTGGAATAGGTTGGGAAAACCTGCTTTTGGGTGAATGCTCACAACTCTTACTATTAGTCTCAATTACAGTATTTATATTGTGGTAGTGCCTAGAACTGCAATCAAGAATCAAGGCCTCATTATGCTAGGCACTGTACAAACACCATATTGAAAAGATGGTCCCTGCCTCAAGGAGCTTCTATTCAAAGAATAAGCTGAGACAATAGGTAAATACAATAAACAGACTAGGGAAACACAAGGTCACAGTGAGAATATAATAAGTGGCAGTTACAGCACACCGGCTGCCCAACCACTGTCAACTATTTTGTAGGCATTATAGACAGACATAGCTGTTTTTTTGTTTGTTTGTTTTTTAGGAGACACTTAAAGAAGCATAACGTAGTGGCCTTGCTAATTTTTACAAGGATTTATCTTTTTTTTTTTTTAATGCCAAGACTAAGTAGAGTTTAATTTAGAATTAGTTTGCTTTTAGTGCGTCAATAGCTGCTTTCTCGGCAAATATAATCAAGAGTCTGATCCTGCAGCTGCTCTTCAGCCAGAAATCCCAATTCAGCTGAAAGAAGAATGGATCTGAATGTTTGTCCAAAGTTCAAGGTGTACCACCTGAACTGAATCTTTAGATATTTTCAAATTTCAGAGTTACCTTTTTTTGTTGGCAACAGTTTCTGGTTTCACCCAGAAGCTGAAAGACTAACATGAGTTTGGCTGGAAGCAATAACTGGTGACCTGACAAGAGAATTCTCAAGAGATTTTAGCCTGATAAACTCAGGATAACCATCCAGCCTTTGCATACTTATATAAACGGAACATCTAAACTTACTGTGGCTCACTATCACTAGCTCCAGCTCAATTTCCATGTTTAGCAGTGATCCAACAAATACATTTAAAATTAAAATCTTTTCCATATTCCATTCCCATAGCATCAGCATATGGAATCGCTTCCAATTTCCAGTTGGAACCAGGATTTAATGAAAGCATCTAGCATATAGATGGACTTGAACGAGGAACAATGGAGTTGGCCAAAAATTTAAGAGTGTTCAGGTTGGGATCTAGGTCTGAAATAAAAAACATGTTTCCTCTTTGCCACCCTGAGATGGTGTCTCCATCCCAGGGGTTAAGGTGGCCAGGTAGGCCAATTAGTTGCTCAGGCTGCACCTGGAGGAGGAGCCAGGGACCAGGGAGTGGATTAAATGAGACTCAGATGAGCAGGAATAGGCAGGGCCTGTAAAGCCCAGGAGCTGAGAGAAGGCGGCTGCTGGGAAAGGCTGCAGGAAGGCAGTCAGCAGTCAATCACTGGGCCATCTTTAGGATTTATTTCAGAGTAGCAGCCGTGTTAGTCTGTATCCTCAAAAATTTGTTAGTCTCTAAGGTGCCACAAGTACTCCTGTTCTTTTTAGGATTTATGGGGCTCTATATAGTATTATTAAACTGGTACCCCTATGCCCAACGGCAGCCCGGGCTTGCATGTGTATTTTAGATAAGGGTGGTCTTTTTAAGGATTTATTTAAAAACACTGTATGTCTGAAGATCCACACATTTAAGGCTAAAGATGAATACTCAGATGGTGCATCTAAAAATCTATGTAAGGATTTTTTTAGCGATGGGATTTTTATAATCTTCAGCAACTCACTAATGAAATGTTTTTAAAGCAAATTTTAAACTAAGGGTCTGTGTAGACTAACATGTTCTGAGTAAATATTACAGTAATTCACAACTGTTTTTGTCAGTAAATTCAGAAACTGACAGTATATATCTGGGGGTGGGCAAATGCCTGTTAAATGGCTTCATTACCACTTGAATGGCTCTTTAACAGTTTCAATGTTGTGGTAATAGGTCTGGCAGGCTGGAAGGCTTTTTCACTTTTAAGTACTAGATCCCCTCCTGAGGAAGACTCACCAGGCTGCAGCAGCCAGCTGTGGTTGGAGCCTGCAGGAAGGGTCAGAACAGGGATAGGAAGAGTTGAGGGTAGGGTGACCAGACAGCAAATGTGAAAAATCGGGACAGGGGTGGGGGGTAATAAGAGCCCATATAAGAAAAAGACCCCAAAATTGGGACTGTCCCTATAAAATCGGGACATCTGGTCACCCTAGTTGAGGGGGTGGACCAGGGGTGCCCCAAATTTTTGGGTGCCTATGCAGCTGCGTATGCCTAAGTCAGCAGTCCATTCCTGGAAAGAGGGACTTGGTTTGGAGCTGGTACTCCCAGAGGAGGGCCGGGCGGAGACCAGGAAAAGTAGGAAGCAGTCGAGGGAAGGAGTGGTGAGGGCTGAGAGGGTAAAGCCCAGAACTGCTGAGCTGAGGGTCCCTGGACTGGAACTCAAAGTAGAGGGTGGACGGGCGTAGGTTTTCCTACTGGCCACTGAGGAAGTGGCATTAGGGTGACCAGACAGCAAATGTGAAAAATCGGGACAGGGGGTGGGGGCTAATAGGAGCCTATATAAGAAAAAGACCCAAAAATCGGGACTGTCCCTATAAAATCGGGACATCTGGTCACCCTAAGTGGCATCGTCAGGGAAGCACAGGAGAAGACCGCCTGGGATTGTTTCCATACAAGGACTTTTGGTAACCCCTCAAGGGGGAAGCACGGATGGTGACCTGGTCAGAGGACCGAGTCATGAAGAGGATGCTGTAGTTCCTGGAGTGAGGCGAGGCTGTAGGGTGAGAGGATGATGGGAGAGGCACCACCTGAAGCAGGTCCACCAACTGGCAGAGCTAATCCCCAGACTGGATAGCAAGAGGCGCCGCTGTGGTGAATGGACCCCATGCTACACCCCAAAACAGTTTCACTTCACAAAAATAAGAACAACAATAATGAAAAAACTCCCAAACTGAATGGTCATCTTTAGTGTAGAGTTCAGGCAGGTGATCTCAGATATTAGCAGAAGTTCCTCATTCAAACATGATTGAAGCTGAAACATGATTGAAGCTGATGGGGGGGAAATTTAGGCAAATTAGAAAGGAAGCAAACCAAATAGGAGGAAAAAATAGAAGGGTAAGTTTGTCTCAGGCTTCTTTATTCAGTCTGTAGTTATTTCTGATCATTCCTCTAAAAATCAACACACATCTTTTAATGAAAACTTGAGGGTCAGAAATCCACAAAATACCTTAATTTAAAAAAAAAATCATGTCAGGAGTCGCCTTGGTTAGTACAACTTATCATAACAAACAATGTATTTGGCACACTTAGCCCATTTGTTCAGTTAATGAATTGTCTACAGAGTGGAAGTATTATTAATGTGTTTTCTATATGAAGTGATTTGTGCAAGCTAGAGGTAGTTGGAAAATACTTTATTTTTTTTTTTGTTCCTTTGAAAAATTTCAGTGAAAATAATAACATGTTCATCTTAATCAAAAACCTTCCTCAAAAGTTTTTGGGTTTTCATCAAAAGCAAAAACTTACTTCCCCCCCTCAACCTTTTCAGCTTTCAAGTGCCAAAAGCATGTGTGGGTGCTGTCAGTATTTGTTTTTTCATTGAAAAACCAAAACTTTTATTGAATATAGGACATCTGCTGTAGAAACTTCCATTTCAACAAAAGCCATTTTTATCCATCCACAACATTGTTGTGAATGAAAAATTACTCTCACCTCTAGAGCAAACAGACTCGGTCTGGATTGCTCCCAAATTCTTTGCTGTAAATATTCCATTGAGGATTCAATATTCAAGCAATCTGGTTACTTAAATCGCATAGTATAGTTGTTGTTCCCAGATTGGATAATGACCCAATTTTTATAATCTGCTTCCATTTCTGCCTGAAACAATCTTTTTCACAAAATGAAATTCATTTTGTGATTAAATTAATCTCAGCTAAAAAGTCAGTGTCTGCTGAGATTCATATGAACAAACTTTGCTCACATTAATATTTGTGAGAAGCAAGTTAAAATGGGTGAGACAATGAAGGAAAATTTAGAGAACGTTAAAAATGGTTGTGAATATTTTTTCCACTATTTCTCATCCTCTGTTCAGTGCCCCGACAAGTAATGCAAGACCTCCCTTTTCCTTCCCTTCATACAGAGGTAAAATAAGTCAACAGCCTTATAGAAGGCCCTGAAATCCAGAACTGAATAAATATATAGTAGTTGGAAAAAACTGGACTTCCGGTTGTAATGATTTGAGTTGCCTGCCATCTTTATGGCACTTAGAGAGAGGTGCAGTATTTATGTATTCATTCAATGATCTCAATCAATTTTTCGTGACCATCGGAGTCACAGTACAGAAATCCAGCACATAGGGTGCTAGATCCTCAGCTTGTATAAAAGCTTTGTTAAAGTCAATGGAGCTGTGCCTACTTCAAGCTGATTTGAGGATCTTATCCAGGAAAGGTTAGGGATGGCAAAGGCCCAGGATGCTCATTTGGGTCTTATTCCACTTCGAATTATGCTGGGTATATCCCTGATAAGGTAAGTCGTGTGGGAGTACTGGAAAGAGACCTGCTTTTCCAGAGTCACTTAACTGACTCCAGCGGCTATTGTTACAACAATGCAAAAATTTCTTTCTGCTCATTTGATAGTATTGACTCCAGTCCATCATTATTGTTCATTTTAAAAACAATTGACCCCACACTACTTCTGCTCTCTAGCTATGCATCAGCAGTACATTGCACCAAAGGTCCTATAGTGTGAGAGTGTGTGTGTGTGTGTGTGTGTGTGTGTGTGTGTAAGCCAAAATAGTTACCATGTTCTGGCTTCCCTCTGCTCTCCTAAGCTTTCAGTCCTGGAGTTTCCCACCCTAAAAGATCAGTGTTTTGACTCAGAGAGACAGAGATAATTTGTCAAGGGATGAAAACAAAAGATCACTCTAAGGAAATTGAAAGTGCAGCTTCATTGCACACTCCTTTTGGTGGCATGTAGAGTACAGACATGATATGCCCCCAGCACAGGTATAAATAGCAGTGTAGACAGTGAAGGAACTGCTTATGTGAGCAAAGACATGTCTGAACCCTATGGGTAGGTACCTAGGTACATGCCCTTTGTGGCTCTCTTTTCCCCAAGTAGTGCTACCCCCATCTACATTGTTATTTTTAACAGAGTTTCACTGCCTCCCCACTGCTGGAGCCTTTCCCTGCTACAGTCAAAGACTTTGGCAGCAGGAAAAGGTTCTGGCAGAGAGGAGGCAGTGGGGAAAGGCTCCAGCAGTTCCCTGCTCCTGAGCCTTTCCCCACTGCCTCTGCCCTGACAGAGTTTTTCACTGGTATATGTAACTACGCACCACCGTGAGGCTGTAGCCTACTTTTCACTGTGGCACGTAGCTACACATATCCTACACTCCACTGGAAGTGGTGTGCAGTGTAGCTGTAGCCTAAGGGCATGTCTACACTTACTGTGGATTGATGTAGTGGGTATAGCGAAGACCCGCTAAATCGACCGCCGATTACTCTCCGGTACGCCACCGGAACGAGAAGAAAAGGTAAGTCGCAGGAGAGTTTCTCCCGTCGACCCAGCATGGTGTAGATACCGCAATAAGTCAACCTAAACTACATCGACTTCAGCTATGTTATTCACATAGCTGGAGTTGCATAACTTAGGTCGACTTAACCCATAGTGTAAATAAAAAGAAATAAAAATTACTTGAAGAAAGGAGATAAAACAGTTTTATCTCCTATTAATTCTATTCAGTACTCTTTCAGGTTTTTCCATATGCCTTTTGTAATCACGTATTTGAAAGGCCACATGCATAAACACACCTGGTCATCTGTGGAAGCAAATACCTGATTTTAATGGGCACACCATGTACTTGCATGTATACATGCCCCTCTGCAGCCTCCAAGGTAGGGAGAGTTTGTCTGGGCCAAAAATCATTGGCATCTTTAACGATTGCACTCCCGTCCCTTCCTCTGGGTAGCCAGATGTCTCATAGGTTTAAGGCTGACTAGACAGAAGGGTGCAGCATAAGCCTACTAGCTCCTTCACACCCAAGGGGAGGGCTTATAAACTCTTTCCCTTGCTGGGGATGCCACTCTGTGCTGGGAAGGAAAGCTCCCTTTCCTCCCACCTCCTCTCAGGATTACAATGGAACCAGGTTTAGGGGCCTTGCTCTGGGCATCCTACCAGTTGCCTCTTGGGAGCTGGGAAGGAATTTTTCCCCTCTGCCTGACTGGCCTGGGCCGAGTGAGGTTTCTTTACCTTCCTCTCAGAAGTCCAGCAACCCGCTGGGTAAATTAGCCTTCAAAATTCATTTTGACACAGCTTGGTGTGTGTCACAGATAATTGTTCTACAGGAGGGTCCAATCCACTGATAAAACAGATTAGGAGAAGAGTAACAGGAATGGGGCTCATATTGTCTCCCTCTCTTCACCCTTAACCTTCATATGGTTATGGGTGAGGGCTCCAAGCAATGGGACCAGGCTAATGCTGGTGTAGTGAGGCTGATGGCAGCCCTCCACTGTGAGGCATGGATTACCAAGGAAGGCTGACCTGCATTGGGTAGGTTATTGCTAGATGCAGCCCAGATGTATTACTTCATAAGGTTGCGGCCTAGTTAAACCACTTTCTTTGTGTCCTGACTTCCTGTAGTGTCCAGGACAATGTGTATGTGCAGTGGCACATGCCTAATCTTGAACGTTTGTCTCAAGAGGCCTTGGCTGAAATAAAGCCATATTTATTCTTAGGCTAAATTAGCTCAGACACTTTCTTCTCCACAGTTTTCTATATATGTATTGCTTATGAAACATGCTGGATTTTAACATCCTGAAGCCTGAAGATCTCAGAAAACGGGCGTAGCACAGGTAGTAGCACTGTAAATCTGTTGTACTGACTGGGGAGAAATATCTGCAAGCCAGTGCTACAAAAATGTGTCGTCCCCCCCTTTTTTTTTTCTTCAATGGTACTTGAATTCATTTAAAAGGATTTGAACAAAAGCGTAACTTATCAAGCACATTTTATTTAATCGCTGGCAATTACAAAGTTGTATATCATGGAGTTTAAAAGATGAGACCACTAGTGTGGACCAGACAGATAATATGATTGAGTACAAGAATTTAAGCACAATGGGTCATAATGTCTTATGTCTATAAATTGTTATGGGCAGTGGAATTTTCTGATTGTACAATTGTGTTATAATTATGGGATCAGGTTAATTGAAAATCAGTGGATGGCAATGTGGTCAAGGACCCTAAAAATCCCTTGGACACTGTTCTTAACTGAGGCTATGTAGTGCAGACACTTGTTACAATGACGGAAGGTGTGGCTCCACTGTGTTGTAGTAAAACCACCCCCTCGAGAGGCAGTAGCAAGGTCGATGGAATAATTCCTCCATCAACCTAGCAGTGTCTGTACCAAGGCTTAAGTCAGCTTAAATATGTGTCCCAAGGTATGGACCCAAAACAAACAAACAAATCACCAACCAACCTGAACACCCTACCCCCAAAGGGTTTTTACCCCCCAAAGGGTCAAGAGCCACAGAATCTATGAAGTCCACTAGGAACTTCGCTATTGCTATCATTGTATTGTTTTTTCATGGAAGGTGCTCAGATACCGTAGTGGTGGGAGGCAGTATAAAACCATTACATAGAAAAATAGTGGATATTTCTGAAAACATTATCTTAAGTGACTTCGGTAGTGTCACAAAGGAAGTCTAAAGGCTTGTCTACAAAGTATGGAAAAGTACATTAAAGCACTCTAACATATTACACGCTAACTGCCCCACGAAGACCCTGTGGGCTTAAACTAAAAGATACATAGTTCACGTTGATGCAGTCCCATTTCAAACATGATTATGTTAATGCGAATTAGGTATCTTTCTAGTTTCCTAGCAGGGTCTATATGTGGCAGCTAGAATACAATTTTTTTTTGAGCACTCTACAATTCATACCCCCGTAGTCCAGACTGTGACACTGTGAAGACAGTTCCTAAGTCACACTAAGTCCTGTGACTTAGCCATCAGACCGTCCCTTCCAAAGACGACACTTTCTCAATTGGTGCAGTTGTAAACCATATTTAAAATCTGGATGTTGGCCAAAGTACATGGCAAATGAATTTTCAAAACTCTTCTATTGCATCATTGGTTTATTATGCATGATGCTCTTGCATTATGTATAATGATTCAGAGACTCATGTCTTTAGTCATAATGTGGGAAAACACAGAAGCAGTTGGAGGGTAATTTCTCATGCCATTCTGCCATGGCAATACGTTCTGCTATGATTTAGGAAACTACAGGCAGTGGAAAAGGTTCCTTTTGAAAGTATTTTAAATGTCAAATATAAGATTCATTTCAGTACTGCTTTAATCCAAATGTCAGAGTTTTGAACTGAACTATCAATCTGACCAGAACTTCCTGAGCTTTGCCTATCCAAACGACTAGCCCTCAAATGAGAAATCCTGATTACTGCTAACACCAGTACATCACATCAGCCTACTTCCAGGGGAGGAGGTGCTTTATTTCTCTGTACAATCATGTGCAGCTACCAGGATTGGCTCCAGCATTTCTGCCGCCCCAAGCAAAAAAAAAAAGCCACGATTGCAATCACGACTGGTGGCAGCAATTGGGAGGTTGGGGGGGAAGCCGCAATCGGCGGCGGCAGTTCGGCGGCAGGTCCTTTGCTTCTAGCGGGAGTGAGGGACCTGCCGCCCCCGAATTGCCGCACGTGCCGCCCCTCTCCCTTGGCCGCCCCAAGCACCTGCTTGTTAAGCTGGTTCCTAGAGCCGGCCCTGGCAGCTACCTTCTTAGGAAAGTTGCTTGAGTGCCTCCTGATTAGATCATGTGTAATCAGTTGGGAGTAGTCAAGGAGGTGTGGTCTGGCATTTGGGGCAGAGTAAGGCGGTATTCTTGGGATCCGGAGATTCAGAGGTCTGACTTAGAGCCCTGCGCACAGGACTAGTGTAGAGCCCTACAGTGGGACTGGACTCCTGTGGGTCCTGCAGGACCTACTGCCTTAATTGTGGGAGCGGGATTAAAAAAAAGTCCCACACAGGGCTCTAGTCTGACTCCGCAGTGACTAGGTGAAAAACCAAGAATCTACATGGGAAGGGAGAAAACTAAGGAAGCCATCAGGGGAATGGGATGAAATCTGTGGGACCTGGGAAAGTTTTTTCCCCTAGAGATTTGTAAATTTTTAAGGCCTGAGGGAACTAGTGTGATTACTTAATCTGACCTCCTGCATAACACAGGTAATGGGATTTCACTATATTACTGCTTCAAGTACAATAGCTGTGGTTGAACTAGAGTAATCTTAAAAAAAAAAAAAATCCTATCTTGATTAAAACGTCACCAGTGATGGAAATCCATAACAACGCTTGGTAAGTCACTCCAATGGCTAATTACCTTCACTGTTAAAAAGTGCACCTTATTTCTATACTGAATTTGTCTAATTTCAACTTCCAACCATTGGATCTAGTTATGTCTTTGTCTGTTAGATTGAAGAGCCCTCTGATATCAAATTTCTGTTACCTATAGACTTGTACATGGACTGTGATCAAATCATCCCTTCACCGTTTATTTCATAAGCTAACTAGATTCAGCTCCAGAAGTCATTGCCAGAATTGAATAGTGACCTATCAGAGTGATCATGCCACAGATAGTGAGGGCAGGTACACTCACTCACTCTCTTCCCATCCCATCACCAAGCCTGGTCATGGAAACTTTCTCTCAATGCTTTTGCTAGTCTTTTCTATCTTCTACTTCCAAGAATGAACTTCCCTCTGTTCCAAAAAGTGATTGTTTCTTGTTTCCCAAGAGCCATGTATACTGGGGCAGGACATGAAAAACAAATGTAGAAGATTTATTTAGGAAGCAGCTTTGAGAGTTTTAAACAGGTCCCCTTTCTCTCCCAGAGAGGCTCCCCCTTCTAACTTACATGATATTCTTCTCCATTCCACAGATTGGGTCCACCTATATACTTCATGTGTTTTCCTGCCTTTGTCTTCTTCAGCAAGTAGTCGGGACATCAGCTGAAAATATGTCCCCAATGACAGCACCTCCAATAGCTGGGATGGACACTTTTTATTTTATTTTGGTTTAAACCAGGTTTATTTCAGTTTAGCTTACATTTGGCTTAAGCTACATTGAAACAAGCCACTCTTAAACTGAAATAGGAACATCTACCCAGGAGTTTCCACTGACTAAACCAAATTAAGTTTAGACAACTTTAGGACTATGATTCAAATACTAAGCAGGACCAATGCTTGTGAAACATGATAGGATCATAGCACAAATCAGTATGGCTAGACACCAGGAGGGAGAAACCTAAATAGAGAACTATATTAGACTATGGAATTGTCTCAAAAGAAGTGGAGGAAATCTTGTTTCTGTTGGATAGGACCATGCACAAGAAAATATACTGTAGGGAATTATTTTGCACTGGGAGGGGATGAACTAATACCTTGGGTATTTTCCATTACTAATGTCTATCATTCTCTAATTAATGTTAGTAAAAAAAAAATAATTAAAGGTTTCCAACAGCCTCAGACTTTTGAAATAGGGAAGCAGAAAGCCCACACAAGAGATCTAAATAGGGGTTAGAGTAGGAAGGGAGGGATGGGAATATTATATTAGTGGTTAGAAAGTTTCACCATGATTTGATCAGGACTGTGCTGAATGAGTGAACAGTATTGCTCATTTTTTATTCAGCACACACACCTTTGCTTCATGAGACATATACCATTTTAAAAAGTTAAAGGGTGAAATCCTGGCCTTGTTGAACTTAATGGGAACACTCCAACTGACCTCAATAGGGTCAGGATTTCACAGTGTCTAGATTCAAATGGTGATGTTTCTAAAACAGAATCCAAGTGAGGATATTTGTTAAGGTCGATACTTTTGCTAACTTAAGATCAAAGAATTGCTTTTGTAACTGACTGTAATTGAGGTACTGGTTCGTTTTGGGGGGGGGGGGGGAAGAATTATTTTGCTTTTCCCTTCCTTTGATATAAGATGTATAAAAATGAGTGGATGATTTAAGAGATCTGCAGTCATGTTGTTTTATTTTACTACTAAGGACTCTTGTTAATAAATACATTTACTTTTTTAGAAAATAAAGATAATCCAACAGTGGTCATAGATAAGTAAATGTAATAGAATATTCTCTGCTGGGCTAAAATTGTTCTATTTTAGCACCCTGTTTGAAAAAACAAAGAAGTTAGGCACTAAAATATTATAATTTTAATAGCACATGCACTACTTCATTGCTGGCAGAGATGCTTTGCATGTCCCAATATTCCATGTATTTGGTCAACAGCAATCCAGTCTTGTAGCATGTGTGACCCTGGCAGGGACAGATGGTATTAAAATGTATATTATTAACGGTGTACAGTACTTGAGAATCAACTCATCCATCAGGAAATCCATTCAAGCAGTAGATAAAGGCATGACTTTAAAAAGGTCTTTGGATAAAGATAATCCTTGATTCTTGCCTGTTTCCTTTTCTTCTTTTCCACCATTCATTAGTGGAGGGTTTTAAACAGAAATTCTGCCAAAGGGAAAGGTAGACAAAACTCCAAAATAAAGGCAACGAATGGTCCAATCCTGTCACCCTTACTTACATGAGTATTCCCACTGAAGTCAGTGGGCCTGTTTATATAAGGAACGAATACTTGCATGAGAGAGGGTTCTAAAATGGGGCCATAGAGAGCTATGTAGTACATGACAAGAACCAAAGCAGCCAATTTGCCTCTTCTAACAGACAGACTAATCAATTGCAATTAAGAGGCAAAGTAGCAGACTAATGAAGTACCCTTGTCACTGGTTGTCATCTTAGGGATCAATTCACACCTCCATCACAATAACATCAACCCTTCAAGTGCTCTAATGACCCTGAATCCCTAAAGTGCCAGGAGGATTAGGGCAAGGATAATGTGCTGGAAAGGTGCTAATAAAGTGGTGGAGTTGAGATGGGTTTCCTCACTGCTAGAAGATAAAAGGAAACTTTCTATCTGGATCTGCCATAAGCTTCATGTGTTTAGAGACTCACTGACTTCAGTAGGAGTCAGCATCATGGCCTTCGTTTGTCTAATTCTTTTGGTAATAAAAAACAACAACAACAAAACAAAACAAAAACAAAAACCTGTGACCGTGTAGACTATTTCCCCCAAACACAGCCTTTCCTGGAAGAGGCAGTTATTAGTTACAAGAGGTAGTTAAGCTTCTTTATTTACTATCTATATATTGATTGAGTCAGTGATGAATCTCAGTTTCTCTGTATAAGCTGTATTTTATAGTCACAACTGCTCTGTTATATCATTATATTTTTGCATGATTCCTTTAAGTGACTTTAAATATAACAAGCAAATAAAATTTGCTCACAACCACTTTACCAAGCTACAAATGTTTTAAGAACCAAAAATTCTGCATCTCGTTAGGAGAGAGTGAGATTAATTTATGGCATACCTGCACTATGGCAAAGCATTCAACATATGCTTATATCTTCTTGTGCATTATTAGTTGTAAGCAGCAGCACCTAGATGAGGCCCACACTTTTTTAAATTCAAACTATACTAATCACTATTTCTATTTTGGGTGTAAAAGTTAAAAGGAATTTTTCTGCATAGCCTAGATGTTATTTAACCTCAGAAGGGTGATTTCAATAGAATATGGCTCGGGCGTTTCTGGGGACACTGTCACTGCTGTAAAGCATAAACCCCACCTTTAAATCAGTGGAGCTGCACTCGCTTCAAATTGTGATGAATGTGGTTTCCTCACCTGAAGCTAAGCAGACAAGTTCATAACCAGAGTTCAAAAAACCAACATCGGTAAAATGCATTTAGCTTAAAAAAAGAAGTGAACTGAGTGCTCGTGAAAGCTACCAGATTAGCAGGACTCTTTCCTGGTGGGCAACAGTAGTACAAGCTTGCCCACATTGTTCCACCACTGTGCCTCAAACCAGAGCACCTCTAGGGTTGTGAGTGTTTATGCAGTCTACCTCTTTATTCATTCTTTGGCATTTTTGCTTGAGTCTGCAAACCAAGGTACCTAACGTAATTTTCTGGTGAGATCATCTGTGATGAATCATTTAAATTGTATATGAATATAATCTAGAACCACCAATCCATTTCACACAAGCTACAAAACTGACATTGGAGCATGCTGACTTTTTTCCATAACTGGAGGAGAACCTGTGACCTAACAGTGGAAGTCTACGAACCTTCCAATTCCCTAATGCTTTTCTATGTTCAAAACAAAAACTGTGCCTTCTAATAGGGCTTGGTCCTGTACCCCCGAAGTCATCAGAAGTTTTGCCATTGAATTGTCTGGGAATAAGATCACACTGTATCATCTATGTAATTCTATTGACATCAATACATTGTGAATCTGTAACAGATGTCAAGGGGAGTTGCATGTGTGTAACACAACAGATCCGGCCCCATGGCTGCATACCAGTAATATAGTCGGGAGGCAATTTTCAAAGATATAGTTTTGTATAGATTTCAGATATACATCATCCTCAGTCATAGAACGAGGGTGTAAGCTACCTTTATGACTACAGTATATTGGGATATAGATATATTTTCTGTGTGAAGAACTTTGATGCAGAATAGTAAACCATGTAAATATACAGACAGTCTTTGACTTCCTTTTATTTAGTATTTTCTTTTGTGCTCCACAGATTGTCCAGGCAAACTAAGAAGAGCAAGAACACTGTCGACTCTTAGGTCACCTTGCTTTGAAGTAGCAAATGGCTAATATATGCATACATGTGGGGACTGTTTTAACACATGCTTTACACCACAATAATCGATTCATTGGTTTTAAAAAGCAAAACAAAATAATAGCTCTTCCCTTGTCCAGCTGCAGCAGGCGAGAGCTGGAAGATATGCCTGTATGAAAGAGAGGGTGGGGTAGGCAAAATCTCCTAAGAGCAACAAAACAAAGCAAGCCCAATGTTCTTGTCAAAGCGTGGAATGACTTAAACACTCTATTGTACAAAATATGAATAAGTCGTCATTGTGGAGCACAGTGTGGGGGGATCCTCTGTGTTGTCGATTAGCCACATGATTGACCAGATTACACGGGGAAACGGCTAAGGTAAATAAGGGAAGCCTTCTGTCACTTCCTCCCTGGGGCCTGCAAAACAAGGTGCCTAGGAGACTGCCCTATTGTCCTGAACTGAATGGAAAGTGGTGGTGGGGGGTGAGAGGGAGGAAGAAGGAGCCATAGATGCCATGGTTGGTGAAAATACGCCTCTCAAGGGGAACAGTGTGAAAATATCTCTCTGGCCAACTTACATGTCAGCGTTGTTCCTTGTTACCACACAGCACTGAAATGAATTTGTCTTAAGATCTCCTATCTTCTTGTGTGTGTTTGGGTCTGCCTTAAAAACACACACGCACAAGTATTAGGAGTGTGATACAAGCATTTTGTGTCTTAAAATCTGCCAGCCCACTAACACTGCATCCATTGTCATGGATTTCTCTTCCCACCACAATCTCACCCTTGTGAACAGATTAACTCGCATAGCTAACTGGTTTATGGATATCACCCCAACCTTACATTTCTTACAGAACTGTATGCTTGGTATGAAAAATGGGGCTCATCAAGGGAATCCCAGTGCAGCTCAACAGTCATGAAGACAGTACCTAGGAAAGGTACCCCTGTCAATCTGGTACTGGGGAATCCTCATTAGTTGTGATTTTAAAATAAACACGTGTGGTGGACTAGTAGTGACATCATAGTTAAGGCTGTGTCTCAGTTTTCAGCCTTAAAATTGTGTTTGCTTATTCCTGTTTCTTTAATATCTTTAAAAAAAAAACCCAGCAGTTTTGATACGTTCAAGGTCTCTAAATTGTTCATTGTAATTTCCAAGAAAACTGAGTCAGAAGCAATGAATAACAGGAGAGTGTATATGTATAATATAAAAAAGTTAAGAATTATATAAATGTATATTTACATTGTAAGCTGTCTTTTAGAATACTTTGGTGTTGCAAAGATTTATATATGGCGATATACCTATTGCATAGAGCTGGAAGTGACCCTGGTGCTTGCAGCTGCCATGGATAAGAGGAAGGAGACTGCTCAGTCCCACATCCGAGCTGTCACCACTTCAGTAGCAGGAGCTGTCTACATGCTTCTCTTATTCTTGTTTTTCACTTTTTCTGCAACCACATGGTGGGCCAGCCTTTATTGCACCCTGGTTCCACAGCCAACCAGCACATATGTTGGTAGTTCCTCTGCAGAGCCAGGCGCGTGGCTGGAATGGTTCAGTGTATCCCAATACTTGCCCGCTTCGCAGCAAGAGGGAAACATTGTCACATATCATTTAGTGTGCCAGGTTGCAGACTCTGTTCTGGCTGCATTTTCACCACACTTGTTCCAGTTAGCACACACCATCTGCGGACCCGCTAAGTCTTAAGCCCTCCTAATCAATTTCCTCCTGGTACTGACCAAGATTGCCATCCACCAGGACAGGGAAGTTTGATGGGGAGTTGCTCTCAGACTGTGGGGCCTAATTTAATTCCTTTATTGTCTCATGTAGCTGGTCAGTGTTCCTCTGGGTGGTACCGATTTGTCTCCTGGGACTCCTTTGTGGAGCAGTGGGTGTTGTCTGGGTTTCCCTGCTTGTTGTCCCTCTCAGAGTCAAAAGAAGGGCACCAATCACCCTGTCTTTTTATGTATTGTCATAGAATCATAGATTATTAGGGTTGGAAGGGACCTCAGGAGGTCATCTAGTCCAACCCCCTGCTCAAAGCAGAGCCAATCCCCAACTAAATCCCCAAATTGCCCCCTCAAGGATTGAGCTCACAACCCTGGGTTTAGCAGGCCAATGCTCAAACCACTGAACTATCCCTCCCCCTCTGTAATTTGTTGTACTGAGGGGTCTCTGACCCAGGGCCGGCTCCAGGGTTTTGGCTGCCCCAAGCACCAAACAAAAACAAACAAAAAAAGCCACGATCACGATCTGCAGTGGCAATTCAGCGGGAGGTCCTTCACTCCGAGCAGGAGTGAGGAACCGTCTGCCGAATTGCTGCCAAACAGCTGGACGTGCCGCCCCTCTCCGAAGTGGCCGCCCCAAGCACCTGCTTGGTAAGCTGGTGCCTGGAGCCGGCCCTGCTCTGACCTCTCCTGTTGGTTGAGGGTGCTGGTCTTTTTGTTCTAGGTGGGCCTGGGCATAGGCCCAGGATTCAAATAGATCTGACACAAGATAGGAACAACTCTCACTACTACACTGCCTGTAGGTTGGGATGTGTATCAAGACAGAGCACCACTGCCTGCCTCCTCACGTAAGAGGAAGGAGAAGAGTGGCTGTGTGTGAGAGAGAGAGAGAGAGACAGACAGACAAGAGATGCTCTCACTGGGGCTTCTCTCCCCAGCTATGGGGACAAAGGACTGAAGTTCCGCATGGTGGCTCCCCACAGGCATGGTGAGTTAATGAAGAGGAAGGATGCCTTCTAGGCTTCTTCCTATGGATCTGCTGGCTATTGAAGAGATGCAGAAGAAGGGTATATTGATCGGATAGTGGGGAGAGAAGGATGAACTGATTTGATAAGCGAGGTGGTTAATTTTTTATAGAGTGATTGACTTTTTATTTTTTTCTTCTGATTGATTTATTGGCTAAATGAGGGGGAGAATTGATTGGGAGAGACAGTGAGAATTTATGATCGTTAGCTGCAGAATATAAAGCTTTCCAAAATGGGAATATATATGAGTGTTTATTTCTTCCTCATTTAGCTCTCCTATGTTCAGTGAGTAGTGGCTGAGGGTAGGGCCATCATTGGCTCTTCTTCTGGCATCCCACTGGGCCATTTCCTTGTTCTTCTGAAAATTGGCAGGCCTAGCACCATGTGCAAGTTTTAAATGTTCTCTTTGTAAGCATTGCCTGAAATGTTCACACTCTGAACTTTGTAAATGTTTCTCCCTGACTTTTCTGCATAGGTGTTTCACTCCATAGAATAGTGAGTTTGCTGGTCAACATCCCTTGTCATTAATCGTTATGGTAACAGAGCCAGATTTTAAAAAGGTATTTTGGTGCCTAAAGGTGCAGATGGGTGCACGGTGGGATTTTTCAAAAGCACCTGAGCAGGTTAAGCTCCTAACCCCATAGACTTTAATGGGCGTTGGGCTCCTAATTCACCAAGGCACTTACTGCAATTTACAAGAATAACTTTCTGCATTTCTAGGCACAGAAACTTTTGTAAACCTGGCCCCTGCTCATTAATTATTGGGGCAGAGACCATCTTTTTTGTTCTGTGTTTGTATGGCGCCTATCACAGTGAGCTGCTGGTCCATGAGGCTTTACCTCAATACTAATAATCAACTATTAATATTTATACAGCACCTTGAACCTATTTAAGTGCTAAAGAAATACCAAGTGTCTATCTGGATACTCTTATGGTCTCCATAATCCTCACAAGACCCCCTGTGAGGGAGAGAAGTAGTAGTAGTCCCATTTTACAGATTAGGAACCAAGGCACAGTAAAGCTTAAAACATTATTGTTACCACCTGGGGTGACCTTCAGGAAGCTCCTCCCCTTTGCCTGAGAAAGTTGTTTGCAGCTAGGGTGACCAGATGAGAATTCCCAAATATCAGGACCGCCGCAGGGGGAGCACCTTTTCAATTGTTACGCTCACCCGTCCGAGTCTTCGGCAGCACTTCGGCAGTGGGTCCCTCAGTCGCCGACAGTATTTGGCGGCATTTCGACAGCGGGTAATAAACCTTGCCACCAAAGAAGGAAGTACTCTCCGCCAAAATGCCGCTGAATACCGTTGGCGACTGAGGAACCCGCCGCCGAAGTGCCAGGTGAGTGTAACAACTGAAAAGGCACTCCCACTACTGGTCACCGTCACCTAAGCAACAACAGAGAGAGAGAAAAAAAAAGCTCCCGAAACAAAATATCGGGACAAATGGCATCGGGACATGGGACAAACTGCTCGATATTGGGACAGTCCCGATTTTATCAGGACATCTGGTCACCCTATTTGCAGCAGTTAGGGAGGAACCCTGCTCAGTGAGTCTTCTGCATTATGGGCAGCAAGCAATGAAGTCCCAAAGAGTCAGTGCAGTTATTGGAGCTCAGTGTTGTAATGTTACAATATTTTCCCTACTGCAATGACATTATCCTAAGGAGTGTGAGTAAACTGAGTGCTAGAGACTGCTTTGACTTGACAGGAAGCCTTACTAGTCTCTTCCCCTACACCCTTCTGACATACACATGCAACGTGATCCACCTTATTTTTCTCACCTTTAGCTAAAATGGTAATGCATTTACAACAGGGACAGCAGACCCAGTGTCATCAGTAGCTGCCCCAAAAAACTTAGAAGGAAATAAATGGGTAGGCATTTTTAAACAGTTTTTTTTTGGGGGGGGGGGGGGGGGGAGGAGGGGATGGATTTATTTTTGAAATCCAGTGCCAGCAGGGCCGGCTCTAAGCACCAGCATTGCAAGCATATGCTTGGGGCGGCCCTTTTCAAGGGGCAGCATTCCGGTCCTTTGCAGGCAGCACTTTGTGCTTCAGAGGCAGCACTTCCCCCCTCCTCCCCCCCAAAAATGCTTGGGGCATCAAAAAACCTGGAGCCGGCCCTGGGTGCCAGAAATATTCTTTGCCATCATTTTGTGAAATTTATCTTTATTTTTTTAAAATTTTAAATTCTTAATGGGAAACTTATGCAGATACTAGAGCTGAGCAAACATTTCAGAATGAATAATTGACATGACAACAATAATAGGCTGCTCTGATTCATGCTGTGAGTAGCACCTATCAAGTCATGGAATCAGGGAGGTGGAACAGGTGCTTGCAATGTCCTGTGCCGAGAGGGATTTGATGCATGGAAAAACTCTGGCCCAACATATAGAATTCTAATTTTATCGGTAGGAAATAATGGCAACAAATGTTTGTTTGGTTGGTTTTGGGTTTTTTTTTTTCCCAGATAAAACCACAACAAACCCTTTTAGCCAGATAGAAAATGTTGTGCTTCATTTTACACTCTCTACAATGGATGACTTGTAACTCTAGAAAGTTTGTTCCACAAGCTGCTTTGCTAGCTCACAGGTTGACTGTTAAATTTGCACTGTATGTTTGTCAGTGATGCTCTAAGTGGTACTAAAGCTGACAGAGTACAAGCAGGAGTTGACAGCTTCACTCCAGTTACAGCTGATTAAAGGATGCAGAGGCCTGAGGCCCCATCTCTAAAGGAGGACCACTGAAAATTCACCTAAGATTTCAAGCCTGCGTATGTACTGTACGTAGGCTGGAGTGGAAAACTCTAGTTATTGCATTAGGTAATCACCTGTGTATTCAGTATTGGAAGCATTTAAAATGGGAAAAAAATTATGCTTGTTAAATGTATATGAAAGTCACAAAAGGAAAGGTCTTATATATGTGTTGTAATGGTAAGTGAAACAACAATGCATTATTATAGTTGTACAGTAAGTCTTAGTGATTATTGTAATACAGTGTGGCCCACTGTTGGGTTGTCACATCTATACAGTTCACATCATAACAGCTCCTATCTATAATTAAATTGTATGGCTTTCAAATTAGTATGAGTGGAGCACAGCAGAAAAACATACTGAAGCAACATACATGTAAAACGTTCTATACAATTTAATTCATGTGTGATTATAATCAGAGTATAAAATAATGATCATATACAGTTGTCATCAGAATACAAACCCTTAAATACAGTGAGCCACTGACAAAACACCGAGCAGGTCAAAATTAGACGAACAATAGAAAGACCGTGCGCGCGTGCACACATATACACACACACGCACGTAGACCAGTGCTAAGGAGAGTAGAATGCAGGCAATCATGAGGAAACAGGCAATCAGAGCTTGAGAAAAGATCAGCAACCACCAGACTGCTTCAATTTCCAAAAAGCATACAGCATGCTATAGTACTAACCTTCTCCTATCCAACACGTATGGTCAGGAGTAACTTTATTCACGAGTTGTCCCACTAACAGCAGTAGGACTACCCTTGTGAGTAAGGAGATCTCCATGCATAATTGTTTGCAGAATCCTACCAACCCTACTGTCAGAGGTGGCTTTATCTGAGTAAGGGCAGCCAGCAGCACTGAGCACTTAGAGTATGTCCACACTGCAAAAGGAGTGTGATTCCAGCACATGTAGACCTACCTGAGTTAGCTTTAATCTAGCTCATGCAAGTACCAATAGCCTGTGCTGAAGCCAGTGCTACAATGTCTGTCTGTATAAGCCTGACTGGGACCTTTATTCAGGTGGCTATTCTGTGCTGCCATGGCTTCATTGCTATTAGTACTTGCACTAGCTAGATTAAAGCTAGCTCAGGTATGTCTACACGTGTGCAACCATACCTCCCACTGCAACCTAGTCATAGCCTTAGATGCTACTAGGCCTTTCAGTACAGTGCATGTTCCATTTTTTTTCTTTCCTATTTCCTATTTTGTCCAGGCCAAGATTTTCACAAGGGACTAATGATATAGGTAGCTTCTCAAAAATTGAGGCAACTTCGGATTTTTGTTGAAGGGACCTGATTATAACGGGATGGATTCTCAGGACTTTCTGGAAATCAGGCCCCTTTAATGTATGTCATGTTTGGCACCCAACATCACTAATCACTTTTGAAAATCTTCGCCTTCTGTTTTTTTAAGTAAGTATTTGTACAATTGTCCTGTACTGTTCCTTCAGAAATGTTCCTGATCATGCAGAGGTAGAAAGCATATCCCTCTTTTTCTTTGTTTTCCCATTTG
The DNA here is from genome assembly GCF_011386835.1 of Chrysemys picta bellii. NCBI lineage: Eukaryota > Metazoa > Chordata > Testudines > Emydidae > Chrysemys > Chrysemys picta. Next base: position 176,915,097 of record NC_088792.1, on the reverse strand, counting down.
TAACTTTCAAATGTTGGTAGGTGCACATTACATACTCCCACTTCATCTGCACTGAATCTCTATTTCTGAATGCCTGGGAACTGCAGACAGTGGCACTTGCATATGTTAAGAGAGCTTCTAATTGTGGAACGTTTTTTCTCTCAATTCTCTCCCAGGCCGGTTTTATGTTGCATGGACAACTTTACCACTTCACTAACATGAACACCACATTGAAACATACACACACACACAGCCATACAAACATGAATAATAAAATACATTTTTTTTTTTTAAGTTTTACTGAAATCATTAGAGAATTTTTGTTTTATTATTCTAACCAGGAGCTTTCCATTAAACAACACAACTGCATTTCCCCCCCTAAGTTTCAGTCTTAGTTTATTAGCACCGGAGGCCTGATTCTCAAGTATGCTGATTTAAAAAAAAAACAACTGAAACCACACAATCTTGAGAATATTTTGGCTTGGTACTAGTACTTTAAAAAATATAAATATCACAGCTTGTATCTTGAAAATAAGTACTGCAGGCAAAAACCCAGTATGTCAAAAACAGAAGTTTGTTGTGGTTTTACAATGAGTAATGAAATGCGAACAGTTTAAAGTGAAGGTCTAAAATGAAAGCTTTCTTTAAAAGGTGATTTTTGTTTAGTTAATCTTAGATAAATGAAAATGGATAGCAAAAGCATTATCTAACTAGAAAATTAGATTTTCAACATAGTCTCTTAAAGAAACATCCAGAAGATATGTTGTTACCTGCAGAACACAAAAGAAAAACAGTCATGCTTCTTTTATCCCTCAGTGACTGGAGGTTGCTTGTAATCAAATTTGACCAAACTTTCCAACTGTAGTATATCAAGAGAACCTTTCTTGTATTCCCTGTCTTCTAACTGGTTTTTAAAAGGCAACTGTTGAGACTTAACTTTTTTTAGTGAGCAAACAATAGTCTCTTTGAACTTGTGGGGGAGGAGGGGCACACACACACACACATCCTCCTCCCTGGTGATAGTGGGTTTATATATATATATATAATCACTTTTTTTGGTTTAACTGAAGATCTACTTGAATCATAAAATTATGCCCCAAAAAGTTTTTCAGACTTTTTATAAGAGCAATACAAATAAATAATGAGGGCAATGGATACATTTGCCATCATTGGACTAGCTTATCATTTTCCATAAAATACTTTACTTTTAGAATCCAGACATACACGAAGTTTTCTAATGAATATAAAGATGCTCCAAAACTTTGAATTGGAAAAATGAAGAGAGGAAGAGTTTAGAAGAGGCAAACGTGCTCTGTGGTACATTAATTTGGATAGTTCATTTTTAAATATGGATCCTCACTCTATTCCTTTAAATAGAAAATCGTACTTTGAATACATTCCAATATTTTAGTTTAAACAGGGCACTAAGCAGTAGCTCGGCACCTGTTTGCTTGTCTGCTTACTTCCTACTACTCTACTTGCCTGTAATCTAGATTTATGGTAAATCTACCCTTCCCTTCATCTACAAGGTCCTGGGACATTGGAGTAGCCAATCTGCCCTTAAATATGTCTCTGAGGAAATGGTGCTAATTAGTGTTGGAATTTACAGCCTTCTGTTTTATTGACTTGTCCTACTTTCTTCGATAATTAACTAATGAGTAAAGTAATGAGCTATGTTAGTCAGTCATGCTGTTCAATTAAACAGCAAATCAATTATTGAAAATAGTTTCGGACAGCTCTTATGTCGTCATGGTGTGTGTGTGTGCATATTTAATATAAGTGCAATTATGCCCAAGATGTTACAATGTCAGTCTATGTAGGGTACACCATGATGTCCCTTCTGACTGCAGCAAAAACCTGATCAGCTACTTTTCCTTTCCACCTCCTCCCCCTTACATTTGTGCATTCTCTGGTCTATTCTTTAAACAATCCTGTGCTGTTTGGGTTTCTTTGCATTCCTTTTTTAAATCTGTCTGAGCATCAGAGAAAAGAGTAAAGAAGCCTTATGTGACTAGATATTGCATTAAAAATAAAAAGAGAGTAGTGGTGGTTGGGGATTGATGTGTCCATCCATAGCTACAATCCTTGGACTTGCCTCAATGAGGCATGCATGTGTTTCTCCCTGTGGTTATGGTTAACTGACCAAGAACTCATGTATATGACCACTGATGACCACTAGAGAGTAATAAACCAATATTTAATATTAAAAAAATTCCCCTCTTTCCTAGCTGTGACACCATATGAGATCAGCAAAGAGCAAACAGACAAATTAAAACCTTTTCCAGTGGAAATTCTTTAGAATCGTCCTGGGCAGCAGATCACTCTCAACAGGTTTCTTTTATATGTGGCTTCTAGTATAGTTTTCTATAGCCTCTCATTTCACATTGCCATGAATACCACACTCTACAGCAATGTGGGCCCTAACAGGAGATGAGGCACGCCATGTACATTCCTGGGCAGCCCCCGGCAGCTCTTATTCCAACTCAGTGGGGCAAAGTAATTATTTTGATCCAACCGTTCTCCCTCCTCCATAGCTGTCTTCGCTCTTGGGGGGAGTGTGGGCAGCGCGGTGCAAACATGAAGGACTTTCACTGAGGTTACAAAACAGACATCTTATTTGATTTATTTGTTGATCGAGTAAGTGGGGCTTTGCTTATGGACTATGAATGGCAATTTCACCTGTGACTCTTACCTTGGACATTGTAAATTACATGACCTCATGGCAATGCCTCTGTTCAGTGTAAACTACTCTTTAATTTGAACTCTAAACTCTAGCTGTGCCTTTCATGCTTCTGTGCCTTATCTTACCAGTTACATTAGCCAATGGCTGCATGTGTACTTAATCTATATTGCTTGTTGATAAATTGTATAGTCAACTGTTTGACCACACATTGGTTCACTATGAAATATACTCAAGAGACCAAATAACCAATGTGAGTCAGGTTTATTAATATAATGCAAGAAAAAAGGTTCTATACAATACCAGTATCCAAGAAGCCATCTTGTGCAGCAATGCTACATTCACTTTAGGCAAAAGGTGAACTCTCCAGAGTTACACATTTCAGCTGCTATCATTTATATGATGATTTTACAAGTTACACCTCTCTTTACACATCATTAAAATCCAACCTATCATTTTGTCACAGTTTCTTAACTTCTTCTGTTCCTTCCTTATCTTCGTTTTGGATACTAACATTCCAGGTACTGGTCCATGAAGGTACTTCCCTATCTCAAGGTTCGTATCTGCTTATGTCAAATGCTTACTTCAGCAAAAGCAAAGAGTTATGGGATACCTAGCATAAATTACTTGATAAAATGTCCTGTTCTGTTCATTCCCTCTGAAACATCTGAGGCTTGGTCTACACTAAACCCCCAAATCGAACTAAGGTACGCAACTTCAGCTACGTGAATAACGTAGCTGAAGTCGACGTACCTTAGTTCGAACTTACCGCCGTCCAGACCCGGCAGGCAGGCTCCCCCGTCGACTCCGCGTACTCCTCGCGGCGAGCAGGATTACCGGAGTCGACGGGGAGCACTTCTGAGTTCGATTTATCGCGTCCAGACAAGACGCAATAAATCGAACCCAGAAGTTCGATTGCCTGCCGCCGAACCAGCGCGGTAAGTATAGACAAGCCCTCACATTGGTCACCCATCAGAAGACAGGATACTGGGCTAGATGGACCGTAGGTCTGACCCAGTATGGCCATTCTTATGTTAGTGAACAGGATTATGGTATAGGCTAGTTTAGGCTATATATTGCTGCTACCATATTTGTGCTTAATGTTGTTGATGCTTAATGTGTGTATATATATGGTATGGATAATACATATCTCATATTAATATGTATATATGCTAGCCTGCATATATTGGTCATTGTACTTAAAATGTTTTGAAGCTCTTCTTTGTGAGTCTGAGTTTATTTAAAACAGAAGGGTTTTTGGTGCGTGCTAGAGGTAGATCCACTGGAGTTAATTTTATGGTTTAATAGGGCAGCATTGCAAAATTGTCATAAAAATATATCATTCCAAGCACAATATCTTCTTGCATGACCTTTCTCTGATAATGAAAACATGAATGAGATTTTACTTGTCCATCAAAAAGATCACTTTGCTTTAGGAAGGATAGGATTTTATAGGACTGCAAATAGGATTGGTCCACAGATTGGTCCACAGTTTCAAAAAAGTGGTGTTTTTTTTTTTTTTTTTTTTTTTTTTAAGGGAGTAAAAACTACTAGATTGAAAATGTCAGTCAAGATTTTACACGCAACTTGGATCTTCAAACTCATGGTGCCTAAAGTAAAGTTCCTAAATGAAAATGACATCATGTTTAGAGGCAGAGAAGACCCACGGTTCTAAGTGCCTTTTGAAGGGCAGGGCAAGGTGCCTAAATATGGAGATAGGCACCTAATTTTAGGCATTGGAATTTGAAAGTGTTGGCCTTCACTGGCCGATTTGAAATGAGATCTGTTGTAGAAACAAGAAACTGAAACAAATCAATGACCGTTCAAAAAAGGCAGCATAAAGTTTTCATTTCCAGACAGTTTTAATTCACTGTTTGTGCTCTTCACTGAGAATATGCAAGGAACACAAACATTCCCGTATGAATTAAATTACAATTTACATATGAATTACATTAGAAATATGAGCTACACTAAAGAGATAATTAGTGTTGTCCTGGGTTATGTGAAGGCAAACAAAATTAAATAAGAACAATTTCAAAGCCAAGTTTTTCTTTGCCTTTTCAACTAAGCTGGTTTAATCAGTGATAATGACTGAAATAAATCCACTACATATAAAACAATGTGCAACATATCATACTGTGTGAAATGCCATTACTAAGGCCTTTGCCTTTGTAAATCATACAGTCAAATAGGAAGTACAATACGCTAGATAGTATGCTATAGATATTTTGTCTGTGTTAAATGCCAAAGATTGAAGGTGGTAGTCCCTCATGCCTACAAGGGAGCAGAGGAACCATAGGACATCATCAAACGGCTGTTCCAGTGATGAGTAATAGGGGGCCTCTAAGGACGTGTGTATTGTTGGTGGTTGGCTTTTAAAAAAACAACCTTATATATGAATGGAAAAAAGACAGAACTGTCACAGGAAAATGCCATTGCTGCTATAGCGCGTGGGAGGAGGGAAGAGAGAGAGGGGAAAGAGATTAAAATACCAAATGGAAGCCGTCTACCTGTGTAGCAGTGCCTCAGCCCCTAAACAGAGCTATGGTTTATGAGTACCCAGCCTAATGAGCTAAACTCTGGTGACCATAAAACTGAAATATAATTATGACATTAAAGATGCCTATATTTGAACTTAATTATTAATTAATTTAATGAGAGAATAGGAGGTTGTAAAATTGCTAATTAAATGACTCTGTAAAACTGCAGACGGCAGAGGATTTACCAAATGATGAATCCCACAACAGTATTTGGGTTATATCAATATTCTATTAATATACAGTATGCCAGAGGTACTGGCTAGTATGCTACTCACAGTTAAGCTGATGTGACAGGCATACAGAGTGAAAGAAAATGAAGGACATAAAATTCCAAATGACAGCAACCTTGAAGACGTTCTCAGCCCCACGTCTGTGGCAGTTACTGAAATCAGTTAAATAAACTTGGAAGTGCAGGATAAAAATCAATCTTACCATTGCAAATGTGAATAAATTGGCTTGAAGCAAGCGACCCACCTAAGGTCTTAGACATTGTGGTGTTTGTGTTGCTCTGTGCTTGCATGCAGGAATGGTCCGTGCTAATGTGGACTTAAGTGCAACAGCCAGAGAGTGAAAAAGAGGCTGAGCAAGAACAAAAATAACTATCCCTGTGTGATTGGTGAAATTAAACTCAAGTGAACCTTCAGGGGCTGAATCTGAACCTGAACCTACAGGGGACAATTTTAGAGATTCCCACTGTGCACTATGAACATATGAGGAATTTCATTGTAGCAGATAATGACAATACCATTTTGGATGACATTTGGGGGGGGGGGGGCGGAAAGCAGTGTGAGAAAATGCTTTCTCTTCACTATTTAACCTAACTTGTATCTGCAAGTCAAAAGAATTTGTGTAGGGATACTTAACCCAGAGTGTAGCTAAATATTAGTGTCCGTCAGAAATTTGAAGGAATGGGTATCTCTATATATTTTTATGTTGGAAACAGTAAAATGACAATTGCCAGTATTCTATAAGATGTTCTACGGAAAACAACTCTCAGCACAGTGCATAAAGTGCTTTTAAATATTTTTGTGTAAACCTTAAGAACTGTTCCTCTTTGTACATGCCATGTAGTATAGCTGATACTACCACGAGTTTGTACTTTTAAAAAAGAATCCTTAACAACAACAACAAAGTGATTTGATAAAGCTCAGTAAGAAAATATGTATTTTTCCCTCCCATTTTAAGTGTTAGATCCTTAGGTGGAAGGTGCTATAGAAGTACAAAGTATTAAAATTTTATTTTAATCACTGGGTACGATTTGCAAAGGCACCTAAGTGACATAGCAGAACGAGTTCCAGGTTTATGCATCATCAATAATATGAAAGGTTCTGCATTTGGAATGTAGTTGACAGTTTGCTGATCCACAAGATGGTAAAGAATCAAAGTCCCCCTCCCACTTGGTAAGTGAACTGGCTCAGCACACCAATGGAAATATATATATAATTCAGAAAAGCAAGCAGATACAATATGATTCTAAGCATGGGGCACAGAGGGATCAGGTAGATCTGTGTGGAGTGTAAAGATGCCATTTTTACATACTCTCTTTTTGATCAGGAGCATGTTTTTTCCTAACAGATCACAAGCCCTTTTGGAAGAATGAAAACCATTTTAATAACATTTTTTTGTTTATTTGGGAAACTGGATAGGGTTATTTTAACTTGGAATACTTCCTTTGAATTGAATGCTTACAAACAAAAGCATGGTCATGTATGACAAAATCTAGAAAGGGGAAAAAACCCTAAATAATAAAAGTGAACAATAATATAAAATCAGTCCAAAAGAAATGGAAGTCCTGCCTAACAGTCTTTATAACACAGGCATATTACCTGTGCCTGACCAACCAATACTTACTTATTCAGATAACACTTTATTCTAAAAAGACAGACACCTGAATTTAATTTTTAGGCCCAGTATTCTTCTAGGTTTTCAGCAGATATTTGAGAAAATGAAAATGAAAGAAGGAAAGCATCTTTATCTTGCTACAGGAAAGGACTAGCTGTTGAATGCCTTCAGAGCAGCAAGTCTCTCAGAAGCATAGGTGTGACAAAATATAACAAATACCTGTAAGGAATTAAAGAATATTTGTTGGGTGGAAAAAAAATCATATTTTTAGGTTAATTCTTTTATCCTGGAATTCTTTGGGGCATGGGTGAGGTTGGTCAGAAGAAAAGTGGGGAGGTATGCAAGCTGAAGTTATGTGTACAATGTTTAAGACTTTTGGTGCCTGGGGTGTCGTGGATCCATTTAGAGCTCCGTGTTTAACAACTGGGAGACAAGCAGCTATAGGTCAAAGAGAGAACAGGAAAAAATAAAAATAATTACCAATTTACAGTTTCCAGGGGCAGTGCAAACATTAACCAACGTGGACATTTCCTGATGTGTGGTGCCTCCGGGTGAAGGGGTTTAAATAACAATTTGGTCACTGAATTATTAAAAATAAGTTTCTAACTGGTGCAAAATCTTTGTTTAAAAAAAAAAAGCCATAGTTCGAATTAAGAAGTAAAAGGAGCCATTAGTCATAGAGCAAATGGAAAACTTCAATGATGCTGGTAGGCAGGTCCTCCATTCTGGTCAAATCTATATGATATCCTTTATAGACATGTGTAGGAAACACCAGGCATTTCTCCTAACACAGCCTTTCACACATATGTTTGTTTGATGCTCTCTATGCTTATTTGGGAATGTGAACTCCCTCCAGACTGTTCTCTTCCTTTGGCTGGATCCTCTCACTCTTTGCCAGGCCTAGACTAAAAAGTTAGGTTGACCCAGTTACGTTGCTTACGAGTGTGAAAAATCTACACCCCTGAGTGACATAGTTAAGCTGACCTAACCCCGGTGTAGACAGTCCTGAACTGACAGAAGAATTCTTCCGTCAACTTAGGTAACACCTCTCAAGGAGGTGGATTAACTACAGCAATGGGAGAATCCATCTTGGTCTCTAGACTCAAGAGCTACAGCAGTGCAGCTGCAGCGCTGCAGCTGTGCCACTGCAGCATTTATAGTAAGACAGCCTAAGATAATTTAATATTGCATAAGACACGTGACAATTGTCACCAAAATGGGTGAACTCCCCCTCCACCCTACTTGATCTACTTTAACCATTGCTGGTGACCTGGGAGTGTAAAGTCACTTTCCTGAATTGGCTGAAAAATTGCTGATCCCATAGATTGTATCTGCAATTGGGAGCACCAACTTTGTAGTAAACAACTAGGCAGCACAAATCCTTTATGTTCTGTTGCACTAGGGATTTCAATTACACTTCTGAAAATTAAGTCCAGGTCCATATTTCTCCAGGCTTTCTTATCAGGAACTCAAACTTTGAAATGCTGCTCTTAGCATAAACCCTGAAAAATGACAATGGGTCAATTTAACATCCTCCTAGTTGCAATCAAGGAGAAGTAAAGCTGCATTGAGAGATCTTACAATGACGCAGCTGCATCGGTAAACGTAGCCTTAGTGTAAATGAAAACATGGCCCAGAAACTCTCACTGCAAATTGATTAATATATCAGTGTTAGCTACGATAATCCTCCCATCAAAAATGAACTATTTTAAGAATATGAAGTTTTGTTTTAATAACTGAGCTCCAGTTTACTTCAACACAGAGAGAAATTAACATTTTTGTTTTCTCTTTTTATAAAGTATTTTTTCATTTCAAAAATTTATTTTAAGATTAGAACCAGAGAGAGAGACTTTTTAAAGTCACTTTTCTCCCCAAGCTTAGCTAAACCTTCCCCCCGCTTTACTGTTTGCAGTGGTTTTTGTGACAGAGAAATACATTCTAGAGGAGAGTGGCTCAGTGGATCACAGTTGTGTGTTAAATCATGAACAAAACCAATCTCTCACTCTCCCTTTCTTGTTGTCTGTCTTTTTTACTTAAACATAGCTTCTAGGTTAATGAATCATTCTTCTAAAAGGCTGCTGTGCCTACCAGATTATACTGTAAAATCTGTCATTCTGTTTATGTTTAAAGTACATGATTAAAGCAGTGGTCATGCTGGGGGAACTGATTCTCACACATAACAAGAAAGGATCAATCCATGTTTGCCAAATCCAGGCTGATTTAGTAGAGGCTGCTGTTTTGGGCTGCTGCCAGACCCCTCAGAAGTATGTGTGAGCTTTGAAACTTGGTAGCAATTCTTGCACTGAGCACAGCAAGGGCCTAAAGTAGGGCTTATCAACTCTACTGTACCTTTTAAAGTTACAGCATTTGAGAAATAAATTATTCAGTCCTAATAGGAAGTGAGAGAGTTAAAATATCAGTTACAAGGTGATCTATAGGACACCCTTATATGTATTTTGGGCTTAAAACTCTAGTTATGTTTTGAAAGTGATTTCTTTATCATTTGCAGGGAAAAGGGCTTTAGTATAAATGAGAATCGGGCTCAATGTTTTACTGATGTCTGTCCTTACCAGACATATTAACTGGATCAAGATAGTTAATCCAGAAAAGGTACTTGGGCCAGGTGTTGCACATAGGGCTTGTCTATCTACACTTGGAGATTTACCAAAATAGCTATTCTGGGATAATTATTTCATAATAGTTATTTTGGTGTAAACCTCCATGCGGACACTCTTATTCCTGAATGTGCCTTTTTCTGATTTAGCTTAATCCACTTTGGAATGGCTATTTCAATACATTTCCAAGTATAAATGAGTCCTTAAGAAGACAGACAGACATGTGCTGGGCCCCCCACCAACCAGAATCACAGATGGTGATGTTCCATTAGCTCTAATTAAGGAATACAATGGGAACCAAGTGAAATTTTAGCATTTGTTGGGCAGATTCCAGAAAACAAATTCAATATCATATATATATTTAATTCATTATATTTTTTTGAGTAGAGAGTAAAAAGAATCCAGAGGGTCCATTCACTGAAGAAATATGCTGGCATTTGTGTAAAGTCTTCTGGAAGAGGATACATCAACAGAAAGAGAGCCAGAAAGGGTGGGGGACAGTTTAGTTTCAAAAGCATGGGGTGCTGGCTGAGAAGCGATGAGGGACATGATGATTTGCCATGGCTAAAACTTCCTCCAATGTAGTTGAAAGCCATTCTCCCCTGGAACAACACCAAAGGAACACCTGGCCTTTCTCATGAGCTCTCTAGTCCAATTTTTAGAGCTAGACAGAAATTTTGACTAGTAATTTTAGAGGAAAAAAAATAACCTGAAAGATTTTTTTGACAATATCAAAATTTTCCCCTGACAAGTAGAGGCTTTGTGAACCTTTTTGTTTTGTCAAAAACCCAATGTTCCATCAAAATAGTTTCAACAGAAAATTATCAGCCAGCCTTATGAAGTTTTCAGATTCAAAAGGTTGAGATCATCTGGATAAGTGCTCACATATTTGGCTATTTATCTAAACTGAACCTAACCTCCATTGAGGTTCATCCATCTCAACCAGATTGAATGTTATACCTAGAGCTGAAATTGTCACTCAAAACTCAAACTAAACCTAAGTGAAAGATTTCAGAAAAGTTTGGTTAATGTTCAATATACTGCTTGCTTCTATACTTCTCTCATGATTGGGAGGTGAAGACCCATAATACTACCAGAAATAGTATTTCCTCATAGTATTTCCAGACCAGCTAGCACTGGAAATCTCCTGAGTCTCTCTTTGCATGGAAATTACAAATTGCAGTTTGAGACCACATGGCTTTGGATAAGTTCATGTAAGCTTTGAAGAAACACCTGAAATTTTGTTTGAATCGGGGTTTTACCTGTTATGACTATGCAGTGCCAAATGCCAATATTCTGTTAATCATTGTGTTCTACATCTTTGTATTCAAATTGCTATATATGTTTGAGTTAACAAGTGCCCACCACCTTCAGTTCATCCAGACCATTAAGTCTAGCCCCTCCTAGCACCATAGTGGCTACACTTGTATTTTTAGCATGCTCGATCAAAAGCTAGCACATGTACGTCTAATCAAGTTGGAAATTGCATCTCCCAGCGGCAGTGTGGACATATCATAAGAAAAAGAATTTCATTCACCCTCATGTGTAGTAGCCACAGAATTGTGTAGTTAAACTGCTGGATAAATGTGGATTAAAAGATAGACCAGTTCATTCTACAGATTTTGATTCTAATTGGTCATAGATTAATTTAAACATTTTAATTTACTAGACTAGTGCAGACTATAAATAGAGGGCAAAATAAATGTTTAATGTCCTCTTCCTCAAAAGTTTCTGTTTAAGAACCAAATATGTAATCAATACAACTGTATTTGGCGTCCACAGACTTAACACTGCAGTAAGTACATGCAAATGGTATTTTGATATAGGCCATACTAGTCCTAGAAAGAACTATAATACTTTTCAGACTAGTCAATTTTCATCTTGATTATGGAAGGATTATAACTAGAAAATAAAGGCTAATCCTAGAACAGGGATTCAGAAATGTTACCTATTCCTTCCTGTGCTTCTCTTCTATTCAGTTGTCACCAATATTCCGATTTCCCTCTATCCTTTGTAGTGTTTATTTTTTGTAAATGTGATTGCGTCCTTTTGTAACCAGCAGTATGGTACATCATTCCATCAAATGCATAACGAATGCTCTAAACAGCCAGCCTCAGTATGTTAATCCATCATTTAAAAAAAAAAGAAATAACTTGTATTGAGAGAGCATTTCTATAGTCTTGAGTGTCAGGACTGGAAGCTGGAGAATGAGGCACTGAGCCTGTGCATGCCAACTTTGAGATTCATGCATGATAAAGCTCTTTGTAGTGTGTTTTTCCTGAGATACTCTCTAGCTTCTGCTCTCTCACCAATCATAAGTTTGATTCCAGTGACTTTTCCTAATAGATTCTGTATCACATTCTTTCAACAGCAGTAAATATGTATCCCTTCTAAAAGGAAATCCAGTTATGGGCCATGGGTACAGCTATAGGGGTCTGAAAGAGATCAGGTCACAGCAGAGACAGAAGTTTCACAGCTGGGACTTCTTGCAAATACAACAAATATAAAAAATAAAACCCCATCTCTTTCTAATATTATATTCACTGATTTATTTTCTGAAAACCGCCCAAGTATAACTATTTATTTTAACTAAAGTAATCAAGATTAATGTCAGCAGTTATGACACACGCTGTTTGCTAAAGAACACATAGAACAATTGCTCAAGGCAAGCTTCATTAAGAAATCAGATAAAATTAGTAAAACTGATTATATTTCAAAACTCAGCAGCAGCAGCTCAAATTGCCATTCAGGAGTCTCCAATTAACACAATTGGTCTTGTTCACAATCAGCTTTTGTAATCTCATTAGCCTATTATATTGTAATCACTGGGATAACTGCACAACAAAACTTATTTTATTTTTGCACTGACTACAGATGGCAAAAGTGAAGGTGCAACATACACAGTTTTGCAGAGAACAATGCAGACTCCTTAGAGCATTAGCAGTTATCCCAGTTATCCCAGTTATACATTATTACCATACACAGTCCCACTGCTCTATCAATGTTAGGGATTGCTGACAGCAGGCATCTAATTTGGCATTAATTGACAGGGGACTAATTGCATAACTGACATTGCTAGCGGAAACTTACAAAGTCTGAGGTGAAGATGTTGCAAAGTATTAGAAAAGAGAGACGACTGCTCTATGGGTACATGGCTATAACTACTTTACTTCCTTGGTGTGATACCTTGTTTCATAAATATGTTCTGGAGATATTGGCCCTTGTAAAAACACAAAGTCTTTCTGTCCTTTAGGTGCTGGCAGTCTGCAAATACCTACAATACTAGTGTTTCATTGATATTGAGTATTGCCTGCTGCAATGAGATTATGTTCTATTGATGGGAACTCGGGTGTAACATAGCCATCTACAGAAAGCAATAGGTTGCCTTATTTTCTAGCAGAAAATGTTATGTATTTTATGAACTGCCTCTATCTTGCACACCAGGGATGTCTCTGTGGCTAAAGCCATAATAGGATTTTCCTAAATGATACAGAAATACAAATATTCTGACTGAGCACTTTTCTAGGCTCTCCTTATTTAGCAGCAAGCTTTGATACAGTATTTTGCTTCCATCTTTTAAAAGAGATTTTCAATTTCCCATGTCCCTTATGACCGCTTCCTGTAAAGGTGTCAATAAGTACTAATTGCATTCTGCTTGGCCAGTCTGCAAATCAAAACAGCAGAGGCAGTGAGCCAATATGCATTCAAATCCCTTTACTTGGCTGCAGCATTCTCAACTGGAAAGATACGAGAAGGCAAATACTCATACAATTGTATGCTGGGAAATTCAGAATTCCTTCTGTGATCTCCAAAGATATCTATGTGGCTATCATTCACTTTCGGACTTTTATTTTATGAAGAGGTGTTGTTGAGAATATTATGATGCTGTTTCTTTTAACTTCAAATCATGAAACATTTGCCTGAGAGCATAACAAGAAATAGCCTTGCTACAGAGGGTAAAATAATCAAATTATGAGCTTGCTTATACAAGCAGGCTAGTATCCAAAGCAACAGAAACCCAGCATTTCTGCTGCACTGGTGGCCCAAACTGCAGGTAATCCTGTCTGGTGGAACTTTGCACTCCTAGGCGCAGTAGGCCAGGACAAATAATTGATTTGATTGCTTTTGCTTCTATTTGTAGTTGTGACTTGTCTGTGAGCAGATGACAATGTTCTTGAAATTATTAGTTATTCCAAAGTATTACCTGAATAGTTTCCATATGAACTCTTGGCCTGGTAGTTTGTGAGGTTTTGATATTGCAGTTGATAGATGCCAAGGCCAGAAGGGACCACTGTGATCACCTAGTCTGATCTCCTGTATAGCAAAAGCCATAGAACGTCCCCAAAATAATTCCTTTTTGAAATAGAGCATATCCTATTTTATTTTTAAATCCGGTCTTGATTGGACACAGGACACATGGGATGTTTCTGTTCTCTGACTGGATTCTCTTAAACTCTTAAAACCAGATATTTGGTGTGAATACTCATGATTATGGATTCAAAATGCACTTATCGTGAACATTCTTCCATATTCATTTAAAACTGGCTGTCTTAGGTTCAGGGGCAGGAATGTTTGCCATGTGCTGAAATATTCAAGAGGCACAAACACAGTCAAAACAAATTCGTTGAAAACTTTGAGTGAAGGTTTGCAGAACTTTTTGCGGTATTGGTTACAGCTCTACCTGCTGCAGTGAACAGTGAAAGGTGTTGCCTGCGCTATTCAAGTGCACAGCCAACTTATGTGTGACCAGCACAGAACCACATGGAATAAAAGGGCAGTCAAAGATCACCTCTGCTGCTCTGGCTTCATGAGTGCCCTGGGCCTCACATTCCTTGTGAGCCTTGGGATTTCATCCCCCAACTACTGTGGAGGGTTGTGTGATCACAACTTTTTACCTGGGCTCTTCTCACTATCTCAGGATTGTGCCTATAGGTCCCAATTCAGTAGTCCATTCCTATTCAGCAACACAATTAAGCATCTGCTTAAGTCCCGTTGATATCAGTTAAACTTGCCTGTGAGCTTAAATGTAGGGCTGGTCAGCCAAATTTTTTTATGGATAAATTTCAGAATGTTATGACCAGCTCTGCTTCAGTGCTTTGCTGTATAAGGATGGATTTAAGCACATGCTTACATGCTTTGTTGGATTGGGGCCATAATTAACAATAGTTAAATATAGAAAATAATCCTGGAGTAGTTTTTCATTGCCAAGATATCAGGATCAATTTTGCTTAAATATTAGGTCTCCATAATTCCATATATTACTGATGGTATACTGAAGAATTTTAGCCATTTTCATTTCACTTCAGGTAATTTAAATATCATTTATCTAACAAATATAAAAAGAGAAGATGAGAGTACAGATTTTTTTTATTATTATTATTTAAGAGGAATTGTATCTAATCGTGTCTGGCAAACTTTACCGTACAGTAGCACAGTGTGTTGTGAACCCCAGTGTTAGAAACTGATCAGTCAACCACACACCTCATTTGGAACCGGAAGTACACAATCAGGCAGCAGCAGAGACAAAAAAAGGAAAAAACCACCAAGTACAGTACTGAGTTAACTACTAAAAAAATAAAGGGAAAATTTAAAAAAAAATGTTTTTCACAAGGTAAGGAAAGTGTTTCTGGGCTCATTTAATTTAAATTAAGATGGTTAAAAGCAGCATTTTTCTTCTGCATACATAGTAAAGTTTCAAAGCTGTATTAAGTCAATGTTCAGTTGTAAACTTTTGAAAGAACCACCATGTTTTGTTCAGAGTTACGAACAACCTCCATTCCTGAGATGTTCGTAACTTTGAGGTTCAACTGTATTTGTAAAAATAAATAAAGCCAATACACATGGGCGGGAGGGGGGAGCTTTACCTCTTTTTTTGCTTCTAATTTCTTTAAGTTTGTGATATTTGAGCTGCCATTTTATATAAATAATGTCTGCCCTTCATCTGCTTTGCGCATAGTTACAGCTATCACTGGCCTTGTGCAAGAAACCCTACTGACTTCAACTGGACTTACTTACATGAATAAGGTGAGCAGTATTCAACCCACAGTTGCTTTTTCTTCCATCTGTGTTCATTTATCTCCTAGCCTGATGGTCTCCAATAAACTACATTGAGGCAACAGAAAATCCAGTGTTATTTTTTTTTTAAATACAATTTGTAGTACAAGAACTGGGGTGGCAGGAGTGGGGAACTCTATTGAAAATAATAGACATAATATCATATACCGGCTGCAGATGAAACCTGCATGATACTTCACCTTCATACAGGGGCATTTCTTTTTAAATAACAGCCGATTACGTTACTGCCACTATGTAGTGATAGTGGCGCGGGGTGCTTGATTTTTTTTTTTTAATTGCTATCTCAGACTTCTGGGGTGGTGGAGGTGGTAGTTGGGATTTTTTTTTCTTCTTCCACGTGCTTTCACACCCATTGATAGTGCTGTGAAAAGTGGGTCCATAAGGCAATGGCAGTGAGCTTTGCATGACGTGGCATTTTTGTGTCTCCACTGCGAGTGCTGCCGTGCCTCGTACTTTGGGTTTTCTGAATTATCACTTGGTTGCACAAGTCTCTCTATGTGAATATTTTTCCCTTCCTGTAAACGTTTGCTGCAATGGGAGCTGAGAAGAGCTCATCCTCAGTATCGAATGATGCTGCACCATGTAGATATTGCAGAATGTCAGCCAAAGCAGGCTGATGCTGCTTAATACCGTAAGTCATGGTGTCTGACAGCTGCTGGCTTATTGGTGCAGTCTGCCCATTAAGTTGACGCTGCGTCAATTTTAAAGGTGTCATCAGTGGAAAAACATGGAGTCAGATTGGCAGTCGGAATTCCACAGGCGACCAGGGCAACAGCAATGTGTTGTTTGAAGCAGAGCTCAATTTAATTTACAGAAAACCTTTGCAGATTTCCAATCCCATTGACTAACCCCTTACCCTTGCTCCTGATCCAAAGCTTATTGACGCCAATGAGAGTCTTAGTACTGACTTCAATAGGCCTTGGATCAGGCCTTGTGAAGGCAAGTGCAGTCAAAATACGCAGGGATGTGTTGAGACTGCTTCCTCACTACGCTCTAAGGCATGTGCAGAAAGTGATGGGTATAAAGCGGAACCAGCCACACATGGGGAGCAGATTACCGTACATACCAGTCCAGTTCGGGAGGAATTGTACTGACTCAAGACAGAATCTCTCCATCAGCTTCTCTTGTGGTCGTATCACCCCGCACCATCAGGCCAAGGGCTAAATGTCGTTATTTATTAGTCCTTCTCTTAATACAGTATTTGTGAATAATAATGTAGCCTGTTGGTTTTAAATCATGCTGTCAAGTAGTCATTTATGCCAGCATACTAGGGAATGAGTGACCTCTTGCTTAACGATAAAGTTGATCTATTTAGTATTAATTGTAGTGTTTGGAAACTAGTTCTTCAACTACTGTTGATTTATTTATTTATTTATTTTTAATTTACCTTGCATCAAGTTTTTCACTGGACTAGCCATCAATCTTAATCTGTGAAAACAATTAGCATGTTGCAGATTGGCTCTTAAAAGTATTTCCACTCGCAGGACAAAATTCTTCTCCCGGATCAGTGCACCCAATCCCAGCTGGTAGGGAAAGGTACAAAAGGATGAGATTCACAAGGGGAATGTACCGGTAGGTTCTGCAATGCTGCGCTAGGGTGACCAGACAGCAAGTGTGAAAAATCGGGATGGGGATGGGGGGTAATAGGAGCCTATATAAGAAAAAGACCCAAAAATCAGGACTGTCCCTATAAAATTGGGACATCTGGTCACCCTATGCTGAGAATTGCTGTGACTAAATTTAAAGTGCCCTGCCACCTAGTGGAATTCATGACCCTGAGTTAGGCACTCAGGTTCCCCATACTGTGCATGAGGAGAGTTAGGCACCTAAGAATGGGATTCGTAAAAGCCATCACAGGGAGCATGTAGCCTCCTAAGATAACCAGTAGGAAATGCCATGGAAAGGAGTGTGGCCTAAGCCCCACCCATCCAAGGGAGTTCGGCACTTACCTGCAGGCTGGAGGCGGGCATCTCCCGCCATGTGGGATACACAGCCAATAACCTCTCATAGGTTGGGTTCCTAAGCCAGGTCAGTAGTTTTTCTTGAAAAATTGAGGACGAGATGTTGCCACCCTCCTCCCCCCACTTTAGCCCAGGGGTTGGGAGCACTCACCTAAGCTGTGAGAGACCAGTGTTCAAATCACACCTCCATCTGATGTGGAGAAACAACATGCATTGGGATCTTCCATCTCCCAGGTGAGTGCCCTAACCGCTGGACTATAGAATCAGTCTCTCTCTCTCTTTTTTTTTTTTCTTTCTTTTTTTCTCTGGCTCAATGAAGATTTAAGTATTTATACACAGTGGAACAGCTTCAATAGGAGAGTTTGAGAGCTCCCCACCCAGAATACCTCACAACCCAGTAGATAGGGCACTCACCTAAGCTGTGGAAGACCCCAATTTAAATATTTTTGCAGAGTGGGAATTTGAACACCATGGGTCTGTGCTCTAACCACTAGGCTAAAGGTTATAATGAACATGACTAGTTGTGAATCTGCCGGGGCTTAGGTGCGAGTCTGGTGCTGAGCAGTCAGGATTTAGGCAACTGGTGCATATCCAGCTGCCGAAGCATAGGCATCTTGGAGACTTGAACAGTGGAAGCTCAGACACTTAGGGACTTTAGGCACCTACAGGGTTAGGCAGTGGCTCAATAAGGTTTTGTGGAATGCCAAAGGCATCTAAATGTTGGATGGCCGTGACTGAAGCAGCAGTGAGGTTCTGTGATTCCCACCCAAATAGTGATACATGTTAGCTTCTTTGCATGCATGAATCTCCAACTGCTGTGAAAGTGTGTATTGCTCTTTGCGTCTGCCATGTTCTAGTTTTTTCCTACCATCTGTAGTCCAAAAGACCTTAAGAAAAACATCTTAAAATGACGGTGCCTTGGATTTTTCACTAGAGTGCTTCAGTTCAGCTTCAGACTGTTAATCTTTCTATGTGATATCAACTTGCTCAGCAGCAGCAGATGGGTCTAGGAATTATGTTTTTGAGTGTGCATGCCCCTCCTTGCTCGCACTATCTGTCTGTACTCTCATATTTTGCTTTGTAAAATCACACAGCATGCATCCAAAAACCTGGGATTAGCAGCACTGTGGCCATGGGATTGAAAAATACCTCCGAATCTCAAATCCCAATTTTCGAGATCCCAGGTTGCATTCCCTAGTTAAGCACCATCAATATCAATACTTAATGGTATTCTCTAAGCTCAGCCAGTGAAGAAAACAGGGTTGTTATCTATCAAAGCACATTTTAGTTTTTTGACAAGTAAAAAGCAGCATGGGGAATGCAGTAAGGCTGAAATGAAAGCCTAAAAGAAAACTCATATAACATCTGGTGTCATTTATCCCCTGTTGGCCTTTCATAGTGTGATATGATGAGCTTGTTCTGATTTAAGATCAGATGATTTGGTTTGAAAGAGGGGAGTGGAGGATGCAACCAGTCTGGCAGCAAATTGGGATACAAAATCTGCTCAAATAATTGGAAACACGACAGATTTTCCTTAACTGATGCCAGTGGCATCTTAGTTTATCCATCTCTCTCAGCTGAATTTGTTAAGTGCATTATCTTATTGGTTTTAAAGTTTTCATCTGACTTATTTGCGGGGGGAAATGTGAGCAAATCAGTCATGATGGATTGCCTAATTTTCTGGGCTGAATAAACCAGTTTTATAATACGGTTGATTCCTGGGTTATTAGTTAATAGAAACATTTATCAATTTCTTTATAGGGTAGAAAAAAAACCCTGTAACCAATGATTGCATTTTAAAACTTTTGTTAATGTTTCCACATTAATGCGAAGTGTTGGACATGAATATGGTAATTGTAGAATTAGGGGGTGGCTGGAAGCAGATTTTTCTCCCTTCCTTCCTTCCCTTTTTTTTTTTTTTCTTTCTGCCTATACAAATGTATAAACTGGACAAAGTGAAAGGATATCATGAGATTAGTAATTTACATTGAGTGGTCTCTGATCAAGAGAGGGGAAGAGGAAAATAAATAAAAAATAGTGCCTGTTTCTATTGCTAATTTCTTATTTTACTATATAGGGCCTCACTCTGCAAGGTTGGACCCAAAGGCCCCTATCCAGCAAAGCACTTAAGCATATGGACTTAACATTAACTTTGACTTCAATGTGACTTAAGCATGGCCCTAAAGTTTGCTTCAGAGCTTTGCTGGATAGCAATAGACTGCCCCAAGGTACAGGGAATGTAAATTGAATACTTTACAATTTTAGACAGTTCATGCAGAAATGGACACATGCTTAAAGAGTTTTGCTGAATTGGGGCCTAAATAAGGAGCAGTAAGCAAAATAAATAGTATTAAATGTCATTTAAGATTCTTTGCTCTGAATAAATAGAGAGCCCAGTATATAGTACAACATTTCACAATTTTGATCTGATTAATAAAAATCTAAGATGATAAACAATGATAAAAAATGTGACCTCTTCAAAGAGAAGGAAATCCACTAAATTTGGCAAGACCCAAGATGCACTGGGCCTGATTCTCGCTACATCCACTTTAAATGTAATTTAAGGGCCCTTTGCACAGCTAGAGTTGTATAAAGGGGCCATAATCAGGTCCATTGTTTCTTTGTATATTGACTGAACCCAAAATTCAGTAAAGATGGTGTCAATTTCGAGACAAGAACAAGTGTGGTTTGATTTATGAATAATTAACACACAATCCAGAAGTCACTGATAGGCATATATCTATCTTCACTCCCCCTACACCCCACATGCACTTTCCGTTTTTCTTTTATAGATTTTAGATATGTATGTTGATCCCTGGCTGCAGATGTGTTGGAGACACTTCTTCAGAATAAGAATGGAGTTAAAAAACTTTATGCAAGTACACTCTGCTGTGAAATGTTATCTTTTGTTAGTTCAAAGGTTTCCAACGATATAAATTCTTCACAACTGCCCCAAGGTACTGGGAATGTAAATTGAATACTTTACAATTTGTAGACTGTTCCTGCAGTAATGTGTATCTCCTCTGTGAGTGAGTGTTTGGGGATTTTTCAATTACTGTAGTCTGAAAACTCTGAGATTCTTTAGGGCAGAAAAGGCTTCTTCTCAAAGTTGAGTCACTGATGTTCAAATTAGCTGCCAAAAGCACTGTAATGATCTGCGTTCCAGATTTTACAAAAGGGGGGAGAAGGGGAGAAAAAGGCTTTCCACCACCATTGTAAGTATCCAAGGGATAGGCTCTGAGCTAGGGTCAAGAGATAAATTGTTGACAATACGTACACCTTGTACAATAGGTCAAGGTCGTTATTAAGGGATTCAAATAATTTCTTTACATTTCCAATGTGGTAACATATGTGTGGCCTCCAGGCTCATGGTGGTGTTTAATAGCTTTTGAGAATCTCTGAGTTAAATGATAAATTGGATGAATATGTCTTTAAGATCAGTACACTTCAAAATAATATACAGTACTGCACGGAGTTTTTTTTTATATCTTGTGATCAAATGCAGTTTACAGAGCATGGTGCAAATGGTCAGAATTATCCACATTGTGCTAGCTGATATTAATTTAGCAGTGTTTGCTGTAATCTATTCATGCTACAGTTTATTGCTGCTAAGGTCAATAGCCAATAGAATTTAGTAGCTCTTGAATTTGAAAAAAATAGAAGACCCAATCATATTCATAAATTTAAAATAATTCAGTTACAAGCATTCAGATAATAGGAAAAATCATGTTAAAACCAAATTCCAGAGGTCAACAACGACATCTTGAATGACCCGCGGCATTATACGTGGTAATACTCACTTCAGCTGTGTCAACACTGTCCTCTTGGTTTGAAAGCAGGCTACATTGCCTATAACTGTGAGTCATCTAAACTGTGGGAGCCACCCTTAACCAGGCTACTGGTCATCTGCCACCTTATATGGCACCGTTGTGATTTGCTCATGAATGAGATGATGTGAATAATTTGCCAAGAGGAAAGCACATGCAAGGTTCATATCCCCTCATTCACACTTTCTCTTAATTCAAGAACAAGGGGATGTTCAATTAAATTAAAAGGCAACCAATTAAAATTATGAAAGGAAATACTTCTCACACAACACATATGGGTAGCCTAGGAAATTCATTGCCAGAAGACATCACTGAGGTCCAGACGATTGAAAAAAAAAATTAACTGTGTATTTGGTGGATAATAAGAACATGCGCAATTACATTAGATAGGATTAGAACGTAGGGATTCAAATCCTCATTCTTTCGGACATAAGCAAATCACTACTTAGGGGAAATTTCTAGTTAATGTCCTAAGACTTAGCAGCAGGTCACTTCATAACTGTCCAGTGCTGGGTGTCTTGTACCTTACTCTGAAGACATTTCCAGAGAGACAGCCTATAGGAATAAACAGAGTTCCAGTCTTACCCAAATTGGAAATGCCATGGTTCTCAGATCTGAGTAGTCTGAAGTGCGCATTTGCTAATCAAGTTGTTAATTGCTCTGGCCAATGTTTTAGATCTGCTCTGTTTCGCTGTCCTAGTCCATACCAACTGTATTGTGTGATATTTATCTCTGTAGTTCAATAATACTCCATAGAAAGCTTTCAGTTTTTTTTCTCTGTCAATTTCTCATCTTAAACAATATGACTCTCCGTTCTTAGGGGTGATTTGATTCGCTGCAATGTTTGAAAACCACCTCATTCTAATAACCAGATTAAACTGGGCCTGTCTGCTATCCTGACTTTGCTGTAAACATGTAGTGAGTATTTCAGTTCTGTCACATTTCTAGTTCTTCTTTTAAGCTCTCTTTTTTTTTTTTTTTTTTTTTTTTCTGTCTCTAAGCCCCTTGCTTTCTGGGCCATTAATTTCCAGACAGTCCCTTCTTTCAAATACCTAGTGCACAGTGCTAAATCCCTATGGAAGATATTACCTAATGCCCATCAGGAAGGACTATCAAAACTAAATGGGTCATTGTGGGACATCACAATACAAAGAGTTTGCTAATTGCCCGTGCACACCCATGAAGAGGCTATGTGCCAAAAGGCTCATCCCATCAGCTTGAATTCTGAAAGAGAAAGAAAGAAAGAAAGAAAGAAAGAAAGAAAGAAAGCTGACAAAAAGTGTTTCATCTTTTTTAAATTTCTGTTTGGAAAAGGATCAGAAGAGAAGCAGAGAACCCCAGGGTCCACCTGGGTTAGCCCCAAAAGACGTTCAGAACTGACAGATTACTGCAACTCTGTAAAACTATAACTCATTTCTGTATATAAGTTTGATTGCTTTAACCTTGTAATAACGCTCATTTATTTTCCTGGTTAATATATCCTTAGTTAATTATAGGATTGGCTGCACGCGTTGTCTTTGGTGAGAAATCTGAGGTACAAATTGACCTGGGGGAAGTGACTAGTCTCTTGGGACTGGAAGCAATCTGAATCTTCTGTGATTTTTGGTGTAAACCAACCAACTATCAGGGCTTGTCTACACTACGACGTTGTCAACAAAACTTTTGTCTTTCACAGGTGCTTAAAAAACCCCCCTTATGAAAGACACAAGTTTTGCCAGTGCAAGTGGCAGTGTGAATGCAGTTTTGTCGGCAGGAACTACCACCGCTCGCAGGGCTGGAAGTATTTTGTTGGCAAAAGTGCTGACAAAACACCGATAGAGAGTGTTCACATGCGCTGACTTTTAGCAACAAGGCTGTGTCGACTAAAAGCTGCGTAGTGTAGACAAACCCTCAGTAAGTCCAGCTTTCCTCGGTGGCAAGATAGACTGGAATGCCTAAGGGGACTGTCTGTGACTCCATGGTAAGACTGTTATAGTGCTTTAGGAGTTCACACTTGTTACTGAGTTGGTGAGATCTAATTATAGAACATACCACCAGTTTGGGGATTTTTCCCCGCTTCTTTATGGTCTGCCCTGAGGTTGGCACTTATGGTCATGAACCACTCAGACAGTATGACATCAATCAAGATTCATGAGCTTTGGTTTAACTGGTCACGTTTCAGTTTAAATCCCATGACAAATATAAATTTGTTGAACAAGGAAATAAGGATACCTACAGTTAGTCTGGCCAGTACATTAGAGCCCGTGAGACAAAGGACAGAAAGAATCAAGTATGCTGCTGTCTGCACTATACATAATGCAATATGTTATAGAGCTAGGACACAGAAAATACTTTTTTGTTCTGGATCCTTTTGCTTGTCTCTAGATTTGTTTAGTTGCAGATATGATTGAGGTTAAACTAAAAAGCCACACTAGATTATGCAGTTTCAGTGTAAGTATTTCCTAACACACAATCTCAGATTCCACCCCCCCCCCCCACACACACACACATTTACCTGCGAGATTAGTGAAGTGCTGACTTGCCCTGTTTCCTGAACATTTCCATATTTCTCCCTGCTAATTCCTTGTCTTCAAAGATGACATAAGCAGTCATTGGTCCTGTTCCCTGGCAACCGTCCCATTTTTTGGCTCCAGTTCCAGCCGAAAGCCAGTTCTAGTCGCCCTGCACATTCTCAGTGTATCAAACAGACATAGGCTCAACTTAATCTTGTTAGCACAATGAGGCAGTTTTCAAACATTGCAGCAAATCAAATCATCCCTAAGGACTGTGAGTGAGCAAAGAAAAGGGGAGGGAATTGGGGTTAGGATAACCATCAAAGGTAGGATTAAAGCAGAGTCCAGCTTTTACCTGACACCTGTCAGCAAGCTTGTACTGTTAGGTACTTTCTGTGTTTGCCACCTCTCTTCTCCCTCTTCCCCCCCCCCCCCTCGTGTTCTCCAAGGTGCTCACAGTGAAGTCAGCACTGGGCAATGATAGTGAAAGAGCTCATCTATCTGTGAGGAAAGAAGCTGCTTTGATGGTTCCCCAGTGGACGTAATTGTGCTCATTACTGCCCATTTACATTTCATCACTCGATTATCACAAATGCCTCATTACTGTTGATAAGGGTTTGCTGTTGAACTACTTGCTAACTATTCATTCCTGAGCTCCACTGTCATCAGACAGACCTACTGGAGAGCAGAGGGGAGCAGAGTGGAAGAGATGGGAAGGAGAGACAGGAGGTGAAAAAGGTCTTCTATCAGATTTGATTAAAGGCTGTGATTTAAATCGATATTTAATAAAGTGGCTGCTGCCACATAACGCGTGCAATTCCCCATGCAGGCAGAATCATGAATCTGAGGCCCTCGCAGCCTGCTACATAACTCAATTGGGTTTTGTACACCGGTCTGGCACCTGTGTCCCTGAGCACAGCGCCTCCGAGGTAATAGGTTTATGAGCCGATGAACAGAGCCGATAGGTTCTAAATGGATTAACTAGGTGTCTGCAGCCTAGTGATGAATACATCAGGAAAAAAACGTCTGCATAAGCAGAGAGTGATAGGAAGTGTTGACAGACACTGTGCATGTCACCAGCCCCACAGGGTGAAACACTGCTCGGCTCCTGTCAGTCAAGCAATCTCAGAATAATGGGTGAAGATATCAGGCAGTGAGGCTTAACAAGCCTGCAGGTGCCAGGTAACATAGGCCTGCTGCTGCCACTGCTGCTGCTGCTGAAAAAGGCTAATGTGGGGCATGACTCATCTCAATCGCTACGGCCTGCATGAGAATTAGATGAAGGTACATGAGGCACAGAAGTCTAAATACTAAGGTGGGTGAACCTCAGTGCCTGGCATTAATAGGCATCACAGAAACTTGGTGGAATGGTGATAATCAATGGGACATGGTAATACCAGGGTACAAAATATATAGGAGTGACAGAATAGGTCAGACGGGTGGGGGAGTGGCACTACATGTGAAAGAAAGCATAGAGTGAAATATAGTACAAACCTTACATGAACCAAACTGTACCATAGAATCTCTCTGGATAAACATTCTATGCTTGAAAAATAAGAATCTAGTAGTAGGGATATATTACCGATCCTGTGACCCAGATGGTGTTGATGACTGTGAAATGCTCATGAAGATTAGAGAGGCTATAAAAATAGAAACTCAATAATAATAGGGGATTTCACCTATCTCCATATTGACTGGGTACATGTAACCTCAAGACAGGATGCAGAGATAAAGTTTCTAGACACCATAAATGACTGCTTCTTGGAATACCTGGTCCTGGAACCCATACGAGATGGGGCAATTCTTATTTTAGTCATAAGTGGAGCACAGGTTCTGGTCTAAGAGGTGAATACAGGTGAACTGCTTGGTAGTAGCGACCATAATATAATCAACATTCCTGTCAGGGGGTGGGGGTGAGGGTGAGGGTGGGGGGGAAATACCAAAGAAGTCCACCATTATAGCATTTAACTTCAGAAAGGGAAACTACACAAAAGCTAGTTAAGCAGAAATTAAAAGGTACAGTCCCAAAAGTGAAATGGCTGCAAGCTGCATGGAAACTTTTTAAAAACACCATAATAGAGGCTCAAATTAAGTGTATTCTCCAAATTAAAAAACATAGTAAGAAGACCAATGAAGTGCCAGCATGGCTAAACAACAAAGTAAGCAAACCAGTTAGAGGCAAAAAGGCATCTTTTAAGTATTGGAAGTTAAATCACACTGAGGAAAATAGAAAGGTACATAAACTCTGGCAAGTCAAGTGTAAAAATATAATTAGGCAGGCCAAAATAGATTTTGAAGAGCAACTAGTCAAAGACTTTAAAAGTAACAACAAAAGTTGTTTCAAGTACATCAGAAGCAGGAAGCCTGATCAACAATCAATGGGGCCACTGGACAACTGAGGTGCTAAAGGAGCACTCAAAGAAGTTATTGCGGAGAAACTAAATGAATTCTTTGCATCAGCCTTCAGTGTGAAGGATGTAAGGGAGATTCCCACTATTGAGTCATTCTTTTTAGGTGTCCCAGATTGAGGTGTCGTTATCAGTTTGTTCCAAAACCACCTCTAAATTAAACTGTAATAAGGCACCAGGACCAGACACTATTCACCCAAGAGTTCTGAAGGAACTCAAATATGAAATTACAGAATTAACTGTGGTATGTAACCTATCATTTAAATTAGCTTCTGTACCAGATAACTGGAGGATAGCTAATGTGATGCCAATTTTTTAAAAAGGCTCCAGAGGTGATCTCAGCAATATAGGCCAGAATGCTTAACTTCAGTACCAGGCAAATTGGTTGAAACTATAGTAAGACCAGAATTATGAGACACATAGATGATCACGATTTGTTGGGGAAGAATCTACACAGCTTTTGTAAAGGGAAATCATGCCTCAGCAATCTATTAGAATACTTTAAGGGGGTCAACAAACATGCGGCCCAAGGCAATCTAGTGGATATAGGGTACTTAGATTTTCAGAAAACCTTTGACAAAATCCCTCATTAAAGGCTCTTAAGCAAAGTAAGCAGTCATAAGATAAGAGGGAGGATCCTCTCATAGATCAGTAACTGGTGAAAAGGTAGGAAACAAAGGTAGGAATAAATAAATGGGCAGTTTTCAGAATGGAGAGAGGTAAATAGTGGTGTCCACCAGGGGCCTGTACTGGGACCAGCACTGGTCAACATATTCATAAATGATCTGGAAAAAGGGGTAAACAGAGGTGACAAAAATTGCAGATGATACAAAATTATGCATGATAGTTAAGTCCAAAACAGACTACGAAGAGTTACAGAGGGATTTTATAAAACTGGGTGATTGGGCAACAAAATGGCAGATGAAATTCAATATGGATAAATGCAAAGTAATGCCCATTGGAAAACATAATCCCAACTATACATACAAAATGATGATGGGGTCTAAATTAGCTGTTACCATTCAAGAAAGTGACGCCACAATCTTTGTGGATAGTTCTCTGAAAACATCCACTCAATGTGCAGTGGCAGCCAAAAAAAGCTAACAATGTTAGGAACCATTAGAAAAGGGGGATAGATAATAAGACAGAAAATATCATATTGCCTTTATATAAATCCATGGTATTCCTACAGCTTGAATACTGCATGCAGATCTGGTCAGCCCCTTTCAAATAAGATATATTGGAAATGGAAAAGGCTCAGAGCAGGGCAACAAAACATGATTTGGTATATGGAACAGCTTCTGTATGAGGAGCGATTAAAAAGACTGGAAGTTTTCAGCTTGGAAAAGAGAACTAAGAGGGGATATGATAGAAGTCTATAAAATCTTGACTGGTGTGGAGAAAGTGAATAAGGAGATGTTATTTACTTCACATAAAACAAAAACTAGGGGTCAACCAATGAAATTAATAGGCAGCAGGTTTAAAACAAACAAAAGACATACTTTTTCACACAATTCACAGTCAACTCATTGCCAGGGAATGTTGTGAAGGCCAAAACTATAACAGGGTTCAAAAAAAGAACTAGATAAGTTAATGGAGGATAGGTTCATCAATGGCTATTCAGCAGGATGGTCAGGGATGCAACAACATGCTCTGAGTGTTCTTAGCCTCTGTTTGCCAGAAGCTTGGAGTGGATGATGTGGTGGATCATTGGATTATTGCCCATTCGGTTCATTCCCTCTGAAGCACTTGGCATTGGCCACTGTTTGAAGACAGGATACTGGGCTAGATGGACTGTTGGTATGGCTGTTCTTATGTTCTTTAATCTAGCTGGCTGAGGGCTGTCTGTGTGCAGCAGTCACACCTCTAATTGCAGCAAAGACCTACCCAAAGAGATCTGATTCTCAGAAAATGCTGAGTTGCTTCTCTCTGGAAAAAACAGGGCCCTTTCCGGGCATCCCAAGGATTGAGGCACCCAAAAGCATTTGTTGCTTCAGAAAATCTTGTCTCAAGTTCTTTAATTATATTCTCACTAACACACCAGTTCCAAAAGGGAAGCATTTCAGGGGACAAAGGTAACTTCTCATTTCTGCAAAACAGCTACTGCTACCACAGGGGATGCTGTTAGTCTGTGGCAGAGACGAGATCATCAAGGACAGCAATAACAATATCATTCATTCTAGGAAGTTGGTTAAGTCATATCACTGAGCATACAACATGAAAAAGTACTTTAGACAGAATCAGGGATGGAAAGAGCTCTATCGGCAGATATGTGTGGAGAAGGCCAAAATGTTAAGGACATTTTGGCTAAAGTTCCACAAATACTCACAATAAAATTATGATCTATCAGCAACATATGGTCAGAGAGTAGTTGCTCTGTCGGGATGAGCAGGGAAGGAAGATAATGCAAGCAGGCCCACCTTCTTCCTTCATATACATAAGTTTACACAGGAAAAAATCATAATTCTTGTTCGACTCCCCAGATTTGTGGAAGCCAGTGCCCTACTCCTTTCCAATCTGGTTGGTGGAGTCCAAGTCAGCAGAGGGCAGGGTTGTGTGCTATGCGTCTATAAAGGAGGTGTAGCAGTTGCCTCTGAGAGTATCTGTATGTTCTATCATCAGAGCACTTCTGGGCATCTAATACCAGTTCAAAGTCTCACTCTACCCTACCCTCAATATGGCTCTGCCTATTAAAAGAAAAATAGATACATTAACTATTTATTTTAACAGATATCCACATAAAATGGAACAGGAGTACTTGTGGCACCTTAGAGACTAACAAATTTATTAGAGCATAAGCTTTCGTGGACTACAGCCCACTTCTTCGGATGCATACAGAGTGGAATAAATATTGAGGAGATATATATACACACATACAGAGAGCATAAACAGGTGGGAGTTGTCTTACCAGCTCTGAGAGGCCAATTAAGTAAGAGAAAAAAAACATTTGAAGTGATAATCAAGCTAGCCCAGTACAGACAGTTTGATAAGAAGTGTGAGAATACTTACAAGGGGAGATAGATTCAATGTTTGTAATGGCTCAGCCATTCCCAGTCCTTATTCAATCCTAAATTGATTGTGTCTAGTTTGCATATCAATTCCAGCTAAGCAGTTTCTCGTTGGAGTCTGTTTTTGAAGTTTTTCTGTTGTAATATAGCTACCTGCAGGTCTGTCATTGAATGACCAGACAGGTTAAAGTGTTCTCCCACTGGTTTTTGAGTATTATGATTCCTGATGTCAGATTTGTGTCCATTAATTCTTTTGCGGAGAGACTGTCCGGTTTGGCCAATGTACATGGCCACATAAAATGGATTCCCATTAGTAACAATTGAACTTGATCTCATTATGTCTATTGGTTGTGTGGACTAATTAATGACTTTTTTACATTTTTTTAGTTAATTTTTATTAGAATTGATAAAAATGGACTCTCCATCTGATGGAAAATGTGATTATATTGATATTTTTCATTGCAAACTGTGAGAAAAAGTGTTGAAATATTGAGCCTTCTTGTGGAACGAAAAGTTCAAAATATTTCTCTTTGGAAACACAAGTTTAGGAGTCCTGTGATGCATCATGGTGGCCTATCCACAAAGAGGGACTGTGGAGTGTCATGGGAGATGTAGTCTGGCTGGGGAGACTCAGACACAGAGATTAATATTGACCCAAAATGAAACATTTCAGTTAGATTTTCCTTATGGAAAATTCTACCAAAATTGGTCTTTTCCCATGGAAAATTCTTATGCAAAATTTTTGGATCAACCTAGTTTTTATATTTATTCTATTTCTTAGTGGTTCTAGGTTTCTGTTTAGTAAAGATATTCACTTGGGGTGAAATTCTCCACTGTGCACAGTCTTAAGAAGGTCAAGCATTGAGTCCCACACTAGCCATCTGAATTTTGTCCATGGTAAGGACAACAGTTCCTCAGTGTATTACTGTAGTATCTGCACTGGAGTTCAGATTACATCTGTAAAGATGTATTTATTCAGATCAACATATTCAGCATCAAAAGAAGGAAGCTTCAGAGAGTTGGGTAATGAAGAGATACTGAATAAAAACATAATGACCTACTTACAAAAAGAACCCTCTAGAGCATTTTTAAAGAAGCTTTGTTGACCTAAAAAACGGCTGAATTTTTCTGAGTTCCAAGTTTAAATATATAATTATTCATTCCATACCATTTTTTAAAAAATCTGATTTCTGCCATGGCCATCTCGCCAGCAGCAAAAACAGATGTTTATACTTCTGTACAGATGGACCTACAGGAGTCACTCTTGCGGTGCATTTTATTCTCTTCTTCAACGCTTAGCTAAACAGTTAGCCATAGCGATCATTCGCCATTTGGTCCATTCCTGCACAATCGCGAAGGCTTAAAGGCCTGAGAGTCCAACATCGGAACAGACTTGATGAACCCATGTAATAGGGGTTCTGCCTCTGGGCCACCTCCACCCCTTGGTTGGTGGAATTTTATCCTGGATGTTACAAGCCACCCAGAAAATGGCATTCACTGGAACGTCTTGTAGAATCCTTGCGACATGTCCGAAAAGTGTAAGGCACCATCTGTGGACAATGGCCCCAGTAATCTGTAGACCCAAATGACCATAAACATCTGCAAAAAGAACAGGAGTACGTGTGGCACAAGTACTACTGTTCTTTTTGCAGATACAGACTAACACGGCTGCTACTCTGAAATAAACATCTGCATTACAGAAGTCATTCCACTTTATGCCCATATACAATGTTGACATTTTGTGTGGAAAGTCTCCAGCTTTGTCTAGTCTGTGTGGCGTTGTGTCCATGTTTCACAGCCGTACAACAGTATGGGAAGGATACAGTTCAAATTAATCCTGAACTTGTCATACTAAGATGATGTTGATTCCATATCTGTTGTAAACGGCCCATGGCAGACGCTGCGATGCCAATCCAATGGAGAACCTCCGTGTGAGAATTGGAGCAGCTGGTAAATATAGAACCCAAATAGCAAAAGCTGGAAACTGATTCGATGATCTCATTGTTCAAAGAGATTGGCGTCACAGGTGGACCTGGTCCTAGATTTATCAGTTTTGTCTTTTGGTCTCCATGTTTCATGGTCAATCTTAGCTGACTTCTCCTCCATATGCTGGACTGCCTCACAAAACCTGTCAAGGCTCTGTACTAAAAGAACATAATCAGAGTAGTCAAGGTCTTGAGTGCGAGATCACCGATCTCAATGCCTATGGACCTGACAGAATGCTGCATTATGAAATCCATTGCCTGACAAAAGAGTGCAGGAGCCAAAACGCAGCCCTGCTTGACACCAGATACTGATTTAAAAGGTGCTGATATCCGGTTCCCCAGACGAACACAGGCAGTGGTTCCATTATGCAGCTCTCTAATCAAGTCCAGCAAAGTGGTAGGGGCACTTATGCCCTTTAAGATCAACATACCCTACGTGCAGCGACTTTCTGAACTCGCGATGTATCTCCAACAACAAACGAAGGGACATAACGGCTTCCTCATAAAGCCTGACTGTTGGGGACGATGCTTCCGATGTAGCAAAGGCTTTAGGCATGCCAGCAAAACATGCACAAACACCTTCCCTGGAATGGAGAGGCGGGTGATCGGCCGGCAACTCTTACATTCACTGCGTAGTCCCTTGCCCTTATAGAGTAAGGTGGTTGGCAGGGTTCCAGTTCTCCACACCAGACAAAAGATGGCGAGAAGTGATTCTGCTACAGGATCAATAGCACATTTTAGCAGCTCTGAGGGGATACCATCAGCATCGGTTGCATTCCAATTTTCAGTTTAGAGATGGCACATTTCACTTCATCCAGTGTTGATGAATCAGTACAAATGTCTGGATCTGGAACCACAGTGACTGCCAGATCATCCAGTTCTGAACAAGCGGCAGCCGGAGGATGGTTCAGGACACTGTGATAATGTTCCACGCAGTGTGAGAGAATGTCATCATGCGATTTACATGGATGGACTTGACTGTCATTCAGGATGCAATTTGTAGTGACTACCTCTTGATCGCTGAGGTTGCGAATGGCACGGAATGCTGGCTTCAAGTCATCCTTGGCTAAGCATTTTATTCTGGAGCATGTTTATTTCCATGACTCTCCTGGAGTCTGCCATCTCTGAAGGAAGTATATGATTAAGCCCATATCTTCTGCTCAATAGCCACTCCATTCACTACAACTTAACTAAATATGTATTTTTTTTATTTCTTAGTACAACGTTGAAAATATGCAAGCACAAATTGCTAACATTTTCATATAACAATGATTCATTTCGTAACAAACTAAAATGCCAGATTCAATCTTTTAAAAGCTTTTTGAGATAGAGGCCTTTAGGCATTGGAGCATGGGTTTTTTCTGTGAGCCCATGTGTCCAGTGAAAAGTATATGCCTCGAGCTCTCACTAAAGCAGTGACTCAGAATCAGAGTGGAGTAAACTTAGGAAACTCCCTGGCAAAGCAAGCTCAGATGCTTTCTACATCATTTTGCAAGTTCATCAGGTTTCTGATTCTATTTTGCCAGGTTTCATTAAATGTCTAGTCTGTGGCCTAATTCCTGTGAGATGTGCAGGTGCATATACAGTGGTAGGATGCAGTGTGTGCTCCTCTAAACCTTGTGGTTACAAAAGTGACACGGCTTCCTGCTTCTTGCTCCCAGACATGCAAAGGGGTGAGTCCCTGGTCACAGCTTCTGCTTAGTGGACAAACCCACTCCCACATAGAGAGTTCCCTTGGATACAGTAGGCAATGCATTTAGCCTTAGAAAACTGCTGGCCTAATTGTCAAAAGTACTGAGCGCTTTCAGTTCTTCTGAGAGTCAATGGAAGTTATGGGTTTTCAACTCATGTGATAATCAGGCCATGTGGTCCGTGTCATTGGAAGCAATCACTGGCATCTCAGTGAAGAACATTTTAAGGGTTCAGTCACTGAGTACGTTGTTTGCATTAGTTGTTCATTCATGTCCATAAGGCAAATGGCTAGAATAAATATTTGGTGGCTACTTGGTATTATTCATAAAACGTATTTATTTAGATTTTTCAAAGTGTCTGTCTAAATTCTAAGCATGTGTACAATCAAATAAATAGAATGTGTCCTTGAGTTAACCCCTGGAGACTATTTATACCCACTTGGACTATTAAAACCCATTGCCTGGTCCATGTGCTCCTTCCCTTCCTCACATGACACATTAATGTGTGTTAACTGTAAGGAGGTCAATTCAGATTTTAATTCCCCCCCCCAACATTTAGTAATCATAATTCTTGTTCTTGCTGTGCAGTGCCATATAGTTTAATCTTCCATTTAGGGAAGATCTGGAGTTTGGACCAGATCCTCAGCAGGTATAAATGGTTGTAGCTCCATTAAAGTGACTGAGTTATGCCCGCTTTCACCAACTGGGGATGACTGTAATCCTTTTCAGACAGCTCCTCTCTCCCCAAAGTAAAATATATCTGCTAAAAAGCAAATTTCCTTTATTCTGGTTCCATTTCATCTGCCGAAATGGCTCAAAATAGTCATTATATAATGAAATGAGAGGGCTTTGTTTATGAGCACAATTATATTACCTTTTGAAATTAAATATATATATAAAAAACCATCTGGAATAAACTCAGTGTGTATGGGTATATTATTGCCCTTTGCTAAATTGTGGTCAGAAATTTTCTCAAGAAGCATTCCTCATCAGAAAATGCAGATTTGTCAAAACCATTCATAAAAAGGGTTGTTTTTGATGAATCTCTTGATTTGAATGTTCTTTGGGGAAAATAAAGTTTCAAAATTGTTAAAATACTTTTGTTTCAATGTTCCTGAAATGAAAAATTCTTGTTTTCTGGTTTGAAATGACTTTTCATTTCAAAATTTAAACTAATCATAGGAAAAAGAAATTTAAAAAATAAAAATGATCAAAATCAAAATGAAACTTTTTGAAATGATCAGACTGAAATTTTTTGATTGGCCCAAATTCTTTTTGGAGTTTTGCTTCATGAAAATTTGAAATCCCAGCTTTTTGTCCCAATTCAGGGTGGGATTTTTTTTTAAATCTAAAGAGTTTTCATGGGACAGAAAAAACGCTTCCTGTCCAGCGCTAGTCATAAACTCTGTACTGCTAAATAAAAGTTAATGAAGGTAGTCTGTCATCTTCTGTAGCATAAGTCTGTGCTTTTGGAGCAGGAGAATATGAATTCTCTCTCTCTCTCTCTGCTGTTGCTGTGAAGTTCTGAGTAGCCATGATAGATAGAATACTGATAACCATGAAGTCCAAGGGAAGGTTGCCAGGGATATGTTAAATGAATCATACAAGGGAAGTGTGATATATCAGAACAGAAGTATGGTGATCTGAGAATAATGGAAAATTGAGATTAATGAAATGATGGATGGATAGATAGAAAGGGGAGGGTGAAAAGTGATATTGAGAGAAGTCACTGTATGCATTACCATTGTTATCAAAGGTAGCCACTATCTTCAGGACAGTCCTAGTGGAATGCTCTTCATTTTTATTCTAGGTGATCTATGTTTTAATATAATCTATAACAATTTGTCAACTACTTGCTAA
The DNA here is from genome assembly GCF_011386835.1 of Chrysemys picta bellii. Taxonomy (NCBI): domain Eukaryota; kingdom Metazoa; phylum Chordata; order Testudines; family Emydidae; genus Chrysemys; species Chrysemys picta. Next base: position 176,880,134 of record NC_088792.1, on the reverse strand, counting down.
TTTGGCAGAGATCATATTAAATTAAAACTATTAGGAAAAATAGTCCTAAATGTTACAATTGCAAAATTCAACCTAAGCTGAACGCATTATACATACAGAAACAGTGTCATCTACCTACAAAATGCCCAATAGTATTATTTTATTACCTCACAATTCCATTTTCATGTCTTCACCCTGAACCTTATCATGCACTGTTTAATGCACTGGCCTCAATAGGAGTTTTTAGCTGTGTAAGGCATCTTCTTAGTGTATGAGAAATGTGCCTCCAATGGCACATGACCAGGATTCATCAATGAATTTGGTCTGCTGGTTAGATCATTAGCTTCCCCAACCTGGACTGGGCACTGACAGGGAGTGCGATGTGAACGCTGATCCATGTCCCCCTGGGTGAGGCCTGCAAGATAGAGATTGTTGTTGGGTACCTGTGGCATATTGGCACAGCTGGTAAGACTCTGAAGTTCAAAGCCCCTATAGCACTATTTCCCCTGATCCAGCCTGTTTGAGTAATGCTGTTCTATAACCTACCGAAGAGGTAACAGTAAGATTTTTCTCAGGCTGCATGGCATTAGCAGATCTATAGCAAGCCAAGGTGAAAGCTGTAGTCAAGTTGTATAGAGAAATTACATCAGATTTCTTTACAGGGACCCATTTGTATTGAACTAGCAGTTTTCTATTGTGTCAGCAATTCTCTGTTGCATTTATTTGTTACTATGGTATTAGACAAGACTACAAGCCTATTAAATCTGTATACTACATTTCACAAAATTGTAAGCCTTTGTAAGCCATAGAATAAAAAATAATATGAATTCTTCACAGATGAAAATTCTTGTTGCAGAATTTGAGAGTAAATGTACAGTCACTGCCAAAGTCAAGATAAGGACTCCCTCCTCCCCCCCCCCCCCCCCCCGAGATGATACTATAGTCTGCAAAATTACATTCCAGGCATCAGGATGATAGCGAACCTCCTGGGAAATGAAGAACTTTTATCGTCCCTGTTAATTGGGAGTGGGGAGGAAGGGCAATTTGGAGATACCAGAGTGACAATTTGCTTTGGAAATATTTCACTTCTTTTTTTCATTTTACACTGTGGTATTTGTTTTGCAGTTTGAAAATTAATCAAAGATTTTACAATTCACATGTGTTAAGAATCTTCATTTAAAATAAAGTCACCCCAATACCCCCGTTACTCCATAATACATGATATGGCCAAATTGTTATCAATGTGATGTTTCAAGCAATTTAGGTTCCAATGCTACCTTCTGCTTGCGTAGCAGGAAGGTAGCAGAAGAGGAGGGGGCAGCGCAGGGTCTATGGTACTATTTTTATGGATCCGGTAAACCCCCCACCATGGGGGTGGGGTGTCATGTGGAGTTTAGACAAGAGACGAGAACCAGGGAAATGGCTCCTCTTTTTAGCATCAGCCCTCTTTAAATTCATGGTAAGAGGAAGTTGTGACAGGATCCCCAGGGTACAGCCTGGAACTGTGGGACCACTGTGCCCTCTTAACTCTCCAGTCAGGGCTATCTCACAATGCTTTGCCAGTGACAAGTAGAAAATCTCTCCAGGTGCTGTTATCACTCAACCACAGTGTGCAGAGGCACACCCAGCTAAGTTTCATGCCCTCCAAACCACTCATGAACCATACACAGGGAAACACCAGCAAATCTCCCAAGCCCACGGCCTTGCACCCTAGAATTATACCATCTTACACTTTCATTTCTCAAGACCTTCTCTTGAACAGTGCAAGCTCATTAATTAGTTCACGACTTGGTCAAAGGAAAGCGGACATGCAGCAGCCTTTATAATCTGAGCAGATTTCCCAAGCACTTCAGACAAACTCACAGGTAAGGATAAAACATTAAAATAAGTTTATTAACTACAGAAAGATAGATTTTAAGTGATCATATGTAGTAGGCATAAAGGTCAGGGATAGTTACTAAGAAAATTAAAAGTAAACACGCATTTCAAATCCTAAACTTTTAGACTAAGCAAGATTTGAATCAAGCAGCTTTTCTCATCCCACTGGATGTTGCAGGTAGGTTACAGTTCTTAATACACAGGGTGAATTTCCTTCACACCCTGGGACCAGTTTCCTCAGTTCAAAGTCTTTGTCTTCCCAGCATTCTTGTTGCCTTCAGTGTAGGCAAGGAGGAGACAAGTTGTCTTATAATGCTGCTGTGCCTTATTTTATACTCTCAATCCATGTTCTTGGAAAGATACTGACCCAGGCATGCCCTGGTGAGCCTTGCTGAGGCACAGAGTTGAGTAATCCCCATTGTGTGGTGCTTGTGCAACTGAGTCATAGGGTTGAGCAATTCTCATTGTGTGATGCTTGCACAACTGTCTCTTATAGAATTGTAAATCTCTTGTTCACAATTCCACTACTGGTCAATGGTTGTTTTATGCCCACCTGGGTATGGGTCACCACCTTTGTTGTCACTGGAAAGCTAGCAGTGAGTGTATCCCAAACTCACACTGTATTTCAATAACCACAGTAAAATTTCATAACATCATACACAATAATGATATACATATTTTTGACAGAGCAGTGAAGTTTCAGCATATCATGACCTTTCATATAATACCTTGCAAAGCATGCTTTGTATGAAATACCACCACCAAATACCAGAGATAAATATTGGGGTGATAGGGTGCTACTTTGAGGTACAGTGTGTCACAGAAATCATCCTTAATTTGCACAGGTTCCCCTACAAAGGGAAGAACGTATAGGGCGCTGCCTCATGCTGGTAGGGGAGCTTCTACCGACATGGCCTAGAAAGGAAGTGTTAGTGCAGATACAATGACTATATACTATGTAGATGGCTTGTGGCTCTGTCTGCTTTATAAATGTCAGTGGCATGAAGCATTCACTGGGAATAAGAAAGGAATGAAAGATTGATTATAACTCAAAGGGACAAAGGGCTGTTTTTGTTAGGACTTTGGGCTGGGACTCAGTTTGCTGTGGTTCAGTTCCTGGCTCCTCCCAGACTTCCAGTTTTATCTTGGGAAAGTTACTCAATCAGTGTGCCCCAAATTCCTCATCTGCTAAAATGAAATAATAATACACACTCGCCACACCTCAAAGGGGTGTTGTGAGGATAAATACATTGGTGAGGTGCTCAGATACTAGTATGATGGTGACATATAACTTCCCGGCATGGGAAAAACAGATCTTTCACGAAAGAACCTATTCTCCTAAGATTTCCTGACTGATTGATTGCTAGAGCTGTTCAAATACTTGTAATTGAATAAAATAGTCATCAGATAACTGCAAATTTTGTCAAATAGATTATTCAGCAAATATTTTTGTCGGGTATTCAATCACTCTACTTATTGTAAAGTCAAAGATAAGTTTTACTTAAATATCCAGAGCTACAAAACCATTCTGGTTTGCCCATCACTAGTTGGGGCATGCAATAACTCTTAGCTTTAGCATATTATAAGGAAAGTGTGACGTTGTGCAGTCTATATGGTTTTATAAAAACTTGATAATAAGTCAATATAATGTAACTGAGATAGTTTTAGAGAAAATACGGTAATAAGTGAATGTAACGTAACTGGGATATGCCTCATGCAAAAGGTCTCTTGTAAGGTATCATTACAAAGCTTATAATCTACTGAGTGTGATCATCTGATTTGTATAAATGTACCACTCTTGTATCTAAAACTAGAAATATAAAATGTAACTCTGAGGGCCTATTGTAATTGTGTAAAGTGTGGACCATTAATGATGGTTTGGAATCTTGATGACTCCCATTGTCTGCAGATGGCTGTATTTACCTGTGAGTCTTCCTGATAGCTCAGTGGTTCCTGTATATGTGTGTGCTGGCAAGTGAGTAATGAAGTCTTGCAGTGACATGTGATCATGTCACCTGAACTGGAATCCATCTTTAACCTGGTGCTTTTCCAGTGAGGGGGGGTGGAAACCCAGAGAGACAAAGAGTTCCCGCCTTATGCAAAAGATATATAAAGGGGGGGAAGAGAACAGAGAAGGAGAGAAGCCATCATGAAGAATCCCCTAGCTACCACCTGAGCTGCAACAAGAGCTGTACCAGGGGAAAGAATTGTGCCCAGGCCTGGAAGGTGTCCAGTCTGAGAAAAACTTACTGAAACATCTCTGAGGGTGAGATTATCTGTATTTAGTTTGATTAGGCATAGATTTGCGCATTTTATTTTATTTTGCTTGGTGACTTACTTTGTTCTGTCTGTTACTACTTTGAACCACTTAAATCCTACTGTCTGTATTTAATAAAATCACTTTTTATTTAGTAATTTACTCAGAGTATGTATTGATACCTGGGGGAGCAAACAGCTGTGCATATCTCTCTATCAGTGTTATAGAGGGCGAACAATTTATGAGTTTGCCCTGCATAAGCTTTATGCAGGGTAAAACGGATTTATTTGGGTTTAGACCCCATTGGGAGTTGGGCATCTGAGTGCTAAAGACAAGCACACTACTGTGAGCTGTTTACAGGTAAACTTGCAGCTTTGGAACAAGTGATTCAGACCCTGGATCTGTGTCTTGAGCCAAACAGGAGTGTCTGGCTCAGCAAGACAGGGTGCTGGAGTCCTGAGCTGGCAGGGAAAACAGAAGCAGGGGTAGTCTTTGCACATCGGGTGGCAGCTCCCAAGGGGGTTTCTGTGATCCAACCCGTCACAGAAAGTTACTGGCAAAAAAAAAAAGTATTAAAGATAATATAGTGTATTTGAAGAATACTATTAGTGGAAGCTGCAAATACAAATGATATAGTTTACTGGTAACTTATTTTACCTGAGACTGTACTTGAACAATAATTCCAAATGTATATTAATTGCAAGCAGTATATATTATCACTAGAGAATAAAGATGACACAGGCATTTTGGTGAACCACAACAATGCATCAGTTTTGAAATAGAGAAGCATTTCCTTTGTTTGTTTGCAAGTTTAGATCAATCTTGTTAACATGGGAAGTTTGATAAATGATTCTTTATTTTAGGGTTAGCCTAAATAGTTTACAGTAATCCATGTCATTTGCAGACAGAGGACGATTAAACTTTAAAAAATCCTGGTTACTAAATGACATGTTTTAAAGTTCTGGGAAATGTTGAAATTGTGTTTTTAAAACATCTCACCATAAAAACAAGGTTATTTGGTTAGGTAGAGAAGTTAACTTTTTTGTTTGTTTGTTCTCCTGTGGAATGCTGGATGAGGACAAGTGAACTCTCAACTGGGGTATATGCCAGAGTCTATGCAAAGTATATAGAACAGGTGCGGTTCCTGGAACTTGAACAAGAAAAGGAACTATGAACAACTTTGGTAAACTAAGGTAAATAGCTTATTTTGCTTTTTTTGAATGCAAATGTTGCATAAGGCAATATAAAGCTATAAGGCTAGATCCTAAGCTAGTGTAAGTGATGTAACTCCATGGAGGTATGCCATCTGGCCTGTTGTGTCTAGACTGATAATTCCACCTCAAGCTATATTCATTTTAAGTATGAACAGCACATCTTTTTTCCTGCCACACATGTCTATCTAGCAATATTAAACTTACCAACTTGAATATTTACATCTTTGTCTCAAGAGGTTTCCTTTAAAAATGTTTTACACAGACCCGTTTGGCTCTATTTGGTGATTTTCCCTCTATTTGTGTGTGTGAATCATTACACAAACTGAAGTGCGTGAACATGTGTTTTCCCTATTCTTATGTTAATCTTTTTCAAATGCTTAGACTGTTTTTGAAATTTGAAATCCCATATGGAATAAATAGTTATGTCAACATATAGACTATGTGAAAACATATATGCTGTGAATCATATGTGTTAACATAATTGTTTCCATATATATGAACAGCTGAGCTATTAGAAGACCTTTGGAAAAATTGCTTGGTGAGCAGGTTTAAAAAAGAAAAAGGATCAGGCACGTTTTTGGGTAGGCTTATTGGAGGTTAGTGTGGAGGGATGGTAAAAGGGAAAAAAATCTCTATTTATATACCCCCTGAAATGTTCATCATTTTACTCACAGTGAACACCTCTGACCAGCCTTCTTATACCCGGGCACATAAGCTTTCCAATTTATAAGGTAAGATAGTCACACCTTGCTCTGGCTTCTGGACACTGTGTAAAAGGGCTTGAGTGATGGAAAGGAGCCCTAAAAGCCTTGTATCCAGACAAAAAGGGTTCCCTCAGCACAAAAAAGGTGGAAAATTCCCTCAGAAGTACTGGTGTAAGGGGCGTGCTGGGGGAGGGTTGGAGGCAGGAAGATCTGTGCCCAGGGATGGGCCGCAACATGCAACACTGTGAAGATTCATAGATTCCAAGGCCATAAGGGACCATTATAATCATCCAATCTGACTTCCTGTATAGCACATGCCACAGAACTTCCCCAAAATAATTCCTAGAGCAGATCTTTTAGGAAAACATCCAATCCTGATTTTAAAATTGGTTGGTGATGGAGAATTCACCACGCCCCTTGGTAAATTGTTTCAGTGGTTAATTACTCTCACTGGTTTAAAAAAAAAAACACCTTATTTTTTCAGTATGAATTTGTCTAGCTTCAACTTCTAGCCATTGGATCAAGTTACACCTCTTTTTGCTAGATTGAAGAGCCCATCATTAAATATTTGTTGCCCATGTAAATACTGTAATCAAGTCACCCCTTAGCCTTCTCTTTGTTAAACTCAAAGCACTCAATCTGTTTAATTTATCATTATAATGCATGTTTTCTAATCCTTTAATCATTCTCCTAGCTCTTCTCTGAAGCCTCTCCAATTTATCACCATCTTTCTTGAATTGTGGACACCAGAACTGGATGCAATATTTCAGCAACAACCTCCCGAGTGCCAAATACAGAGATAAAATAACCTCTCTACTCTCATTTGAGATTCTCCAGTTTATGCATCCCATTAGCTCTTTTGGCCAGTGTCACACTGTGAGTTCACAGATGATTATCCACCATGATACTCAAATCTTTTTCAGTCACTTATTCCCCCATCCTGGAAGGGTGGCCTATATTCTTTGTTCCTACATGTATATGTTTACATTTAGCCATATTAAAATGCATATTGTTTGCTTGTGCCTATTATACCCAACAATCCAAATTGCTCTGGATCAGTGACCTGTCCTCTTTATTACTTCCCACTCCCCCAATTTTTGTGTCATTTGCAAACTTTATCAGTGACAGTTTTGTCTTCTTCCATGTCGTTGATAAAAATTTTAGAGAGTAGGGTCAAGCAATGCTGTGGTCCATAGGACACCCAGGGAAACTGCTGTAACTTACACAGGTCCTCCCCTCTGGGCTGTTTCATTTACACCAGGGACTTCTCTAGTAGCCTAAGACACCCAGGATTGACAGGGCTAGTTTAAATTTACCTTCATGCCACCCCTTCAGGCATTGAATTCTGTGCTGTGCCTCTTCCAGGCCATTGATGCCTAAATTTTCAAACGTCACTAGTTACTTTCTGCACAACTTGGGAAGATTGCTGTTTTACAAAGGGTGAGTGCTTAGTATTTTCTGAACATCCATCCCTTTTACCACATCTCAAACTGAGCACACAAAAATGAAGGTATCCAAATTCCAGGCATTAGTTAGCTAGATTCTACTATGTGTTTCTCTATGTGTATATGTATTTCTGTATATATACAAATAGAGGATTTAATAGATACAGGGCTAGATCACGACCCTTTATTTTTACTGGTGAGCATGAACTAATCTCTGGGTATGTCTGCACAGCAAAGAAAAACCCACGACTGGCTTGTGCCAGCTGACAAGCTCAAGGGGCTTGGACTGCGGAGCTGTTTAACTGTGGTGTAGACTTCCAGGCTCAGGCTGCAGCCCAGGCTCTGGGACCCTCCCACCTTGCCGGATCTTATAACCTGGGCTCCAGAATCTACACAGCAATGAAACAGCTCCTCAGCCTGAGCTCCACAAGCCTGAGTCGTCTGGCATGGGCCAGCTGTGGGTGCTTAGTTGCTGTGTAAACATACCCTGGCTAGGGTGACCAGATGTCTCAATTTTATAGGGACAGTTCCAATATTCAGGGCTTTGTCTTATATAGGTGCCTATTATCCCTCACCCTCATCTTGATTTTTCACACTTACTAGATAGTCACCCTAACCCTCGCTGACTTCAATGGGACTCCTTGGATGAGTAACAGTTCACCAATGCAAGTGAGGAGGTCACAAACTGTCCCTTAATGAAACAAAATTATTCATCCTCTTTCTTTTCCACCTTACAGAGGACTCAGTTCCATTTAAATTAATGGAAAGACACCCATTAGCCTCTATGGAAGTTGGATCAGGCTAATTAGGTCAAATTAATCTCTGGCATCATTCTACTAAAGTTTGAGGGATGGAATCGTGATTCAGACCCATTACGGGGACCAGATGCAAAATTTGGATCTTAACCAATCACAGTCTCCCTAAAAAATTTGGGTTTATTTGGATGCTTACAATCCTCAGTAACATTATTTATTGTAAACGTAATTACTATAAATTAAATGTCAAAGGTGATTCAATGTAAGTGGGAAAGCATTATCCCAGAAAAACTGAGTTACCTATTAGGGAAAAATCCTATATTTTCTAGGATGTCAGATCCATTAGCCAGCTGCCTGAAATGAATAAAGAAATAAAATACAATGTATAATGGATTGTTAGGAAGAGTCAGATGGCTGAACTCTTTCTTTGAACAAATTAAATATAGAGAAGAACCTATAAAGCCATTTTCCCCATCTAGAATTGTCACTCTAAACTTTTAATTTAGAAAACGGTGTTACACATTTTTGTGTGTGCTTTTTATGTTTTCCCTGCTGTTCAGTTATGGTAGATGAAAGGCTCGGGATTCGGTGAAGACAGAAAGGGTCAAAAACTATATTATAAACTAATAAAATTAGAGGGAACTATAATAAAGCTGAATAATTTTATTTGAACTTTAAAAAGTAGAATTAATTTTGAAGTGTTGTGTTTCCTCTGTGTGAAAACATGATGATATGTGGGTTTGGCTGGATTTGTGAAAGAACTACAAGAATACATCCTATTTCTCCACCACAAGGCAAATGGAAAATGCACTATAGTAAGTGTGGATACTATAAAACAAAGAGCGAGCCATCAACAGATATTGACATACACTGGTTATCTTTAAAAAGTCAGCTTTTGCCAATAGTTATCTATTGCTAATGGCATCTGGGTTACAGAAATAATGTAGTGGCTCAGAAACCATTGTGTGGTGATGATTGACAAAGGCATTTTTTTTATTGGCAACTACCGTAACATGGTTAACATTTGTTGCTGAATTAAACCATTATAATGTATGAAGAGTTCCATATCCTTCCTGTTGGTAACTTATTCTTCAGGATGAGTTGAATTTGGTTTATTATGTCAAAATATCATTAAAAGGAATTCTAAAAAAATTAAAAGAAATGATTTGGCCTACCTCTGAAATGGTGACTTCAATATGGAACACCAAAATTCCTGCAAGAACTGCCCCTAAAATTTCATCTTCTGAGGATGACAACATTACATTAGCTAATGCCAAGATGTTGCTTTAAGATACACCATGACTTTGAGAGGCCACACATTCAGAAGAGGTATTAAAATAGTTTTTCTCCAAGCAATGGGTGAACACCAGAAAGGCTCAGAGGTCTGCATAGGTTCAAATAAGCAGTCTAAAGTTCACAGGCCAAATTCATCTCTGGTGTAACTCAACTAACTTCCATAGCATTATGCCATTTGACCCCATATGTTTATCTGAAACTTATCGGAATTTGCTTGTTCAAGAAATCAGGGTGGAAATCTTTCAAGTATAGACTTGAATGAACCAGTTTAGCCATTCTTAATTATTGTCCCCATTTTTTACATACCTGTAGCGTGGGTAGGAAGGTATTTGGCTGGTAACTGGAGACAGCTGTGTCTTGGGTAAAACAACTCAGATTCATCTCTAACATAGGACCGCATCAAGGACAGAGAGCAATTCTGTGTACTAATCATCTTTGGTTGTTAGATTTGGTTCTTAGGATACTTTGAATATTTTTCCTCATGTCAACATTTTCTATTATATGATTGAAAGTAAACTCTATTACATATTTATTTCATTTTTTAACATAATAAAAACCCATTAATCTTAAAGGCCTTTTTAGGTAGATGTGTGGACCTCTAAAATTTTATACTCCAACAATATTTACATGGTTTAAAACTATTAATTTGCATATTAAAAATACACACAGTGTTCCCCAGGAATCTAGAAAAGCTGGTGTGTGGTAACTGACAAAAACTCAAGCTGTTAGCATCAGAACAAAAGGATATCCCAATTTATTTGGAAATCAATTTTTGAATTGAATTGAGGAAGTATGCTTTAGTTTACTGTGGGGGGCAAAAGGATGGTGTGTGGGTGTGGTGTTCATCTCCGCCCTGATACCCCTTGGGAAAGGAAAGACGATTGTTCTTTGTCCAAAGATCTCTTTGTTGAGAAGAAATGGAGTAAGATGTGTGTGGTCTGAGGGAGAATATATTTTTATATATATATAATTGAGTTTTAGATAATGACAAGCAAGCAAGCAATTATTGTTCTGCAGGTTTTCCTTCTATATTAAGGAAAGGTAGGGTAGAATATTCAAAAGCAGCTGGCATTGGCCTAACTTTGCTCTCATTGATGTTAATGGGAGTTTTACTATTGCTTTTGAAAATCCTACCCATAATTCTCAATCCTGAACCATCTCCTCCTACAACCCAAGAAAGCAGCTGGGGGTCCCTATCTGGGAATTCCTCCTGTAGGGAGGAGTCTCCAGCTGGTGTAGAGCTGGCTCAGGCAGTTTCCTTAAGCGCTGCAATCTTAACTGTAGGGTGCATACCGGAAGCATGGCTAGAGTGCTGCTTGGCACTTGCCAGCTGGTGGATATGCTTTTGAAGGACTAACCCTGGCCCTCTCCAGAATCAGACAGCCACAAATGGCATTTATTGGGTGCAGTGAAAGATTGAAGCCACAGTTATGACTCCTGATTTTCATTCATTTGTTGTCTTCTTGGCCTTAGCCCATTGTTTTAAATATTAAAAATAATATCCATGACTGTTGCTTAGTAGCTCTAAGCAGCTATGAGTATAACTGATCAAAATATTAAAAATGACTTTTTGATTAAAATGATTTTTTTGGTAGGAATCTTTCAGTTTGCCCAAAATCTTTGAGGGTGGGGGGATTTCAGTGAAAGCCAAGAGACTAATAGCTTTTTTTAGTAAGCACTTTTAGTTTGGGGTAAAAATTATCAGGTTTAGATTCAGGCTTTTTGAGTGAGTGAAAAATTTCAGTAAAATGGTTTTGTGTTTTTAAAAACACATCAGTTTTTCATTGAAAAACCAAGTGTTTCTCATGGGAAATGAAGAGAAAATTTCAAACAGCTCTAGGTATGAGTGAGATTAATAGTGCTGCCTCCAATAACAAGCTACTGTCAGGAAGACAACTCTTTGTCCCGATAATTTGTACAGACATAGTAGGAGTTGTGGCACTGTAAACAAATGTTAAATGACTCTCTAGAGAGAACCCCAAAATCACTATTATTGATGGGTTTCAGTTATAAGGAGAAGGCTGTGACAAAAGGCCATAACTAGGCAAGTGGGTGTTCGTATCACTTTTTTATTATTTTTTTGTTACAACTCCCCAGTGCCAACTCCCTCCTATCTGTGCAGAACTGTAGATGGATTAAACTGACCTGAAGAAAAAATACTTAGTGAATCCGGGAAATAGCCATAGATGAACTCTGATAGACATCCTTAGAGGCTGAATTCTGTAGTGAAATCCCTGACACCAAAAAAGCCTTAGCATCAGCTTGATCCGTGTTAACTTTAGGATAGGTAGCAAGAATGGGTCATCTGATCTCAGGTGCCTTGATGGGACATAAGAACAAAGATGGTCCTGTAGGTACTTTTATTAAGATATTAAGGGTTGAATATATTAGAAATGAGACCCTGAGAATATCTGCAGTTAAGATAGGCATGACTGATTTGAATGAACCTATATTAAAACAAGAGAGCAGTCACATTCTGCAATCACTGCAGCTTCCGGCCAACTTCAAGGAAAGGCCAAAAGGAAGCAAATGGCACTAATATAGCCTGGAGGGAATAGGACCTAAGTGATCATAGTTTTACTTTCTGTGTATTTTATACTGGATAACTTTATCTTTAAGAGTATTGCTGTGTCTCATGAAGGTACATGAAAAGACAGGAGACAAATATCAAAGGAAAACTGCAAACCTCAAGAAACTCCCTGTGTGAGATTTTACTATGAAAGGATTTCACTTGAGTTTCATTTAGGTCAGGTTTCCTGCTATCGTACCCTAATTCCAGTGATGTATTCAGTGTGCGCTGTGCTGCTGGTAGCACTTTATGTTAAGCAGGCAGCAGCAACAGCAGGTGAAAACTGAAAAGCATGCAGTAATCTTCAACAGCAGCAGCAAAAAGAGACAGACAGAGAGAGAAATGAGACTGGCAATATAAATTTCAATAGTGCTGGCGTCTTTATTTTTTAAATATTTTAAAAATAAGTATTTGTTTAGTTCAAAACAGAATTACTGAATTTTTAATATTTTCATGAATCTAACACAAAATGTAGAGATGCTTGGGGACTAGGGAATTACAAGTAGTACTGTAAGCAGGTGTCTGAGAACTGAATTCAGTCTTATGAAACTGCTGTCATATTCTCTAATTACTTATTATACAACTTCCACGACCTGTCAAAATACTCCCTCCCAGGCACTGCTTGACAATCAGAATATTATGTCAATGGTAGATGGTGATATTGTTGATAGGTACAACTGGTCAAAAAATGCTACATGTTATCCACTAAACATTTAGACTTAAATGGAGAAAAATCATTTCATCCAAACATTTGTGTGGAATTATTTGGGATTTCAACTAAACACAGACCTTTTAAAAATCTTTTTTTTTATTTCCCCCTTTTCCACTGGAAAAGGAGAAAGAAGGGGGGTAACATTTTAAACTGAAAAGCCAGCAATCTTTTATTTTTCATAAAAATAGAAAATTCCAATCAAAACATTTTTGTTTTGATCAGAAAACTATTTTTCACCTTAAAAAGAAAAAAAAGTTTTAATGACAAAAAAGCAGTCTGATCTACAGAGATGATATGCAGATCCTTATGCTCTCTATTTTTTTCGTACTGCATTTTGTTCTACTTTAAAATACTTTATAAAGTGTTGTTATTGTATATTGAAGGATCTTCAAAGGTCAGATGACACGCAGTAGACTGGCAGCCAGATGAGCTAAATTCAACTCCTAGCTCTGCCAATGTCTTTCTTTTCTTGGACAAGTTGCTTATCTTCTCTGTACCTCAGTTTCCCCACCTGTAAAATGGGGGGAATAATTCTTTCTTATCATTTTAAAGAATTATAAGACTCTGGATAAAAGATGCTGACTAATTGTAAAGTGTTTTTTAACCTTTATTATTTTATTTAATAATAATAATAATAATAATAAACTACAATACCACGGCCTATAATATTTTGCCATTCCCTTTCTTGTCTGGCATTCAATGGGGTGTAGAAGGTGTGGCACAGAGCACCACCGGAACAGCACAAAGGAGGCATAGCAGATACATAGGATCTCATGGAATCAAAAACTTTAGTTTTCAGACTTGGTCAGTTTTCTGTCATACTATTGTTTCTACTTACATTATTTTTCTTTAAAAACAAACAAATGGAATCTGAAGTATATCTGCTATGCTCATATTGAACAAAAGGAGGATAGTTCCAGGTGAACCTTTATGGAAAAGTTAGCATTTCTATGGGGTTTTTTAGGGGTATTCTATATAATTAGTTAATAGATGAATACATCCCTGCAACACAATTCTATAGGAGGGTTAAAAAAATCCTTGATAATCCTAAACATTACATTCTAGAGTTTTTTTTAAAGTAATTTCTATAGATCTACAGCTTTAATCACTGCTATATTATATAGGACTTACTCCATAAATGTAAAACATAAGCACTGTTATGAAAAATAAAGGCTAGATTAAACAATTTACATGGAATTTGCTTTTGGAGTTGTCCTAAATGTTAATCCACCAATAAGGATTAATTTTATTTCAATGTGGGGGGAGGGTAATAGACAAGTCTATGTAGTGCCATGTTACTTGAAGTATAACACTGAGACAGCAACCAATCCTGAACTCATTAGTTGGGCAAAATTCTCATTGAGTTCAGTGTCTTAGAAATTTACTTCAATTGAAGCTTTGCCTCATTAAAGTGTGCAAGACTGAGCCCACAGACTGAACTAACAGACTGAGGACTTCAAAGGTTGTTCCCCCCCACACAGTCTGTCCTAGACTAGACAGTTAAAATAAACAAAACTAGAATACCTGCTTTCTTTTAGAATATCCTAGTCAAATGAAAAGTACTGTATGCCTGCCCTCTCCTGGACATCATGGCTTTAGAGTCAACTGTGACAGCTGTCATAATTTTTCTTTCATCTATTACAATGAACAGCGTAATACTTGAGAACCCGTTAGTGGTAAATAACTAGTGATGGATATGGCCAGTAAGACCATTTTGAACCCTGTCAGCTACCCAAATAAGAGATTATTACTGCACACATTATGATACAAAATTGCAGAACTTTTGAGGAAAATGTGCCTCGCAAGTGTCATAGAATCACAGGCATTAGTAATGAAAGAGATCTAAGATGTTATCAGATCAATTGCATGCCCGTACAAAATTATTCACACCCTATGGTATTGCATGCTTCGGTGCTACTTGACATGATCATCGTGGAGACACTCTAATGTTAAACTTAATACAAATGTGACTCTCTAATTAATCCCTAGTGAAATAGTTAATAAAAATCCCAAACTTTCAATGTACTGTGCACCCTACAGAAATAAATCTGAGTTTGTGTGCTATAACAGATTAACAGGTCACATTCCTATCATCGTTAAGGTCTATGTTTACATCTTAAATTTCACTACCACAAGGATCAGTATGAGAACACAAATGAGGGAATCCTGAATTGAGACTTATTATGAAGAATAATTTTATCTAATCATGGTATATTTTTAACTAGATTGCATACAACTGTTTCCTAAAACCCATATTGGATTTGTTTAAAGCCCCTGGAAATGTTAATTTCCATTATCTCCCATGATTAACTTAACATTAAAGCATTTCACTGCACTAGTATTCTACTTATTTTTTTTCAGGCACTTTATGTTATTTTAAAAATAATTCTGCTTCCGAATTGGAGCCCTTTTGAATCTTACTGCTTTTGTAAGCATAGAGGCTCATGTGAACACTTTCTTGGTTTTGACCAGCTTGCATTTGTACCCACCTAAACCTATCCAGTTTTATGTGGTTTCACATTGAATTTAGAGAGAGGTCCACGCCGAAGAATAAAGGTCTGTAATTGCTCAACACTGAGACAGAGTTTGCTCTGAAGGATCTATCTGATTGTTCTATGGCCCCTATTGCTGTACTATCTGTACATCTACCTATGAGGAACCTTTGACATTCCTGTCTTAGTTCCAAACAAAATCTGAAGTGATTTCACTTTATGTTGTGAACATTTCACACAGTGTTCTTCCCAATAAGAATAAACCTAACTACCAGACTCCTAACTACAAACATGAGTGGAACTAAGAACATTTTCACCCCTCACATTGCCCTGGTGAAGCCTGCTTTTCACGGTGATTTTCCAAAAATAGAGATTTTGCACGTTTCTTCAATTGTGAGAAAACAGATCATGAGGTATCCCCATTTGGGTGGTAAAGCACAGCAAGCACTGCTTTGTGAATCTCATTCCCATCTTGGCCTTATTCTAAACTGGCTTAATTCAACGGGCTTCAATGAGGTTGCTTCTGATTTATCCCCATGAAAGTGAGAGGAGAATCTGATGACAGAATTTCCCCGTTGTACACTATGTTACCCCAAAAAAGGCTTCATTCACCACGGTGTTATGCTAGTCTAACATCTTTGGAATTACTTCTTTGGAGTAATATTGCAGAATCAGGCCCTTTGTCTGTACTCTTTGTCAATATGGATTTCTCCACACTGAGACTGAACCTCTTTGATTGGTTCATAATATTTCTGTGCACATGGCCATACAAGATAATGCAGCTTTAAATCACAGGCTGAACTCAATAGAAAATTACTACTACAAACAAGAATTCCAACTCAATAGCAAAGCTTTTTGTTTCTGGATATGTCATTATGTTATCACCATAACTACTGTAAAAAATTACAGGTATCTTTTGTCTACACTATAATTACCAAATATTTTTGCTGTACTATACGTTTGATAATGACATGAAAATGTCGCTCAGCCTGTCCTTTTATCATGAGAAGACACTGCAATGTAGTTAAGTGGTAACTGCTAACTACAACACAGTTGTGACCCTGTTAACGGCACCAAACTTATGGCTCTGTCAACGTCAACATATCAGTGATTAACCTCTATGGTATTTAGTAAATGTAGAAATTTGCTCTGGGCCAATCTGAAAATTGGCATGTAGAGTGACATTTCTACACATATAGAAATAAAATAAAAAGTCAGTTGGAGATATTTAAGCTACAGAGTGAAATAAACATGAAGATTGGTCAGTTGCACACCAAAATCAACTCAATTGGTTGGTAAGGTATATTTACAAGATTCAAATGTTGGAAATATGTTGTTCGATGAAAATGTTGGCTGTTTTTTGTTTAAACAAAAATCACTGGTCATTTAAAAAAAAACTATGCCATGAATTTTTCAGATGCATCTGAGTGACCAAGGCTCTTAATTCTTATTTTCAATGGTGATTTAAGCAATTTGGAGACTCATTTTAATTGAAAGGCCTCAGACTTGCATGTTGAAATTTTCTCTCTTAATCTATTTTTGCAAAGCACTTTATATGGGAATATAAGATTTAAAAAGTATCTTAAAAGTTTTGTGTGTCAGCTGTTGCATTGGGTTGGAAGTGGGGGAGTGGATGAAGCTGAAAATATGTGAGTTGGCCAGAAGCACTGATCATGATATGATCAGTTGCTTCACACAATGAAGAGTAGAGCCGGTCAGGAATTTGTCAATGAATCTTTTTTTGTCAACAAATGCAAATTCATCAATCAAAACCGTTGCTGAAACAAGGTCGAGTTCAATGAATTTCCTGACTTGAAAATAAGTTTTTTGAATTGTCAAAATGTTTTATGACCTTTTAAAATGAAAAATTCCAGTTTTCTGGTTTGAAACAACTTTTCATTTGAAAATTAAAGCTAATTAGACTGGAGAAAGTCCTTATTTTTTTAAAAAAGGTAAAAGGTCAAAATAGAAACAAAACATTTCAAAGTCATCAAAACAATGTTTTGGTCTGAAGCCAAAAAAAGGGGATTTTCAGTTTGTGAAAATTTTTGACTTTCCATCCTACCTTGGTGCTGGGAAAAATTTTTGAATTCAAAAATATTTGCAGGATGGGGAACATCATTCTCACCTCTCTGTACCACAAAGTTTTGTGCTCACAAGTCTGTATAAAAAGGCTGCAGAAGGAATGGCAGCTGCTACTCCATGTACACAATGCTTAATAGGGATATTGGTGCTGCACTGGTGCCTTCATCCTTCACTTCAGTTTTGATTATAGGGGCTCTATCCACCCAGCTCCCTCCTACTACAACACAGCTAAACCCTTGTACTTGGCCTTTAAAGCATATATATTAATGGTTAAAAAGGCACATCAGGAGCATATTAAGACTCTCTCACACACACACACACACACACCCCTTCATGAGGAGACCAGAAAAGCACCAGTTCTGTAGAATGTCAATGTTAACATTAGTACAATGAAAAATAATTAAACTAGAACAACTACATTTAAATCAATGTTAACAGTCTGACCAAACCCCGCCTGGTGAGTAACTAATGATGTTGCCACTAGTTTCCTTCTCAGTCAAGTTCCACAGAACAGAGCTATTGAAAAGTAGCTTTCTTTCAGAATTCTGTAAGGACCTCTATACTAAAATCCCCAAAGTATACTTTTCAAGACTTGGCCTTATGAACATCTTTAATGTAATTTTTGAATCATAAGTAGCACAGCCCAACTAGAGAAATAAAGATGCTTTTAAAATTAAAATATAGGGCCACATTTTCAATTGGACAGCAATGCATATTCCAGATTCAAGCCCCCAGTTTTGCACATGCACTTTTTGACATGCACACATCTGAGCCTGTAAGTGCAGACAAATGTGGATGGTTGGCAGTCTAACTACCACCATGCCTTGTACAAATGGCATAAGAAAAGCTTGACTAAACTCCACTGACATTAAATAAAACGTTGCTTTTGCTGTTGCGCATGTAACTGTATACTCAAGGACTGAACAACAAATGGTAAAAATGCAAAAGAGAAAACAAATTTTCAGTGCGGTTGGGAGAAATCTTGAAAAACCTGTCTTAAGGCCTAGTCCTCTGAACTGCTGAGCAGAATGCTTAGCTCCTAGTCACTTCAGTAGTCTGCTTGTCACCTTGCCAGACTGGGCCACTAGTGAATATAGTGGGATGCAGCAGGGCTGGCTCCAGGCACCAGCCTACCAAGCATGTGCTTGGGGCGGCACCTGGAGGGGGGCGGCGCTTGGGGAGAGCAGGGCCGCGGCTGGGCTCGCCGCCCTCCTCCCGGCGCTCCAGCCGGCCGGGGAGAGCGGGGCCGTGGCCGGGCTGTCCACCCTCCTCCCGGCGTTCCGGCCGGTCGGGGAGAGCGGGGCCCCGGCCAGGCTCGCAGCCCTCCCCCCGGCGCTCCGGCTGGCCGGGGAGAGCGGGGCCGCGGCTGGGCTCACCACCCTCCCCTGCCGTGCTCCCTGCCGGGGGGGGGGGGGCGGCGGCGGGAGACTTTTTTGCCTGGGGCGGCAAAAAAGCCAGAGCCGGCCCTGGGATGCAGTCAAAGAGAAATAATATTGGGTTGAAGCCAGTTATTGATTTGAGGAATGAACTATAGTGAGAATACAAAATGCAATGTAGGAGCTGCAATGGGACAGTGTGGAAGCTTGAGGGACACTTTTCTATTCCCGTTTACTATCCGAAGAAATACTGTACAGGTAGAGCATGTTTTTTTGCTTGGGCAGTTTCTGCTTGATATATCTACTAACAGGAATATCAAAAATATTGTCCCCTACAGTGTTCTTTAGTACCCCATCGTGCAGCCACTGTTCCAAGGCCATTCATAATAAGTCAGTCCAATGTATACAACTACTTTCTACACAGCATCCCACAGTTCTTGACAAAGTAGAACAAAACACATAATGATAAACATAAAATAGTCATATTTGGCACAGTAAATAAACAGTAATATAGAAAAACACAAGAAGTATCATTGATATAACGAGATGAATAGAAAACAAAACTCTATATCCATCATTCCTTCTCTTAAACTTTGGGAAAGTTCAGAGCCTCTGATCTGAAGTTTTTGGCTCATGTAGCAGTCCTACCTAAACTGATCAAATCCTGCAAAACATTTTCTGCAAACATTCCTTTAAGTTTTTTAAACAAATTATCTCCAACTGTGTCCTTTTTGTATTCACATTGTAGTAATTTAATTTACTGGAAGAATATCTATGGTACCAGATCATTTTAAGGGGTTATTCATGGAAAGCAAATTCTGAATTTGTAATTGCAAATGTTTGCATCTGAAAACCTGATTTTTTTTTTTAACCTGACTTCATTCAGGTTATGTCTACTGTGCAGCTGGGAGTGTTATTCCCAGACAGGTAGAGGTATATGCATTAGCCTGAGCACAAAATAGCCTGGCTGCTGGCCACCAGAGTACAACCCCATCCAAGATCCTAGTATATACTCGGATGGCTAGCCCAAGTCATCTCTTGTGCTGCTGCAGCCACGCTGCTGTTTTTTACATTCTAGCTTGAGCAGAAATATCCATGCTTGGCATTGCAGCGGAGAGGTGTAATGTAGACGCACATACCCTGTGATGAGTGAAACACAAATACACTTTGGTATGAAAAATTTCACCCATTTCTAATTGTTAGCTTTTGATATAATGCAAGTGTTGCCCCAACTTGACTCCCAGCCCTGCACACAAATGTGCAGCTTGAGTTTAGTGATGTCTTGAAACTGGAGCTAGTTGACTCATTGGGGTGGTGGGTTGAAGCTCAAGTGCTGCTGACCCTCAAGCTAGTAAAGCAGTGGGGATAATCCTACTGCTACGCTGTGTACTCGATGCTCGAGAGTTGTTTTGCAGTGAGGCTATTCTCACTAGAGCTAGGCTAATTCCAGAGCAGTTAACTCGAGTGTAGCTAATGCTGCAGTGAGCAAAAATCCAGTAAAAGGAGTCCCCTCCTAATGCCCATGTGGGCAAAAATCATTCCAGCTAGGAGGCATAGCTGGCTGTGTTGTCTGACTGAGCTGGCTACACCATTCCAAGGAAATAGGAAACTTGGGAAGAGATTGTGAGCTTCTGATGTTCAATCCATCCCAGAGCTCTCACAGCAGGGCCGCCCAGAGGATTCAGGGAGCCTGGGGTCTTCGGCCGCGGGTCTTCAGGGCACTTCAGCAGTGGGTCCCGGAGCGGAAGGACCCCCTGCCGCTGAATTGCTGCCAAAGACCCGGAGCGGAAGACGCTCCAGGGGCCCGGGCCTCGCGAGAGTTTTCCGGGGCCCCCGGAGTGAGTGAAGGACCCCGCTCCAGGGCCCCCGAAAAACTCTCATGGGGGCCCCTATGGGGCCCAGGGCCTGGGGCAAATTGCCCCACTTGCCCCCCCCCTCTGGGCGGCCCTGTCTCACAGAGGTGGGGTGGTTTTCCCTCATCTCCAATACTGGTATATAAGGCTGAGGAAAAATGAGGCCGTATTTATGGTACTTGGTTATGTTGAGTGCAGTGATATCCGTAGCCTGGAAATGGGTTTAAATGAATGGTAAATTGTATATATTCAGTATTGCCAACCCTGAGCTTTCAAAAATCATGTCATGCCCACAAGAATTGTGTGTTTTTTATTTCTCTTCTCTTATTTTTAACAATGAGACAAGGTGGGTGAGGTAATATTGGCCCAACTTCTGAAAGCTTTCGCGTCTCACAGAGCTCTTCTTCAGATCTTAACAATGTAATTACATGATTCCAGGATACCAAATATCATGACTCACAATAACACTGGGAGGGTTGGCAATAGTGTTTTGTCTAAAAGAAAAGTTAAAATGGGAGGAACCGTTCCAAACTGGACCACTGGGGGAGCTGTTGATTATGCTGCCTGTCTGCCAGATTAGCAGCATTGCTCTGGGAAGGAAAGGGGTGGGAAGAAAGGCAGGAAATTTGACCTGGGAAAGAAATAACGAAGACATAAGACATGTGGCAAAGTGGGTATAGGCCTTTTTGCCATGACTGAGGAACTTTCCCCCTCTATTGGGTAAACTATTGGACAGCCAGAAAAGTCCAAAAGGCTTTTAAGGCAAACCAAAGTTTGAAAGAGCTCTGAATAGAAAGGGAAGCCCTGCCCAAGATGCAACAGCCGAAGTTACTGTAAGTCTTACTGTACTGTCTTATCACCAGCAAAGACTATTGATAATATTGGAGCAAGTATTTGTGCCTGTATATTTCTGCCAACCCTCCCTTCCATTCAGATTGCAGCATTGGCAAGTGCATTAATGGCACAGTCTGGCCCAAGCAAGGCATTAATTCAAAACAGTCGACTCAGAAATGAAATAAATTCAAAGGGAAAAAGGAAAAACCAAAATCCATGCAAGTGAAAAAAGATCCAAACCATTGATAGCCCTTCCAGTCCCTGAATGAATGCCAACTTATCCCTAGGCAGTGAAATAACCAATAGATAATTCAAAACTTTGAAAGGCATCCATCTCACCACTCATCCATACAAGGGAAAAGACAGATAATAAAAAAAGCCCCAGCCCACCATCAAAAGCATTAATAAAAAAAGTCTACATAAAAAAAAATGGATCGCAAGATAAATTTCCATTTTCTCTCCCAAAGACACATTTACACAACAGGCCTGTGCTCTACCCAATACAAATGTGTTGCCCTGCAACAATTCTCCAGGATCCTAGTGCTCCAGGAGAGCTAATAAAGGTAGCCAACAAAATCCCACACAGATCAACTATGGCAATGAGCATGAAAGCATGTTCTACAGATGGATAAGTGGAAATTTTGTGTATGGCCACTGTGTGTGTGGGTGTGCGCGTGGGTGTGCTGGGGGAGTGATGGGGGGTAAATACCCACAATTGTACAAAAAAAAGAGCAATGTCCATGTCAACTGTGTCCTTTATGACATGAGCAGGACACAAGCCAGACATGTCACTCTCACTTTCTGCCTCTTTTTTTTTTCTTCTCTTGCCACAACTAGGGAGGGCAGAGAGGAGTTTGTTCTGGCTGAAAGCTGATGGACACAGGTGGTACCAACAGCTGCAAGCTTTTTAGCTCTTGTTGGCGCCACTTATTAGAACATGTATTGTATATTTAATACATTGCATCTCATTGTGTGAAAACAACAGTTTGTGGCTGGCAGAGCAGGGCTTGTTGGTTCACTATTGTTTCTCGTATTACTGCATGAGAGAAGGTGAAGGTGAAGGCTGCTCCTTATTAGGATAATTAGAAGCTGGGACTCCAGAAGAAAAATTGGTAGCACTGCAAAAAAAGCAGCTGCCCTTGATTGCAATAACACTAACTGGCACTTTATGGAGAGCAGTTGATACCTAAGGGTAGTTATTTTCTAGACTGCTTATCTGTAGTAGCCCTCTAATTAGAATATGTTGTTTATTAGTGGTTTCTGAGTACCCTTTGCTGTAAAAGTCAATAGACCTGATTCTGATCTCACACGTTTTAAACCACTGTTAGTCTATTGACTGCCATTGAATTTGTCCTGATTTACACCATACTGAGAACAGAATGTCACTCAGCATCTTCTGTTTGTTGGGGAGAGCGCATGTGGTGGGGTGGACAATATATGTTTGTATTTTTAGATTAAGAGCCAAAGCCTGCTTGGCTTACTCTTCCAAACAGTCTGACTTCATGGAGATCATTCCCATGAACAAGGAAAAATCAAGATTTAGCTTTATCTATGAACCTTATTTGAAAGCTCCTCGAAAGAAAAGTTTCAAAGCATAGCCCACAATAACTAAAAGTAGCCACTAATGACACAAGATACCATCCGGTACTCCTTACTCAGACCAAACCCCCACTCACTGCTTTAACTTCACCTCCTGTTGATTCTCTGTGAAGGGCAAGAGATGTGTGTGCTTAACTCCCATGGATATCAATGATATATGTGTGTACAGAGCAAGGTCTATATATAGTCCTATGTTTCAAGGTCACAAAAAGAGAGAGAGCGAGAGAGAGAAAGAGAATCATTCTGATCCACATTAACATGTTAAAATTCTCTGTGGGCAAGTTGGAATACTGTGCGGATTTTGACGTATTTGAAAAATTATGCTCAGCACTTGTCAAAGTCACTGTTAACAATTTATTGGGATTGTTCTCCACATAAAACTCCAATAATACATACAATTATCTTATGAAAAACCGAAGTTGTGTAACGTACACTTTCATTCATTTTGCATGATGAAGACTTATACTCATAAAACCATATTCTATCCTAGGTCTTTGTGTAAAATTCCCACTGACAGCAATGGAAGTTGTACAAATGGTTCTGGGTGGAATGAATAATGTAGATACAATAACTGATACGTTTGGTTTTTTTTTAAAATCCACCACGCACCTTATATTGTGAGAATACAGGTTTTAAGTCTGAGTGCAATATTTGGTAATGTTAGGAGCTGTCTGCCTAGCTGTTGCAAAATACACGAATTAGATTTATTTAAGATCAAAATAGTACATATTGAAATGTTAGATGCAGTATATAATGAGCTATTTATGGGAGCTTGGTATATTTGTAAGGGAAAGGTAACACTTTTGATTGAGACTTAAATATTAATGATTAAGATTGTCACCTAATTTACACTGGTGTGAGAGGAGAATCAGGCCCATTGTATGTTTTCCTCTGGCGTAGGTAGGAGAAAAAAGTACTTGAAAAGTCACAGTTCACAATAAACAGCCACCTTCCAGGCCTTAAAAATTGCAGTGAGGAGATTAACTAGATATTCTGCCCTCTATTACAACATAGAGCTGCATGTATTTGATACTAACACAGTAGTGTAACCTCAGCAAGCACTTGGTATAGTATTTTTCTAATCCACTGAATGCTGAAGTATACTACAGTGTGTGCTGTCAGATTAATGCACTTTAGCTATAACTGAAAGTAAAACTTCATGTAAGCTACATGCAGCTTATTTGACTCAGAGTATTTTATTCTTTTCTCAATGCTGTTCCCATACACCTCTAGAAAATTAATATTGCCCAATTATTAACCCACTTCTCAATTATCTCAACCAGTCATCCCCGAATGTGAAACGGGAACAGAGGGCTACAGAAACGAGTGATGAACTGGGACTTCTTATCCAAGTCAATGAATCATACCAATCTTTAGAACCAAGTTTTCCAATGTGCAGATTAACATTTCCTGAGACGTTAAGTCAAGTCATTCCGAACACAGCTTGATTACTAGATGTAATCAAAGCCAGGCCTGTTGTTTTGGGCCAGTTTTTTCCAGCCGGAGTAAGCACTGTTATTACCCATTCTTGCTTTTCCTGGTTTTCATCTGATTTACAGGCTGGAAAAGCAGAAATGTCATAAGCAACCGAGGGAAAAGTAGGCTAAGTAGAAACTTGCCATGGATTTGGCCTCATTTCACTCACACCTTTCCCTGTATAGCAAATGGACTCCTGAGAGCAAGCATCAATGCCATGTAAATCTAATTGGAAAAGTAATAAACAGAAAGCTACATGGATGGTTTTCTTCTAACTTATAACTCTCGAAGTAGCCTAAAAATTGAATCTGTTTTCATTGAATCTCTTATAACAGGTTTAGGAATGGGAAGTGTAAGAAAAAAAATCATGCTTTTCCTGACTCCTCTTGGCATAAGCATTTACTGGCACATACAACAATCATCAGTAGAACATAAGCTGGTAGTGTTTGCAATTTTCTTTGCACTTTTCCCTGTCTCCCTCTTGTATTGAATCTAGAGGGTATTTTATATCTGATTTTAAAAAAATTAGTAGGGTTTGTAAATTGACTAATTAAAATCATGAGACAGAAGTTGATAGAGCTTTTGGAGAAAAGTCCACTTTCAGAATGTTAACTGTCCATTTTATTATGCTTTGGAATAGAACTGGGAGTAGGTCTGGACTCTATAATGAATACCGAACTAAAAAATCAGAAGGGTGATGCCATCACCATATGGGAGATGAAAATAGAGCAAAAGGATGTTTTAAAATAACACAGAGCCAAATCTTTAATCAGTTTGTATTCACTACAGACTAAGGCAAAGATTCTTTAGTTATAATACTGGTATTTATATTTTGTAGAACTTTGCATGTTGAAAGAAGAGTAAAGATATTAACTATTTAATCCCATTGTAAGTAGCATCATCTGCATTTTATGGTTGGAGACTCTGCGGCACAAAGGTGGAGTGACTTACCCAAGTGTGTTCAATGAATAAGTGGCATGACCAGACTTAGAACTCAGAACCCATTGACGCCTAGCCCAGGTTTTATGCTATCAGCCTATGGAAGTCGATGGGTGTTGGCCTGAGTAAGGAGCTCAAGATCTGACTTACATTTGAATCATGAAATTGGTATCTGTAAAGCCAAGGTGAAGCAGGTGACACACTTTCTTCTCAGTGTGGGAAATGGGTGTTTGTGACAGCACAATCTAACACTAGCTAGCTCACAATAAGAAAAACTATGTAATGCCTATTTTTTTTAGTCCCCTTGTGTGGGACAAGTCAAGTTAAAACCTTCACTTCTTTGTCCACTTCTTAGAGTGACTTCACTCTATTTAAGTTGATCCCTGGATGCTATTGGTTAGGCTGGTCTTTGTACAGAATGCTGATGGACATTCCCTTACACTATACGTTGGCTAAGACACAAACTTCCTAAAGCAATGGAAAATGTATTCATTTGGTAAGACGTGAGAGTTTTTCTATGCTAGCATAATATAAATGTTTATAACCATTACAGATTTCTGATCCTTGTTCTTCTACTGTCTTGTTGTGTGACCTTGGGCAAATCATTTAACAAGCCAAACGATCTGTTTACTCAACTTTAAGCTAGGTATAATAATACTTGCCTGCTTCATAGGGGCTGATTAAGTTTAATTAATGCTTGTTTTTGAGATCCTTGGTTGAAAGGCACTACATAAGTACAGAGTGCTGTTTTTATTTTATCTTATCTTTCTGTCCTCTATCTTCTGTTTATTATGCCTTCTTAGTATTTTGTTTTGCACAAGCAGATCAACAGCTCTTTCAAAACATAAAGAGGCATATAGCAACAAGGAGGCAATATTATTAAAGAAAAAATACTCCCTGGGGTAAAATTCAGCCTGGTACAGACATAAGTAGTGCATAGCTCCCAGACAAAAGAAAGAACTTGTTGTGTTATGCAGGTTGACCATGCAAACACTTTTTTTTTTATTGTGAATTGTTTCGTAGACTAACATATCACCTAATTCTTGGTAATAAATTATGCTGGTAGTGCAGTTTGTCTTTAACAGTAGTTGTGGTATCTGATGCATAAAGAACACAAGCCATTGTCATTCCCAGGCAATATCTTGAGATCTACAGTCATTTGTTCTGTAAGGAGTAGAGAGAGAGAAGCATTAGAAAGAACAGGAGTACTTGTGGCACCTTAGAGACTAACAAATTTGTTAGTCTCTAAGGTGCCACAAGTACTCCTGTTCTTTTTGCAGATACAGACTAACACGGCTGCTACTCAGAAGCATTAGAAAAATCTCTTCTCTTTTAGGTCTCTGCCAAAAGACTGCAATTTATATGGCTCAAATCTGGGGGTGAAATACTGGCCCCGCTGATGTCAATGGCAATACTTCTATTAAATTTAATGGGGACATGATTTCACCCTAAATATCTTTCTCCTTTGGTGATGGGTTGGATTCCTGTCTGTTTTTTGTCTGCTAAATGTGTGTTTGATTTAATAATCAGTGGCAGGAACCCCGTTCACTGCAACATTGTGCCTCTTTTCCTTACCTCAGTTAGGGAAAGGAGCCTGATATTCCCACAGGTCCTAGACGAATCTCAAACTCGTGTTTAAGGTGAGGTGGTCCTGAGAATTGTAGGTAGACAGCTGTTGAAACTCTGTTTATAGAGGGAGGCGCCTACATGTATCATCCTTCCCAGCACACCTGTGAGACCTTTGTTTTGATGTGTGGGCATGGAAGAAGAGAGTTACTAGTAGGGTAACGGTAAGGCCTGCCGTATTGAGAGGTTGCGTATACATCCTCTACACCACACTGGGGTAAATAGAAGAAACCACTGGGGTAAGACAGTATTGGGGAATGGCGAGAAGTAATAAGAT
This sequence comes from Chrysemys picta bellii, assembly GCF_011386835.1. Lineage (NCBI taxonomy): Eukaryota > Metazoa > Chordata > Testudines > Emydidae > Chrysemys > Chrysemys picta. The sequence goes on along the minus strand of NC_088792.1, from coordinate 176,852,768 downwards.
TAAATTTAGAAAGGAAGTTTTACGATTAAATTATTAGATTATGGAATAATCGCCCTAGAGAAGTGATGGAAGCACTGTCCTTTAAGACTTTTAAAACAAGACATAACAAGACTTTAAAGGCTTGACTCTGCCCACTGAAGTCAGTGCTAAAGCTGAGACAAGGCACTAAATAACCTTTCCCAGACCTGAAGAAGAGTTCTGTGTAGCTTGAAAGCTTGCCTCTCTCACCAACAGCAGTTGGTCCAATAAAAGATCTTGTCTTTTTAATATCCTGGGACCATCACGGCTACAACAACACTGCATATAAACTCTTTGTGAGGATAATGAATGATACTTGTCCACCTTTGAGATCTATGGATGAGGAGTGATAAATTAGTGCTAAGTTTTATTTGAATGATTATTTATTTAAATATTAGAGCAATTCTGTATTGGCAATGAGATGGATTGGATTTAATGGGAACAGATTTCCCTTTGATTTCAGGTTGAGTTTTGCATAAATAAGGACTAGAGGCTTGAACCCTGTTCTGCCATCAGAGTGAACACATGAAATCTAAACAAACCCCAAGTTTTGTATTTCTTTTGCCTGAATTTTACATTTCTGTAATGTTTTAGAATATGCTTCATTCTTGCTCTTGATGTATGAGGCAAAGAATGCAGCTTGATTTTTCCAGTCCTAAACTGACTTTGCACGGTGCCAGCATTGAATAGTGTCTTTTGAACGGTGCACTGAGCAAATTTCGTATGAAAGTAACAGAGAATACACACAGAACCCCCCAGTGTCATTCCCTCACTCCCATCACTTCTCAGAGTATGAATAAATGTTACAGTAGTTTCAGAAACTACAGCTGCATCTCTACCATTTCTCCTTTTATACTCCACAGTAAAAATATCTTGTTCTTCCACAATATATATATTTGTTTATCATTTTATTGATGACCTTGATGGTTAAGGCAAGAACTGAGATGCAGAAGATCTAGGTTCAGTTACTGGTTCTGCCACAGACTTCCTGATTGGCCTGGGGCAAGTCAACTAATATCTCTGTGATTCCGTTCCCTATCTGTAAAATGGGGATAATGACACTTCCTTTGTCTAACTATCTAGAGGCAGGGACTGTCTCTTATTTGCATATGAACAGCATCTAGCACAGTGCTAGACTGGTACTCAGGAGACCTGGCTCTGCCATTAGCCTGCTGGGTGACCTTGGGCAAATCACTGCACCTCTCTGTGCCTCAGTTTCCCCATCTGTAAAATGGAGTTAATGACACTGATCTCTTCTGTAAATCATTTTGAGATCTACTGATGGAAAGCACTGTATAAGAGCTAGGTATTGTTATAATCTGTATTACACTAACCCCTAGGAATTCCAATTGGGTCCAGGTTCCCATTGTGCTACACACTCACATTATATGCTAGATTCTGCCCCAAATGCCTACAGTCCAAACAGCCAAAGGAAATACTGAAGCACAGACTGAGTGATTTGTCCAAGGCTAGGAATTGATCCCAGCTTTTCTCAGTCGCGGTTTAGTGCCTTAACCACACGACCATCCTTCCTCCTCCTCACTTTAAAGATACTTTGCATGCATTGAGTAATTCCATTTTATTACTTTTCCTGTGTAAGTAATTCCATCGTTGCCAGCAGGGCCGGCTTTAGGAAGTGCGGGACCCGATTCGAACAGTTTCAACGTGGCCCCGGCAGGGATGACTAAAAAAAAACATGTTAAAAAAACACGTGGGGCTTGTACTCACCGGGCCACGCTCCTAGTCTTTGGCGGCAGGTCCTTCACTCGCTCCGGATCTTCGGCGGCACTGAAGGACCCACCGCCAAAGTGCCGCCAAAGACCTGGAGCGAGTGAAGAACCCTCCACCAAAGTGTCGCCAAAGACCCGGAGCGCCGCCGGGTGAGTAAAAATTAAAAAGGCGCCTCTAGCCAGGGAAGGGATTCTCTGCCACTTGGCCCCCACTCTGGGCGTCCCTGCCACTGGGCATGGGGGCCCTCTTAGGCATGGGGCCCGATTCGGGGGAATTGGTGGAATTGGCCTAAAGCTGGCCCTGGTTGCCAGAGAGATGTGGAACAGTCCCCCCCCCCCCCAATCTTTTAGTACTACACCAGTACAATACTAGTAGTAATAATAGTAATAATAGCCCGAGCAAGGAGCTATACACAGAAGTCAGGGAAAATAAATCCTCTCACAGAACACCAGTAGAACTATTTTTCTGGCCTCTACTCTAGCCTCAAGACTTGGGTAGCATCTGTGCCACTTCTACGTTCCCCACACTCCACAAGGGTAATGGCTGGTGGATTTATGCTGTGGTTGATCCATGAGCCCCTTCTCTGGCTCACCCTGTTCTTCCACTAAATCACCAGGGTATGTTGGCACACAGAGAGTGCACACTCCCTCAGTGACTCCTCATATCTTTCCCCTCCACCGTGCAGTGCAACCACCCCTTTTCTAGCGCTGGCAGAGCACTCTGGGCCCAGGGAGTTGGGAAGAGGCAGGAAAGGAGGGAGAGTTGCTGCGCCATAAATACAGCTGTCTGAGAAACACACACAGTGTATTTAATCAGTTTGTTTTTAGCTTTTCTTAACTGAAGAAACAGCTTTGTCAGTTGATTCTCCACATAATTATAGAGCTATTGCACAGCACCTTCTCTGCTGGTGGAAAGCTAGAACATACTTGCAGAGTTATTAGTATTCTTGTATAGTTGTTTGCTGTCTGCTGGGGCAATTATCTTGCTGTAATTTAGGTCACTAATGATATTATAAGATGGTTTGATGATGGTGTAATTTCTTTTGATGTTGTTGTTACTGGATAGATCAGCTGGTTTTGATACCATAAAACACAAGATTTCATATCTTCCCAGAGAGGAGGGAGGGAAGAAAGTGTGGTGGCAGTGAGGCGGTAGGGGTTGAGGGGGAGAAACAATCAATGCTGTGCTGATCTGCTATTTGGAGTGAATGATAATTTCTTAGTATGGCAGAGCTGGCAGCAGTGCTTTTCCTATCAGGATTTTTACTGTGCTTCTGTGCTTATCTCTCAGCACGACCACTGAAATCTGTGAGCTCACACTACAAGCCGCGGTATCCTGTCAGGTTTGAAATTATTTCCGACAGGCTGCAAAAACAATTGGCCCCTCACTTCAGCTGCTTTTACACTAGTTGAAGTCTAATTTATAAGATAGATCATTCGCTTCACTGGTTCTGTCCCTGATACTTTTCAAGCTATGGCTGGTGTTCATGACTCTTGTTGTGCGCTCCAGACTTTTTTTTCTTTCTTTCTTCTTTTTCCTTTTTTCAATTCGTATCCCTTTTTGGCAGCAACAACTTTTTTGATTTAGCACATTATTGCTATGCAGGTAGCTCATTGTTCATTTGCGGTTTGACCTTCGCACACTTAGCAGGCTGATTTGACCAAGATTTAGTTATAATGTTCTTCAGTAAGCTTGATTTAGGAAGTAGCTTTTAATTGTTTATGTTCCACCCTCTTTAATACAATAAGTACGAGTTTGATTTTCACCTCAAGAGGCAATGTACAATTAGTGTTAGAGTGGTGCTGGTCATGTAAAGCAGCAACATTTTTTAGTGATGGTGTTAAACAATAGCCTAAAAGCTAGGAGATTATTATTATTATGAAGAAGATGGATATCCAATTGTAAGCACGTTCCTTCCAGTCCCTAGGGAATACAAATGTAGACTGGGATTTTCAAAGGCGTCTAAGACACCCAACTCCCACTGAATTACCTTTGAATATCTGACCCTTAACTTTTGGACGAGGCATAAAGATGAGATCACTTGTGGTCTTTAAAACTCCCATGTATAGTGGTATGAAATATGAAAAAATCAGGATTTGAACCTGTTTGCTTTCCACTGTGAATTTAAAATCAGTTCCATTTTCATGAATGTTTTTGTGCTAAAATGGCTCTATATTTGAGAAAAGTTGTTCCCCCCGTGAAAACATGTAAAATGTTGTTGTGTAATTTTGAACAATATGAAATATCAGGGAGTTGGGGGAGGGCACCATAATGGGAAAAACATTTCAGGAATGTATACAAAAAATTATGGCAAGTGTACTATAATTTTGCATAGCCTTCATATTACTGTACTTTCTTAATGCGTGTTAATTTGAATGCCCTAGTCAAAATCCATGTCAAATAACTGCATTTTGTACATCCTAGGTCTTCCAAATCATTTGCAGTGACATAATCATTTTACGTCCCCATCCTGCAGACACCAAAGTACATGCTTAACTTTAAGCTTTAAGTATAGTTAATTGTGTGCAGAGCACTGGAGTAGGACTTGGGAGATCTGGGTCCTAATACCCAGCTATGCCACTAGCCTGCTTGGTGACCTGGGGCAAGTCTCTCTCTGCCTCAATGTCACCATCTGTAAAATGAGCATAATAATTCTTAACTCCTTTGTAAAAGGCTTTAAGAGGTACTGATTAAATGCGCTATATAAGAGCTACATTTTTTCACACCTCTGAGCGAGAAAGTTGCAGCGCTGTTAATTGCCAGTGTAGACGAGCCCTAAATGTTTACAGGATCAGAGCTACACTGTGTACTGCATAGGATGCTCTGTGTTGGTCTTGGCCCTCAAATCAATGGGATTACTCAGGAGCATAAATTTGAACATGGCGGAAGTGCTTTGCTGGATCAGGACCAGACCGCTCAGTACCTTACAGGATGAAGCCCCAAATGAACAGGCTATCACTAAGAGACTCACCTTTGCTGTTCTTGTAAATGTTATGTGACTGTACAATGATCAGAACATTCAGGTCAGAAGTAGTAAGTTCAGCTAGAGGCACACAAAATTATTATTTCCAGACCTTTCTCTCTACAATTCCTCTGAATGGTTCCAAGGTGATGGATGACAGGATGGTGCAACATTTGATAGATGACTTGATTATTTTAACAATTAAATATGTAATGAATATTTGGGAAGGTTCCACAGAAGTCACATTTTTTGTCTTTGTTAATTATGGTGTACATAATTAATTTGCAAGTATGTAAAGGCTGCAGCACAAAGAAATGGAAGAAAGTTGAAGCAATACTGAATATTTAATGAAATGTCACTCATTCAAAACTCATTAATATACATAGGGATAATAATCTCAGATTTGAATATAGTAGTGGTGTTTTTTCTTGTAAAGTTGCCTGGCTTACACCCGAATATATAATAACCTAATATTGTCTGTGGGCCAAATCCCAATTTGCTTTACACACTTTCAAAGAGGCCACAAGAAGTTTAAAAGCCATGGTCTGCTGTGCCGGGGTCAAACACAGTGGAAAGTCCAAATGGTAGACGCTTCATTCTTCTGAGTGCTTCAGAAATTTCTCTAAGAGCAAAACTAAACTAGTCCCTTGGCCTTTTTCTATTTTAAAAACTGTTCCATATGCTTTTGTGCTCTTTGGGCTTAGCGGTGGCAGGATATGTTTTGCTGCTGTACATTCATCATCTGGAGATGGACAGATCTTTTTTCTATTTGCTTGCCTGGAGAAAGGGTTAAAACTCATTGCTACTGATGAAAAGAGAGAAGGATGTGGTGCCATCCTATTGTCATACTACTTGGTCTAGAGCTGAAAATCAGAATTTCGATCCGGCAAGAAATTCTTATATCTTAAAATTTGTTTGTCCCAAATTGGAACAAAAAGTCCAAACATAAATTTGGGGGGGAGGAGGGGAAACTTAATTTGGAAATGTCAAAAATAATCTGGGTTTGAGAAACAATTGGGGATTGAGAGTGGTTCACCCTTAGGCAGATTGTGCTATATAGCTATACAATGATTCAGCTATGACAACGCCTCAGCTAAGTTATCCGCTTTTATTGCTTTTTATCTCCTTCCTGTTGATGAAATACATCAAATGAGCTCAGCATTAAGAGAACCTCTGGATTAGAAGGTGCATTTATTTGGAATTTTTGGTGCTCTGCCAATTAAAACAAAATCCCAGTTTAATGGCATACAATAGATTTGGTTTAGAAATATGTCTTCATTATTCTGATCCTTCTGTATTCTGTGAAGCAAAAGAAAACTAGGTCCATTTCTGCCCTCATATGCACACAGTTCCCACTGATTATGGCTTGAATTCAGGAAAGCATCCTTTTTCAAGAAAGTACTTAAGTATGTAGTGTGACAAAGTTCCTCCTCTACCTTGGTGGGTCCTGCGCTTATTGGCGGATTTGCTCGCTTCACAGATCCACCCTGTGGGTCAGGAAACAGTCCAGAGACCTTCCCCTCTGGTAAAAGCTATAGTCCAGGTCAATTCCTCCTGTGTTTGATCAGGAGTTGGGAGGTATGGGGGGAACCCAAGCCCGCCCTCTACTCCGGGTTCCAGCCCAGGGCCCTGTGGACTGCAGCTGTCTATAGTGCCTCCTGTAACAGCTGCATGACAGCTACAACTCCCTGGGCTACTTCCCCATGGCCTCCTCCCAACACCTTCTTTGTCCTCACCACCAGACCTTCCTCCTGATGTCTGATAACGCTTGTGCTCCTCAATCCTCCAGCAGCACACCCTCTCACTCTCAGCTCCTGGTGCCTCTTGCTCCCAGCTCCTCACACTCACTTCCTCTTCTCTGGCTCCCCCTGGCTTGATGGGAGTGAGCCCTTTTATAGCATCAGAGGGGCCTTAATTAGAGTCAGGTGCTTAACTGCCTCACCTGACTCTTAGCAGGTTAATTGGAGTCAGGTGGTCTATTAGCCTGGAGCAGCCCCTGCTCTAGTCACTCAGGGAACAGAAAACTACTTATCCAGTGACCAGTATATCTCCCTTCTGCTACTCTGCTGTTCCCAACTGGTCTGGGTCTATCACAGTAGTTAAGTCCCATTGTAGTCAGTTGGATTTACTCGCTTCAGTGCTTTTCTGAACAGGAATGCTTAACTGCTCTTTCTGAATCTTGGCCTAAAGAAGTGAAAGTTTGGGCTTACTGGTCCATATTCATTGCTAGTGTAATGCCACTGACTTCCAGTATATATACAATTAGTGTAATTAAAATACCTGCTTTAGGATCAACCTTCCCCCTCCCTTCCCAAACCAAAATAAGGGTGAGTTTTTTTGTTTTGTTTTGTATTTGTTTTTTACACAAATATCCAAGTTTATTTAAAAGACCTCTTCAATTTGGTTTTTGGCTGAATTTTCAAATTTCCTGTCACTGCAATTATAAACAGAATGTCAGATTTGCTAAAGGGTTTGTGAATAACAGGTCTTCAAAGATTGTTACACAGTGTGTAGGAAAAACCAAGTACTTTTTTTGGCATATGTTCCATCTATACAATCAGATCTTCCAGAATAACTGCAGAAATTAATGTTTGTGTTTGCTGTCCTTTAAAATAACATGAGACTGCAAAATAATGAGAGTGTGTTTGTACTCTGAAAAAGCAACTTTGTAAAGCCGTATCCAGGGGTTCCCACTTTCATTGTATTTCAGTGACTTCTGTAACAAATATTCTTAGTTTATAAATACAATAATCATTCTCCTAGTTACCAACCTAGCAAACTTAATCCAGGATGAGAGTCAAGATGGCTTCTATCTGATTTATGTAACATCACTTGTAATAAAGAGTCTTCTGGTCAAGAGCATCCATCACTAACACGTGTGTAACCCAACTGTCCTCAGATCATGCCCTTAGTTACACATTTGCAAGTTTGTTGCCTTCGTAGAGGTTGCAAGATACATTACCAAGGGCATAATATGACAATAATGGGTTTCTCTATATGACCCTAGAAATAAAGTTTAGTTAACAATTTAGTTGATTGCCTGGAAGCCAGAAAAGAATCCGGTTTACTCTCCCAGAGTTGTGTTGCCTCTGTTAAAAATCTTATTGTTTCAACAGATATGACTCTGAATACACAGGGAGACAATTTGCTCTGTAATGTGTGCCGTTTAGAATAGCACATTAAGAACCTCATTCAGCCATGAACTGTTGCTAGACTAGGATTAGTGGCTCCTTGTGTCAAGGTCATAGATGATAATCTGCCCAAGGCTCAGCAGCAGAGACAGAAGGTCAAAGTATCGGATCAATTTCTATGACTTTCAATGGGAAAATATTTTCAATACTGAAACTTTTCTTTTCTGCCAGAGCCTTCAAGATCCACAGAGGGTTAGAAATCACTCAAGTTGTCTTCATAGTCAGTTTGATTCCAAGAAATACAAATTTCTTCCTAAAGGGGACCTCTCCTGAGCTTTGTTTGCATTTTTCAGAATAATAATAAAGGTTTTTAAAAGCTCTCCACTTGGTGAGAGGACAGAGATTTTTCTGTTCTCTTTGTTAAGGAACTTCTGAAAGAATGTGTAGCATCTCTGGAATATTAAAATGAAGGCGATCATAACTCATTCTTCTGGGATTTAGAAACTAAACTACATGCAGATTAAAAAGAGTGTCCTGAAGAGATTTGCTGCTGTGAGACCATTTTCAAGTGTTATTTTTACAGAACTTCTATCTAGTCAGGGACAGCAAAGTCAGGGTGCAGCACTTAGTTTCTTTCTAATTATTCATCTATTCCATTAATGTCTTGGCTTGTTTTGTGGTTTATAGTAATTCTGTTAAAATATTGAGATTGGGCCAAATCCTGCAGTCCTTGCAGCAAAAACTCCCATTGACTTCAAACTCCTTTTAACTTCAGTTGGTGTTTTAACTAAGTAAGGATTGCAGGATTAGGCCAATTAAGACAAAACAAATGTTTCCATCAAGGTAGGAAGTGCAGATAATGATACTGTATACACTTAAAAAAAATCCTTGTTTAATCCCCAAAATGACAAAACCCCAGGTAAGTACTGCTTGCATTTCTTTTTAACCGAAACTGGCAGTGGAGGGAGAGGATCCAATTAGCAAGAGTTTCCTTGTCTGATGGAATAACATAAAAATTTCAATGAAGTGTTTATTTTCCAGCAACAGAATTACTAATTATAATACACCTCTTCCAACTGTGCCCCAAAGAGAGGATGAAGTGCCAAGCAGGTGGTGGAGAGAAGTAGGGCTGGCCAGAAAACAACAATTGTATTTTGTGAAAAACTTTGAGGTTTCACATTTTGGTTTTGTGCAGATGCAGAATAATACCAAGACCTTTCAATTTTTTTCACAAAATGGGAGCAGGACACATGCAATAAGATACTTCTCTGGGATTGGGGAGACCTAGGTTCAAATCCCTGGTCAGAATATAGTCCATGAACCTGGGGTTCCCATATCCCAGGTGAGGGGTTAACAGCCAGGCTATCGACAATTCTATGGTGGTTTGGTCTCTCTCTCTCTCTCTTCCTTACCTATATATATCCTGGGCATGATGACATTTTCATCAAAACTGATATGTTTCCACAAAACATTTCACTTTTGACAAAAAAATGTTTAGTCAAAAACATTTTGACCAGCTCTGTAGAGGCATCCACTGAAAAACAAGTCTTCCCCTGTCAGGTATAGAGTTTAATTGTTTGGTTGGTTGTTGCTTGCTTCATTTTGTTGTCTGTGTGATATAATTCCTGATGCGTTACAGAAATAAAAAACCTGAGGTGAAATCCTGGCCCCAATGAAGTTCTTGGAAATTTTGCCATTGACTTCAGCGGAGTGAGTATTTCACACTGATCCCTTCCCCAAAAAGTTCAAAGTCTAAGAACCAGATTCTTATACCCTTACTTGTATTGGAGTATGTCTTACTGAAGTCAACAGGGGACATCTGTGAAGTAAGGTAACACCCATATTCATGCTAAGTATCAGGGACTAGCCTAAAATTAGACATTGCAAGCATAGGAGAGGATAACAACAGACAAAGGTAAAAGGTAGGGAAAGGAAATACAAGATTTACAACATAAAGATAACAGGCCAAATTATGAACCTCTTCCTTGCATGTTTAGATAGTTACATGAGTAGTCCCAGGCAAGCAAATGGGACTTCTTGCAGGAGTCATGCTCACCAGTGTGTGCCAAAGAGGTTTGTATCATGCTGCATATGAAGCTCTTAAATGCTATATGGTGATTTTTATTTATTTATTCATCATGATTTTATTTGATTTTACCTTGAGGTAAGGTATAGAGAGTAAAGAAGAGTAGCTTACACCAGTGTGGAGAGCGGGGAGGGGGGCAGAATTACCATAGAAGAAACAAATGAAGTACATCTTTTTAAAGTAAAAAAAACCCTTGAAAATATTTGCAACAAAAAGTAATAAACTGGGGCTGCTTGAATTATGACAGTGCATTTCTAACGTGTTTCTCTCTTTAGAATCTGTGTACTCTACAAAACTCAGTAGTACATTGTATCCTCTAAAAGGGTGAACTCTCCTCTCCTTACTACGTCAAAGTCATGATTTTTAGAGTGATCAGGTCCTAATGGTTGGCTCTCAGGACCTCAATTCTATAGTTGATCTGCATGGGGGTGAAGGTCCAGGCACATGGATCCAATTTCAGGATCTGAGCCCAGGGCAGTATTTTTAAGGGCAATTCATGACAAAATTAAGTGAACATTCTGTCATTAAAAATGTTTGCACTCCACTGTTAACTATAGGAATAAATCATATTTTTTAAAAACAGGTTTTTCACAATAACACCTGCATCACAGAAGGCAATCCAAAAGCTTAAAGAAATACACAAGGCAAATAAGTGCAACATTTTGGGGGGGGGGGAGGGGAGTCTTTTTACAAAGTTGTGTAAGGAAAGAATATGTAACAATCTAAAATATGGCACATCTGCTCTTAAAAATGTTTAGTTCAGTCTTTCATCGCATTATCAACAGACAATAGATTTCTTGTCTTCCACTATCTTAGGACATATTGATTGTAAATTCTTTGGGGCAGGGTTTATTTTTCATTATATTGTGTGAAATGCTTAGCACAATGAGGCACTGCTAAGAAGAAAAATGACAATGACATAAGACCACATTTTCATAACTAACTCCAAACTTTGCATGAAGACAGCATATGTGAATGGAAATTGCCAAGTGAGGGCCCTGATTTTTCAATAAGTTGTCCATATACATTTGTGTGCACACAAATATACACGATCAATTTTCACGTGTTCATGCTACTTGGAGAGTTCCACATGCACAAGGACAAATTGTTGCTTATGTACATATTCCATACAAAACACACTGCTCAAAACATTAAAGTTATAAAGTCAAGCACCCAGAACATAGCCAATGCCAGAATTAAGGTAGCTTATGCAACCTTATTTCCACCCAATTGTATCTATGAATTATGATATAGTCACATGCTTCCTCCACAGATTTCATTGTTGGGGCACCACCCTGAGAACTAAAGGCAGAAAAGGCATTCTCCTGGGCATCCTACCTGATTTGGGTAGTTTCCAAACAAATTAATCTGCCCTGAGCTCAGGGAGGAGTGAGATTCGCCCTCTGCAATCCTTTGCAGCTGTGTACAAGGAGAGGTTCCTTCCTCTGCAGCTAATTCAAGGGTTCCTTAGGGCTCAAAGTTAAACCATCTAAACACAAAATTTAGTTATGATTGGCTGGTGGAGAGAGGAGAAGACCCTGGCATCCCTCTTAGAAGAACGCCTTTGGTATGTGGAACTAGGCCAGTCATTACCCCACTTTTCTTCATTTAGGGAGAGGCAGTGAATATAGATGAGCTGAATTAAGAGGGGGAAATTTAATTGAATAGACTAGTTGACCAGCAGTCTTCTGAGCAAACTTGAGAACAACATGGCCTTCAGTGGCCGTGATGCAGCCAGCATACTGTGGTGGTGTATAAAGTGCTCCCTTATTTCAGTTTAAAAGACTTTCATTGCCTTATCAGATCAAAGTGAAGCATCTGTGTGTTTCAGTTGTGGGGCATCGTGTGTCTGGCTCCCCTCTGGCTCTCACTAATCCCCCGGATTATCACAACTCTCTAAAGCTGCTCTTGAAAACCCTGTGAAAATAGGACTTCATGTGGGTGTGTGAGAAGCAGGGAGGGAAGTAATAAGGTTGTCTGTATCTAGTATCCACATCATCATGGCACATGGTTCAGCAACAAGACGCTGAAAATTCCATTTTTCTAGCTCTCTCTGGTAGACTATACTAGCTTCCAGCGAGAAAGAAAGTCTATTTTATTCATTTGCGGCTGTCTATCGGCAATGGCTGTTTTGCATTTAAGGATTTATTCTGAATCTCCTCTCATCCTATATATATGAAAAATATGATTTTTTTTCTTTTAATGAGGTGCTGTACTTTAATTTTTATCGCTGCTATAACATTCAGGGTTTCTAGTGATCTAATATAGTTCAGTCTCTCATGTGCCAGGGCCAGCCACAATCTGGCCCAAGTTAAGGGAGGGAGACAGTGAAAGAAGCCTTCCCTCCTTTGCAGATCTATATTGGGATCTTGGCTTTTTTGAGCACATGTATGCTTCCTGTCAGCCCCCATTGGAAGGTTAGTCTGCTCTAGAAGGGTGCTGAGGCTGTACTATGTAAACAGTGTGGTTGGTTCATTTTCAAGGAGTGTAGATCCTCAACAAAGCAACATGACAGTGCATGCATTTAAGATATATTTGATGATACGTGACAGTTCGTTTGAGTAAGAAATGTACCTTGTTTTGTTTTTTTATTGTAGGTCTCTGATTTCAACAGTTTTTATGTAAAATAGAGACTCTTATAAAACATATCCTGGCAAATTTTAATTTTGCAAGTAAAAGTAAAATCTTTAAACTGGGAGGGGAAAATACCTAGAACGGCTGTTTCATTATTTCACCCAATATTTAAACCATTTATTTTAAAGACGCAGCATGAAAAATAGAATAAAATAGGGGATGTCCAGAGAATTCCTGTAATTGTAAAGGAATACCTAATCGAAAAGATAAATATACTAAGTAACATCATTTCATTTGTAGTGATATATATATATATATATATATACTGCATATTTTTACATTTCTGTATGCAAATAGGGGCTACATAGTCTGAGATTATCCCCTAGATTACAAGTTGAAGCAAAGGCAGATCTAGAATGCAGTTCTGTTGCAGAGCTGACTTTACAACAGATACTGTTCAATTCTGGCAGAATACATGGAAATCCACTTAACTGAAAGTCATGTGAGAGGAACAGAAGCAGTTCAAACCACCAATAGTATTAAAATCCACCTGCATATCTGGGGTAGCCATCACTGTAGTATTGGAACGCCAATTAATAAATCTAGGAAATAAATAATTGTTGCACATATAGAGCATCAATATGAATATTGCCCAGTTCTGTAATAGGAACTGAAGGTTCCATTTCTGCAAACACCCACATGCTTAATTTTACTTATGTGAATAGTCCTATGATTTTAAATAATGAGTAAAGTTAAGCATGTGTTTAAATGTTGCAGGATCAGGGCCTAATTTAGTTACCTCTAAACAGTTATTCATTCATATGTGAAATGAGTTTATGATCACTACTTATGTATTAAACCCCAGACCATCGTAATAATTTGCACCTTTGCTGGAAGTCTCACCAGGGAGCCCAAGGTGAGACTTCCCTTGCTCACTCTTCTCCTTGGCTGGTCAGTAGGAGCTCCCCTCCTGTTTACTTTAAATGCTGAGAGAGGCCATGGCATATACATTACTTTTTACCCTTGGAGACTGGGCCTTCAGGTCTGTATTGAGGGCAAGGCCTATAGGCAGGCTTGCTCTAAGAAGCCAGCAGTATTGCTGCCCCGTCTGTACCTGTTTGGTGAATAAACAGAAGACTTCAATATGCAGTGCTGTCAATCTGGCACCTTTCATGAGCACTAAATCCACTTCAGAGGAAAAGAACTAATGAAAACAGAAGGCAAAGCCTTTACTACTTAAAAGAGACAATAAGTTCACGCCAAGAAAGCTGCTTTTCTTCTTTCTCGGTTCTGTCTGCTGCTAGTTCAGGGGGGAGAAGGGGGGACTTCTCCTCAAGGTCACAGACACTGAAAATAGAATATTAGCAACACTGAAAATCTTGACAACTTCAGCAGTTTGATTTTTCCTTTCTTTTTCCTTTTTTTTTTTTTTTTTTTAAGATTGAGTGTCCGACATTGACATAAATCTAGGAGAACTGACCCGTAAAGTAATTAGAAGAGGAATTTGCCCTTTCCTCCACCCTCTCATCTCAAAGCCAGATCAGATGAAAGGCAAGCTCTGTTTACTTCCTGATCTGTCTAATTTCTGTAACAAGGACCATCCCCAACTTCATCTTCGTGCAGCTGCTATAAGTGAAACTCAAGAGGCTGCCCCAGGCACTGCAGCACCTTCTCAGAATGGTTCGACCTTAATGGATTAGTTTTCCTCTGCACAGGGGGCAATTTAACAAGAGAAGACCAAACTTTTTACACTTATGAGACCTCTGGTGAATGGCATCAAATATCAGAAGAGTGAAACAGAGCAAAAAGTGTAGGGAGCCTCCCTTTTTAATCTCCTCCTACCTTAACTCCCTCCACGCACATCATATTTAGAAAGAAAATAGGTCACAATTTTCATACTTAGACTCCTAAAATTAGGTTCCTAAATAAAAGTGATCTCATTTTCAGAACTGTTGAGCCATCACAAATCCCATTGAAGTTAATGGGAACTTCTGGTGCTGAAAATCAGGCCACTTCTATTTGAATGCTTGAAATATATTTAGGAATATTTCTTTAATCACCCAGGTTTGAAAATTTTGGGCATAACCAATATCAATTTTTAAAAGCAGTAATAAATAACTTTTTGGCTTTTAAATAGGTAATCCTACCAAACACCCAATGATTTAGAACTCCAGAACCAAGTGCATGTCTGATGGGTGCATTCAGTTAGTAGAAAACAAATAAAACAACACTGCCATTTATGTATATTTCAAACTTAGGTATCTGAAATCAGTTTACCAGGTGTTGGGTACCATAGAAAAGCGTTCTGTAGATAGACATATCTGTACTTAGGCCACCTAAACGAGTGGCCTGAATTTCCAAAGGTTTTGAGCACTGGTAGCTCCCACTGCGGTGGCTCACAAGCTCAGGGTCTGCAGATTTTGAAAGTTTGTTGTCTCATCCACTAGTTGGATGTGTCCTAAAATCTTCCTATCAACATCTAAAACATGTGAGATCAGTTTGACTGCAGCAGAGACAAACAACCCCAGGAGACAACTTCAGGAGATTTGAGAAAGACCAGTTCAAACTTTATATCCAAGTATCCTGGCTATTAGAGCAGACCGTCAGGCCTGCTATAGTTAGGATTTGAACTCGTTTCTGTTTAAAGCTCAACTCTTCTAAATTCTCTAAAATCTGCATGCTTACTTGGATTGCCCGGTAATTTGGTGTGCCTCATGGGAACACTAACTAGTGTTCTCTTCTCCTATCTTTAGGGATACTACAGATATACAACTGATATTATTTATGATGTATTTATTTCGTACATACTGTTGTAACAGTTTGTCCTGCTTTAAATTAGGCACAGCATATTCTACAAATAAAGTCCTTGTGCAAAAGTGCTCGGGCTGTGACAAAGTGCTTACATTTTAAAGTACTGACTTACTATACCTGTGGGTTCCTTGGACACCTTCTATCATTATAGAAAATAACATCCCTGAAAAACATTGCTCGTAGGAACATTGATCAAAATTGAGTATTAGTTCTGTTGGAACTAAACTTTGCTGAGCAAGGCTGGTTCTTAATCACCCCATGAATGACGAGCTGCATGGCTATACCAAATTCATGAAAATAAAAAGTATGATTCCACTTTTCACCACAGCATATTATATCCATCTTTCTACAGACAAGTGTGTCAATTGCACTGAATTGAAGCTTTGCTCTTAGAGAGGTATCTTGGATAATCAAGTAGATATGAGCTGCATTCTAGATGCATCACAACTATATATGTACAGTGTTCTTGTATAGTGCATTCATCAGGTTTTATTGAGGGGTGAAATTCTCAGGCCCCATGCAAAGTCTAAATGAATGAACTTGGCGGGGCAAACCTATAAAAGAAGGATGAGGCAGAGCCCTGCACAACTTGATTATAGAGTTTAGGGCCTCAGCTCAGCTAATCTTTAGCAATTGTTTTGGTCTATGCTGAGTTTGTGGCCAGTGAATTTGCAATGGATGACAGGGCCACATTGGAGTTTGGAGGGGTTTTACATGGGCACCTCATCCATTGCAAACAGCAAAATTACAGGCCACATACCTCAGCATAGACTGAAGCAGCAGCTGTGCAGTGGTCTGGGTATTATGCAAGAGTCTCTGGAGTTTTGCTGAGTCACCTTTGCTCTTCCATGAATATTGGAGTCAGAGTGATTCCATGTTTGGGGAATCCATGACATCAGCAAGAAATTCATTTTTAGCACGCACACAGAACACAATTAAAGGTTCCACCTTCTGTCTCTTTCCCCTGCTTCTCCCACAATTTGCAGTAGAGCTACTCCACAGTATGGATTGTCCCAGACATGCCGCATTTTTCTGAAAAGACCAGCTTCATCTCCCCAAAACAAACAGAAGTTCAAAGTATCTTTTATTTGAGGTCAGCCTACTTAATTTGCATAGAAACAATTGGTTTCATGTAAACTGCACAGGTTTTAGACTCCTGAAGACTGTAATATATTATTTTAACAAAGAGCTAGATCCTCATATCCTTATTCACCTTGAGTACAACCTTATCCCAGGAATAGTCTGACTGAATTGAACCTATGATTAGGTACTGCTCAAGAGATAAGAGTATGAGAATCTGGCTCTTGGGAATAAAATTTCCCACAGATTATCTCTGTATCTGTGAAACTGGGTATATATTAATAATTGGACAGACTGAAAAGTAACATCAAAGCTTAATTTCTGATTTACTGGTTTACTGATCTACCAATTTGCTATCCTTCAGAATGTCAAGAATGCCAGATTTGTATGTTCTACAGTTTTGGGGGTGGCAAATTCCAAAAGGGTAGGGGGATGGTTTGGACAAATATGACTGGTTTTAGCAAAGGATTTAAATTAGTTACATGCAGCTATCTGAAACAGGTATATCTTGAGTCACTGTAGTGAATGTAAATTACATTCAACCTATGTTCTTTTACACATCCTTCAGCTAAATTAGAAATCAAAATACATAATCTAGCAAGATGGTTTCAGGGAAATCAAGAAGATTTATGACACACTTTGGAGATTTGTGAGCTACAGACTAATTAATGGATTGCACTCATCCATATATTGTGTGTAATTTTTTCATTCATGATAGATTATAATATTGACAATCCTTCATATTAACTTTTAATTATAATGTTTATTTAATAATTAAAGGATAATTTAATACAGTATAAATTAAAAATATTCTTCATTTTGCCTGTTTGAGAAAATCAAGAGTAAGAGAGAAAAAAACAGTGGAAACTGCTTACAAAAATTATATTAGATTATGAAGAAATGATAGTCTTGCTATAATTCAGAGCCCAATCCTGCAAACACTTACCACTGGGTTTACTACCGTGAATAGTTCCATTCAAGTCAATAAGGGAAATCAGTGAATTTTACATATGTAACTGCAGAATTCATCTAAGCATCTCTGCATTTATTTCTAGTCAGCTCTTCATACTGTTCATCATGCTAAGTATAGCTCAAAAATTCACACACCAGATTTAAATAGTGAAACAGTGATATTTTAAAAGATCAGTATAAGTGCATAAAGATCAATTTTTAATATTCAGATCAGTAAAAGTATTTTTTATCCCCAGGATGAACTGCATAGTCTATTAGAATAAACACAAGTTCTGTCCACTAACATGGTGTATTAAGTGGACTGAGGTTGTCCCATGAGTGGCCATACAGTAGCATTACATTTGAGTACAACACTACAGGAATTTTTTTTCTTGTGCTGTGAGAGTGCAGCACATTTCAGAAGACACCTCTCAGCCAAAACAAAATTCCCACTCTCTACCAATACCTCTAATTAAGCAAGAGATGTAGAGCACTCAGTAAAACAGTAATGCTATTCTGGCATCACCAGTTAATAATGTTCATATTACCCTTTTACCATAGATTGTTCGTTAGCCCTAGGTCCAACATAATTTTCATTATGGTATATAATATTCCTGGGAAAAAGATATGATAATTCCATAATTCTAAATCTTGGCATCAGAAGAATTTGCTGATTAAGTTGAACATGGATCCCAGAAGCTAAATTACTTCTTTTCTTTTCTTTTCTTTTCTTTTCTTTTCTTTTCTTAGGCCTTCATTTGTGTGTCTAATTGTCTGTTGTACATGAACAGTATCAGAATAGGTCCCTCAGTACAAGTGAGTACTTGCAGCCATTAAAAGTGTTAATTATTACGGTGTGTGTCCATGTGTACTGAAATATTTGTTTTTCTGAGTAACCATTGGAGACAATGACATTTTCAGTTCAGATGTTCCTATCCAAAAGATAATACCTAGGTTTAGCTGGATTTTAAGTTAGAAAACAGGAAAGGAGTGGCAAAGAGCAATGAACTTTTTTTGAAAACCGCTTTTCATCTTTCTTACTCAATAATTGTGCAAGAATGAAACATCAAAGAAATCTAGGAGAAAGGTGAGGAAAGTCTAGTAGAAAAGAAAAAAAATCCACATAGTAACTTTTTAAACTTCAAACCAGAAAGTACAAACTGGTTAGTGATGTACAGGTTTGTTACTGGAACAGCTGAACTTGTTGAATAAAATTGTCTGTTGTTTGATCAGTAATAATGATCTATACCCAATTACCTGCCAAGCTGTGACATGATTCCGAGAAGTATTTCACCACTTTCCTATAATCTTGGTGTTGGGAAAGAAGGTGAAAAACATAACTAATATTTGAAACACAAGTTTTCAATCACAGTATTTCAAGCACAAAATTACTGTGATATACCATGTTATAAAGAAGTGTCTGTTATGAGGAGGAAAAGAGATTGAACTCTATTTTTTTATCCAGAATCACTGATAGCAGTATGCATTTTGTATGGTATAAAAGAAATACATAAAATAAGAGTCTGTGGGAAAAGCCAGATGTGGGACAGAAATTGATAAAATAACAGGAATATTCTAAAAAAAATGCTCTTTAATCTTCCTGCAAAAGTTATTATGACACAAGCTATTGTTTGGAACTCCCTATAGGCTACATCTAATTCACACACTTGCCCTGTTTGACTTAGTAATGTAAGGTTACAGTGACAAAGTCTGATCAACCTGATAATGCTAACAAGCGTGATCCAAGCTCATTAAAGTGAATGGAAAGTCTCCCACTGACTTCAGTGGGCACTGGGGCAGGGCCTAAATTAACTATTGATTAAAAATACCCTGAGATGTTTGCCAGAAACTATATTTAAAGTCTGGCAAAAAATGATGTCCTGAAATTTAAAAGCACCAACGTCTTTACCTGGCTTAAGCATATACACAATGGCTCAGATCTTCACCCAATGTAAATCAGCATAATACCATTGACTTCAGTGGAGCTGCATCACTTTACAACAGCCGATGATAGCTATAGCTACAAAATTAACACAAATAACACAGGGCTTTATATCAGGCTTCAAAATGCTCCCGGTAAAAATATTGCTTTTTTTTAAACCTCAGGACATCTGTTTTGTTTAACACACTTAGTTAGATGAACTCCTGACAATCATTTTCATTCTTCTTCTTTCCAATTTCCAGATCAGTTATTTACTTTCTTTCTCCCTAAACTTCCTCTGCAGCTTCAATTGGCTATAGAATTCTGCTTCACTTCCTGTCTTGAACTGATTGTGTAATGGTGCCATGCTCTATTAAACAGCTGCTGCATTTATTCTCAGACTACTTCAGGGATAGGTAAAGTGATAACTATGTGTCTGTCTGTCTGTCTCCAGGGTCTGGTACTGCAAGGGACTGAATTTCTTTGGGGAGGTGCTTAGCATCCTCTTCTTAAAACACTGGGGATTAGATCCACAAAGGGATTTGGATGTCTAACTGCCACATTAGGCACCTAAATCCAAAATGTAGATTCTCAAAACCCCTGCTCAACTGCTGCCTAACTCTGTAGGTGCCTAAATTCCCTAAGCTCCTAATTTCCACCTCCGTCCTGATGCTGCTGAGCTTCAAAGTATCTAAGCCCTGTCAGGTTTCTTAAATTAGACATTCCCACAACTGTCCTGCCTGCAGGGCCTGATCCAATAAGAACGCTCAGAGGCCACGTTAGAGTATGCACACTGGATCAGGCCTTGCAGAAACACAACCAAAGGAGGAGAAGGAACCTCTTCAACCCACCCCCAATACCCTGGGGCCCAGTGCTCAGAACACTCACATGGGCTGTGGGAGACCAAGGTTCAAATCCCCATTCCAAGTGATTTTGGAGCAAGGACTTTACCCATGAAGCAGGTTTAACTGCACTAGCCACTGCAGTATAGGGTGTTGTGGGGTGGGTGTCTCTGTCTCTCCTGATGAAACTGTTCCACCTTGTATAAAATACTTAAACGTTCATTGGGCCAGAGAGAAAGGGAAAATAACACTTTAGCCAGGCAGTCAGGGTGCTCCCCCAGGAGATCCATATTCAAGTTTCTGCTCCAATAAATATTTCAGTATTTTACACAGCCGAACAGCTCTTCTTGGCATTTCCTAATAGCTAGCTTGGGTGGCTCTCTGCTCAGCATGCTGGCTTATGTGAATTGGGACACCTAACTCAGGGGTGTGGATTCCACTGAGTTGCAGGGTGCCTAAAATTAGATGTCATGATATGAAGTCTAAGTCCCCCCTGGATTTGGCCCTGGGAGTGGGATCAGACTCTTAGGGGTACAGCATCTTAGGGTTGATTCATATCAACTAAGGATCTGGCCCTTGGTTTTTGCTGCTAGTATTGTATTTGTGAAGTCCCTTGAGAGGAAATCTAGCGTGTATACCACCAAACTAATCAGACTGAATAAGAAATTCAAGATTCAGCTCTCTGTTATTACTTTTTTTCTTCCCTGCTAATTTTTCTGTGGGTTTTAATTCAGTTTCTGTAAGCTTTGTGAGTTAACAGTGCAACTTAGTTTTTGAAAGAGAGTTTGCTTGCTATGGGTTTCTCAGACTCTCAGCTCCATCTCTGACTCACTCCTGGTGGGAGTATATGCAAAATTCTCAGACTCACCCTCTCTTTGATTGACATCATCATTATTTCCCATGCTATTTTTATCTGCCTTCTCAAGGAAAGTAAGCACAGTGCAGCATGTCAATTTCTAGTCAATTCTGCATCTGTGCTGTGCAGCTTGAAGGTTTCAGTGACATTTTTAAAGCTGCTTAGTTGATCTTTACGTGGAAGCTTAAAGAAATGCTATTTGCATTAGAACGGGTACATCCGAATGATTGCTGTTTCTTATTCACTGCAATTGAAAGAGTGATTGCGGCTTGGATAGGCATATACCCACACCATCTTTAAGCTAGCTAGCTTGCTAAAAATAGCAATGAAGATAACAACAGCACAGGCTGTACAAACCTACCAGGCAGGGCTGGTTCTAGGGGGTGGGCGAGCAGGGAGGTCTCCCTGGGCACCAACTTCCAGTGATGCCCTTGGGCTTTTTCTTGGTGTAGATTAGTTGCTTAACCACTGTGGGAGACACCAGAAATGCTTTCCACCTTGGGTGGCAAAGGGCCACTTTGTCCTGTGCCCTGGGACCCTGGTATGTACTTGCTTTGCTAGTCTGTGTCACTGTATCTTTAGCCCATGAAAGCTTATGCCCAAATAAATTTGTTAGTCTCTAAGGTGCCACAAGTACTCCCCATAGTTTTTGTATCTTAACTGCTATTTTTAGCATGCTAGCTAGATTAAAGCTAATGCATGCAAGTCTACCTGAGCTGCAAATCACACCTTTGATTGCAATGTAAACATACCCTTCCCCTCTATTTCCCATCTGTAAAATGGAATGAACAGAACTTCCTGACCTTTCAGATATTTTGTGAAAATAAATTCATTACCATCTGTGAGGTGCTGTCTGTTGTAGTGATGGGAGCCCTATAACACCCAGATGAAACACAAAGAAAGATAAGACAAATGCAAAGGGAGACCCAGAGAATGGTATCAATTTACATCTTTTGCTGTTGTTATTAAAGGTCCTATAAAAGTACAAGGTGTTATTATATTTAATTAACAGTTTAGACTTCAGGCACTATGGCTCAAATCCAGCTTCCACCTCCAGAGGTACGGGGTGTGTCTACTCTGTTCCACAAGATGAGGGGACTTAATGTTTGGCCCCGCTCCATGCAGGTTCCCATTGCTGATGATTATGCCACACTAAAAGATCCACTCCTACTCATCTTCTCTTGTCCCCTCCTCTAGAGGAAGGTGAAATAAGACAGTGTAAGGGTCTATTCCACTTCCCCACAACTCTCCTGAGCCATCAGTATTACCTCTGTTCCACATCCTAGCCCTGGTCTACACTACGAGTTTAGGTCGAATTTAGCAGCATTAGATCGATTTAACCCTGCACCCGTCCACATGACGAAGCCATTTTTGTCGACTTAAAGGGCTCTTAAAATCGATTTCTGTACTCCTCCCCGATGAGGGGATTAGCACTGAAATCCACCCTGCTGGGTCGAATTTGGGGTAGCGTGGACGCAATTTGATGGTATTGGCCTCCGGGAGCTATCCCAGACTGTTCCATTGTGACCACTCTGGAAGAGCACTCTCAACTCAGATGCACTGGCCAGGTAGACAGGAAAAGCCCCATGAACTTTTGAATTTCATTTCCAGTTTGGCCAGCGTGGTGAGCTGATCAGCACAGGTGACCATGCAGAGCTCATCAGCACAGGTGACCATGGAGTCCCAGAATCGCAAAAGAGCTCCAGCATGGACCGAACAGGAGGTACTGCATCTGATCACTCTATGGGGAGACGAATCCGTGCTACCCGAACTCCGTTCCAAAAGACGAAATGCCGGAATATTTGAAAAAATCTCCAAGGGCATGAAGGACAGAGGTTATAACAGGGACCCGCAGCAGTGCCACGTGAAGCCTATCAAAGAACCAGAGAGGCAAACGGTCACTCCGGGTCAGAGTCCCAGACATGCTGCTTCTATGATGAGCTGCATGCCATTCTAGGGGGTGCCCCTACAACTACCCCACCCCTGTGCTTCCCTCCTCCCCCACCCCTCACGGGCTACCTTGGCAGTTATCCCCCCATTTGTGTGATGAATTAATAAAGAATGCATGAATTTGAAACAACAATGACTTTATTGCCTCTGCAAGCGGAAATCAAAGGGGGGAGGGGAGGGCGGTTGGCTTACAGGGAAATAGAGTGAACCAAGGGGGCGGGTTTTCATCAAGGAGAAACAAACAGAACTTTCACACCATAGCCTGGCCAGTCATGAAACTGGTTTTCAAAGCTTCTCTGATGCACAGCGTACCCTGCTGTGCTCCTCTAACCGCCCTGGTGTCTGGCTACATGTAATCAGCGGCCAGGCGATTTGCCTCAACATCCCACCCCGCCATAAACATCTCCCCCTTACTCTCACAGATATTGTGGAGCACGCAGAAAGCAGTAATAACGATGGGAATATTGGTTTCGCTGAGGTCTAACTGAGTCAGTAAACTGCACCAGCGAGCTTTAAAACATCCAAAGGCACATTCTACCACCATTATGCACTTGCTCAGCCTCTAGTTGAACTGCACCTTGCTACTGTCCAGGCTTCGTGAGCCATGGGAGCAAGGGCTAGGCGCGACCACACGGTGCTGCCAACTGAGAGAGCAGCCTGAGGCAGAAGCCTCCAGCTGGCATGATATTCCAGGCAGGACTGAATCTCCATTAGACAAAATTTAAAGAAGAGAATGACCTGGAGTCATTCCCATTTTTGTCCAGGCGCCCCCGACCGACCTCACCGAGGCCAGCCAGGAGCACCCACGAGACGACGACGACGGCTAGCAGTCATATTGCACCGTCTGCTGTCCGCAAGGCAAGGCAAAGGGATACTGCTGTGCTGTGTAGCAGCGCAGTACCAGGTCTGCCAGCAGCACCCAGGAGACATACGGTGACAGTGAGCTGAGCAGGCTCCATGCTTGCCGTGGTATGTTGTCTGCACGGGTAACCCAGGAAAAAGGGCAAGAAACGATTTTTTGCCGTTGCTTTCATGGAAGGAGGGGGGCCTGACGACATGTACCCAGAACCACCCGTGACAATGTTTTTGCCCCATCAGGCATTGGGAACTCAACACAGAATTCCAATGGGCGGCAGAGACTGCGGGAACTGTGCGATAGCTACCACAGTGCAACTCTCCAAAAGTCGACGCTAGCCTCAGTACTGTGGACGCATACCACCGACTTAATGCGCTTAGTGGGGACACACACAATCGACTGTATCAAATCGATTTCTAAAAAATCGACTTCTATTAAATCGACCTAATTTCGTAGTGTAGACCTACCCCTAGTGTAAAGAATCCCCGTGGAGCTCAGTTTGACTGTATGCAGGGAACGGCAATGACTCTCTGCTGCCCACTCTTCCTCATAATGAACACCCATGTTGGCCCTTGTGCAGTCATGTTAGCAGCTGCAAGATTTGGTCCACAGGGCATAGCTACTGTGAAGTCCATAGGTATCTGATTTATGGACTAATTTGAAATGTGCTGAAATTCCTGCTAGGACAGTGGTTCTCTATGCTTATTTAGTCACAATCAGCTGCTGATGGCTGCTCCAACTACAGTGTTCCTATCCACAACACGAAGGCTCTTCTGTTAGCCAGTTAGTATGAGAACCAAATGCTGGAGAAAATCTCTTCCAACTGATTGTACTACACTTAACAACTTCCGCTCCTTGATTACTGAGGAAACCATTAGAAGAAGAAAGTGTGTAGATCTTTCATCATGCTTGCAAAAACTTAAGGGGGGCAGGGAAGTTCTATCAGTCATTTAGTGTTCTCAAGGGCAATTATTCCATTATTTCCTCTATCTTGCTTATTGTCTGCTACTTAATTACTTCCATATCAAGCTCTTTAACTCTAACACACAACCTCCTGCAGGTTTTTAAAAGCCTGATTTGAGTCTGTGTCTGGCAGCTTCAGTTGTGTTCCCTTTTATCTCTCACAACTCCACGGTATTTCACTTACAAAAACAGACCCAATCCTGCAAAGACTTTCACTTATGCTTAACTTTGCACGTTATGAACAGTCCCACCGATGCCAATGAAACTATTCAGAATATGTAAATTATATACATCGAGTGTTGTAGCCATGTTGGTCCCAGGAGAGACATAGAGAGACAAAGTGGGTGAGGTAATATCTTTCATGGGACCAACTTCTGATGCTGAGAGAGACAAGCTTTTGATCTTACACAGAGCTCTTCTTCAGGTCTGGGAAACTTCCCATCAGAAGTTGGTCCCATAAAAGATATTAACTCACCCACCTTGTGTCTCTAAGGCCATGTCTAGACTCTATACATATGGCGCTGCAGCAGCGCAGCTGTACTGATACAGCTTCACCACGTCTGGTGAAGACGCTTTTGCCAATGGGAGAGAACTCTCCCATCAGCATAATAAAACCACCTCTGCTCACAGAGGTGATGACAGCGAGTGAAGCTTTCCCACTGACACAGTGCTGTGCACATGAGTGCTTATGTCGGTGTCATCTATGTCACGCACGGGTGGTTTTTTTTAACATACCTGAGTGACATAAGTTATGCTGACATAGGCTGTAGTGTTACATAGCCTTAGTTAGATACAAACATAAGTCTTTGCAGGTTCTGGACCATAATGTAACATTCTGTAGTGATCGCCAAAACATTTGAAACTCTACCGTAAACTGTAATAGCCTGGACCATTAATAATAATGTAGGGATTATAGTTTTTATAAAGGTCTGAAGTAACGTTACAATATTTTATATCCTATTTGCTGTAGAATGAAAACAAATTCCAACTCGATGAATGAAAATTTATTTCTTATACCTGTGAGATAATATGATGTCATCTTCAAGCATGTAAGCACTCTGGAGCAGGGACTGTGTTTGCACAGCCTCTAGTGCAGTGCTGTCCTGGTCATAACTGTGGCTCCTACACACTACTGCAATACAAACTATACATGATACGTTTAATTAAAAAAAAAAACTTTCTAGACCAAATATTCAAATCTGAGCAGGTAAAATTTTCAAAATCTACATTTTAGGGCATCCAAAACTATGATTAGTCAGTGCTGGTTTCATCTGCATGCCCAAATCCTATAGGTAGGCATCTAACTAACTGGCTTGCATGTATAATATGATGTTTATGATCCCAAACGCAGATACAGAAAGTTGGGCAACCTGGTTATTATCTATGAAAAACAGGGTAACCAAAAAGTTAAAAGCAGAAAATTACACTTGCAGTTTTGAGGGCTGAAGGCCATTTTAAAAATATGACCTCTTTTTTTGAAACAAACTGACATTCATTTGAGTCTAGGAGTGAAGGAACAGATTTTGTATGTAATTGCCCCAAATACAATCTTTAAATAGATAAAACAAAGTGCAGCTTCTACACTGGATGTTGTGTGATACTGTGGAAGGGAGCATTGAGCTTTTTAAATCAGCAAACAATAGGAAAAAACTTCTTTGACAACTAGGCATTCTCCGTGGCTTGAGATAGACAAAGATTCAGCACTGTTCTCTGGACATCCTGGCACTGGAAAAGACAAATGTTGAAAATACTTATGTGTGCCCACTTTCAATATTGAATATAATTTTTCAGACAGAATCAGTTGCGAGGTCAAATTTAGGGCCATATTTTAGAAGGTGCTTCTGTTCAACCTCCAGGACCCTAATCCTACATTCAGTAATTCATGGGCAAGAACTAGGGCCTAATTTTGCACCTGCATTTTTGCTGTCACAATCAATTTTTGGTGAAACCATGCAGGCCTCAATATTAGCATTCAGACATTAGAATGTTCTTTGCACCTGCAAGTCAGGTAGTTTGGCAGCTAAGTGCTAACATTTGTACTTAGAATTGATTGTGTCCACAGATCAGGCCTTTAGGCTATGGTTTTCAATGGTGATAGGAAATTGGATATACAATTCTGATTAATTGTAATAATGGACAGTGGGCATGCAAATCTTCTAGGCAACTTTGAAAACATTAAATCTAAATTCTGTCATCTGTATCCACAATTGATGCTGCCTAAAAACTGCACTGGCAACAAATCATGTTCACAGAATGGAAGACTGCCCCTTTGAAAAAAACAGGGCTAAAAGGATGACCCTATCAGGTTGGTTGGAAAAGGGTGCAGGTGGCGCTTGCCACAGACCTCAGGAGGACGAAAGGGGAGATTCAGCCTGAGAGAGAAAAGCTGAGACAAAAGAGGCAATACAGTTCCTCACAACTTTTTCACATAGGCTGAGGATGCCAGTCTGCCCATAGAAACGGAAGACCTCCAGGAAGAGATTTTTGGGAGTTTATCCTTTGTTTCTGTTCTCTGTAACAAAACTTTCTGATAGCATGAACAACACCTTATCAATGAGTTCTGCTGATGTGATTTCTGTAGAGTCCATTTTTATTTCCTATTTCCTATCCTGTATGATTTGGGTCTCGTAAATAGTGTTAATACATGCAATAATTATAATTCTCCTTGACTGCATCATATTTAAAGGTGTAAGCTTCTCAATCCATCTCCTTGAAGCAGATTACCCAGGAGAGAACCCGTACAATCCAGCTGGAGCTGCTCTGATCCCATTAACTGAATAGTGAGGAGAATATTTGAATCAGACTCCAGAGCATAGCACAACCCTTATCTCATTAAAAGGAAAGCTGACGAGACTGTACCACAGGGGTGTAACCTTGGGTGTCCCTTTGAACGTCTGGTTGAGTCACATGGGTGAGTGCTGAATGGAGGTGCTATTGAGGCATTTGGGTGGCAATATCTCTGTGACAGACGATCTCTGTGACAATATCTCTTTGTGTGTGTTCTACTCCTCAGTCTGACCATTTCTAAAGGTACCATGTGGGACAAACAACCAAATGAGGTACTAAATGAAAATAAGAGTGCTGGCAATTTAAAATGAAGTGGGATTAAAAATTTAAAATGAAGTGGGATTAATTAATTAATCTATGTATTTACCACTGGTGACTCTATAATAAAAAGCCCTTGGGGTTACTATTTTATAGGAACTTTACTTCCTTCATTTGGAAGATTTAATTTTCGTGTGTGTGTGTGTAGTCTGTGTAGAATTTTCATGGCCTCAGCTTTGTCTTTTTTTGGCTACCTGCTTTCAATAAAAATGCCTTTAGGTGACAAGCACAGTCAGGGGCTTCAGGACTTGAGTGTCTTCATAATGGGGTGTTTTATTATCTTTCCCAGGGAATTCAGGAGTGCCGGATGGGAAAGAGGTGTGTCTGTCCATTCTTACCCCAGTCCTTCCAGTCTCCCAGCGTGGAGACTGTGATTTGGAGGAGGGGGTGAGCAGTTCTGCTAAGGCAGCTGACCCCTCCTCTTCTGTGTAGGAGGGGAGAGTTCTGTGTGCAGAGGGTTACCTTCTGTGTGTGTTAGAATGGACAATCCAGGCCAATAATAACCATACCCATATCTTTTGTGCTGTATAAAAGATGCTGCTCTGCAACGTGTATTATTTGTTTTTCTTTCTTCTTCAAGTCTGCCAAATGCAGAGTTCTTCCTGCCTCTTTCCCCCCATCACCAGCTCCCACTCAGCAGGGCTCCCTAGCATGTTCTCTGATGGTGACACACACTCTGTTGAACCCTGCTGGAGACTGGAAGTCCCCAGCATGAGACAAATAAACAGCTTCCCCTCCCCCCCGCAAACTTCCCAGACTGACGTATTGTAAACTAAAATAGATGAGAATTTGAAACTTAAGTTGATCAACACTGGTGCGGCATGCATAAAATACTTTATGAAACAAATGCTTTGAATTAGGACACATCGGAAAGCTTAGGTCTGATTAATAGCTACTGCACTCAGACTTCTGAGATACATTTTTTTTTTTTTTTGCTGTGGGCCAGGATGGAATTGCAAACATATTCATTAGCAATAATGTGCTTGTTTGTCATTGAACCACCAAGTAAGCACTAACACAAGCCAAGAAATACTTTGGGATACTTTGTCGCAAGGAAATCAAAGCAAGGTTGCCACAGTTGGCCACTGAATTAATTGGCATTTGTCTATATTAAGTCAATTTTGAAGAAGGGAAAGAATGAAAGGCTGCTAGACTGAGCTCAGTTAGATTTCATTTGCCAGAAGTGTTGTAAATAGTCTCCAATATTTCAACTGGAGATCAATCAACAGCTACACTCACCCTTCTCCCCAGCATGATCCAAACACCACCAGACTTAGAGATAATTTTCATGGGCACAGTATGAGTAACCTAGAACTAAGTGAAGGGTAGGGGCCCTATCTTTCCCATAATACTTGCTGCACAGAGGGAACTCACCATATAGATCATGGTGTGGAGTGAAGGCATCTGCCTCCACAACACCACCACCCCCTGCTCTGGAATCTATTGAGAACTCACTGTAGGGCTGGGGTCCTGAGGACCCACAGCTGGGGGGAGATTGAGGGATTGCACATTTTCCTCCTACTAGTTCCACGGAAAAGCTCAAGTCTAAGGCTCTCTAATTTTCTCTCACCCTCCTTTCATGCTGGGCAGCCTTCCTGCAAGATGGGGTTCTAGAGCCCTTGTTAGTTGAGGAAACACCCCTCTGTCTGATTGCACTGAAACCGCTCTGTCACCAAGTAGGAATGTCCCAGTCAGTATGAGAATGACTGTCCTCCAAAGGAAAGGATCCCTTGGGAATTACAGAGTTTGGGAACAAAATTATACTGCCTATTTTAAAGGGTGTGGGGGCTGGGCATAAGTTTGAGGAAACTTCCAGCAGTGTTGCCAATTCTCATGAATTTATTGTCAGTCTTGCAATATTTTATGCTATTCTTAAAGTCCCAACTCCTGCAAAAGTCTCATTTTTTATTAGAAAGTAAGTTTATAGTCCTGATGGTTGCAGAGAACAGCTTGAAAATGTGAACCTTCATTAAAAAAAAACAACAGAAGGCTAATAAATACGACCCTCCATTTATTATTTTTAAAAACATTTATGATTTTGTGGGGGCCTGACACAGAATTTTTAAACGCTTGTGGTTGGCAGTACTGGGATCCTCGCGGGGGTACTACACTGGGATGGGACAAACAGGTGCCAAACTACTTTTGTAACCTTTCTGCTGCTGTCTTAGAGGTCTTCACGCCTGACCCCTTTCCTTTATACTAAAGACGTCTGAGACTATGTCTACACTTAAAACACTACAGGTGTCTACCCTACAATGGTGCTAAGTCAAGCACTATATCAACTTAATGACTCCACCTCTGTGAGAGGCGTAGTGCTTAGATTGATGTAGTTAGAGTGACGCAGTGTCTGTATAGACACTGTGTTACTTACATCGCCTGTTGACTGTCAGATTGGAATGGAGCTGATAGCTGGAGCCCCACCCTGGTGCTGACAGCCCAAGCTGTCAGCCTGGGGCAAGGCTCACAGCTGGAGCCCCTCACCCCATCCCCAGTTCAGGCTGTCAGCACCAGAGCGGCAGGGCTCCACCTGTGAGTGTCCCACAATGCCCCACTTCAGTCGGTGGAAGTGCTCCTGGTGAGGATGTGAATCACCGCATAGTGTGGACGTGAACCACTGCTTTAATTACTGTTGTATGTCAACTTAAGTCGACTTAATTTTGTAGTGTAGACAAGCCCCAAGTCAATGAAGGAATTTTTCTATCAACCTAGTGCTGTCTATACTGGTGGTTAGATTGGCATCGCTGTGTCTCTGAGGGGTTTCGATGTTTCACCCCCCCCTGAGTGATACAGCTGGGTTGACTTAACTTTTCAGTATAGAACAGCCCTGAGTAACTACATAAACCAAAGATTTTCAAAAGTCAGTCCTGATTTTGGGTGCCCAATTTGAGATACTACAGAGGGATTGTCAGAATGTGCTGAGTACCCACTGAAAAGGTCTCGAGTAGAGCTCTCAAAAATAGTATCACTAGTCACTTCTGAAAATCTCGGCCACTCAGCTGCTGGTTTCATGATTGGAGCACCATCATGAATCTGACTTTCTAAACCTGGACCAACTTTTCCAGTTCTAAATCCCAAGAGTTATGCATTTAATTAATTAATATCACACCTCTCAGAAAACAGAAGGCAATGAATGATTATTCCAAGTTTTAAAGGATCATGATGGGTCTTCTACAATCTCCATAAATAGGGATATCAATGTGATAATGAGATCACAAGTACCATTTGAGGAAGTTAGTGTTGTCATATACCTGCAGGGCTCTGAGTTTGGGTTTGGGTTTTTTAAAAAAAACCACTTTCTTCCTGAACAAATGGTTTAGTACCTATTTTGTGGACACCAATTGTTTCTACTCATTCTAATCTTTTGTGCTGTGAACCTTTGAGCCGGTGCTACAATTACTAACTAGACTAATTTGTACAGTAACAATCTGGAACCAAGGTGCAAGAAATTATAGCTTCTCAATCCTCCCCCCTCCCTTTTAAGCAGTTTGCTTGTAATTACAGAGTTTTGCTTTCTAAGCTATAAAATCATTTTTAAAAGTTCAAATTTACTTAATCCATAAAACTAATTTATGGCTGTGCAAGTAGGGGAAACAAAGGTTGTCAATTAATGGCCTGAGTTATTTAAAAATGACTGAGGTAGGCAGTTTTCCCCTCTCCCATTTCTGATGACTTTTCACATGTAAATGCTGGCCTGCATTGTGCATGAGCTTACAAAAAAGTAGATTTATGCAGATATACAAATCTTACATAGGGTTACCATCTTTCAGGTTCCCAAAAAGAGAACACGACTGGGAGGCGGGGGAGCAGGAGGGGCAATACAGCTGGGAGGGTGTTGGAGGAGGTATTTTGGGGGTGCTGGAGTAGTGTGTGTGTACTGAAAGGAGTACTTGGGGGGGAGTGGAAGGGGGTACTTGGGGCCTCACTCTCAAGGTGTGGGGGCAGTGTCATTCACTGTTACGGTGGCAGGGTGGCTGGCAGCCAGCAGCTGCACCTACAATAGGGGGACCAATCGGGATGTGGAGCCAGCTCTTTCTGAATTGCAACGTCTGCGCCACAAAAATCCCGAAAGTTGCTGGACAGAGGGTGGAGGATCAAAAAAAAGAGGAAATGTCCAGAAAAACCCGATCCTTACGCAATAGTGTGAAAGGAAGATGTGTGAGACCTCTGACTCAATGGGGATATACAAAAAAGAAAACATCCACATAGCGAGTCTCAGAGCCCAGGTCAACTGACTTGGCCTTGCAGGGCTTGTACTCTGGGGCTACAATTCATGCTAGGGCTGGAGCTCAGGCTCTGAAAACGAGAACCTCGCCTGGATCATGGGCTCCAGACCAAGCCCAAAAATCTACATTTCTATTTTATCCCCACAGTGTAAGCCTTGCAAGTTGACCTGGGCTCTGAGACTTGTTGCCATATGGATTTTTCTTTTGTTTTGTTTAGTTTCTTTTTGCTAACTTGTGTTTTTGCAGTGTAGACCTAACCACTATGGCTGTTGTACTCTTAATATTTACTCTGTTAAGCATATGTGTAACTTTAAGAATACAAATAGCTCCATTGTAATCAATGGAGCTACTTATATCCTTAATGTTAAATGTGCTGAGTTTATAAGTAAAAACTCTGGGTAAAAATCTGGCCCCATTGAAGTCAATGGCAACTCCCCACACATTGACTTCAATGGAGATCAGGTTTTCATTGTGATTTCCCACCCACCCCTAACAGCTCATATAACCAATTCAATAAGTTATGGGGTCAGCCCAGTTTTCATTTTATTCAAACTGTTTCACCTACCTAAAGTAGTAGCAAATAATTTTTTTTAACCATATGATTTTTCTCCCTCTCTCTTCTACCCATGGTCTCTGTTAAATGAATTGCTGACCTCAGTTACATAGACCCCTATTCAGCAAAATACTAAGCATGTGCTTAAATTTAAATCTCACTGAAGTCCCTTTGTTGGGATGGATTTAAGGACATGTTTAAAGTTTAGCACTTGCTAATTATCTGCATTATAGAAACCACAATTTCAATGGACTAGGTCCACAAAGGGACTTAGGTGTGGTAACATCAAATTTTTAGGCACCCTGTCACCTAGAGAAATTCACAGCCATGAGTCAGGTCTCATCTACACTACAGACCTATATCCGTATAATTACATCATGCAGGGGTGTGAAAAATCCAGGCCCCTGAGCGACAGACTTTTTACTGACCTAACCCCCTGTGTAGACAGCGCTATGTCGGCGGGAGAGCTTCTCCCATCAACACAGCTACCACCTCTCAGGGAAGTGGATTAACTACGCCTACGGGAGAGTTCTCTCCCATCATCTTAGAGCATCTTCATTTAAGCGCTACAGCAGTGCAGCTGCACCGATGCAGCACTTTAAGTGTAGATCTGCCCTTAGGCACTTAAGGACAGGTGCATACTGCATCTGGGAGACAGCCTCCCAGCCTAGGTCCACACGTGTGTTTGTGGGGTCACCCTAGCTCACTAATAGCTGTGTAGACATTGCGGCTCGGACTGGACCTTGGGCTCTCAATGCGGGAGCGAGTTACTTGAGAGCCTGAGCCCCAGCCCCAAGCCACATCATCAACACAGCTATTTTTAGCTGACTAGCACGAGTCCCACTAGCATGAGTCAAGCCCTAAGAATGGGATTTATAGTAGCCAGCAAGTTGAGCAAGGAGTCACCTAAGCTAGCCAGTAAGAAATGCTCAGGAAGGTCTTAGGCACTAACCCTGTTAGGGAATTAGGCAGAGGAGGTGGTGGCGCCAACACTGCTCTGCCGTAGCCCAGTGGTTAGAGCCCTGTAACAAAGTGTCCTTTGGCGGGACACTACTGAGAGTATCAATTCAGGACAGATTGCTTAGAGCAGGGCAGTCACAGCCCAAGGCTGGTGGTCCTTTACTACTAAGGCACACCAAACCAGCCAAATAAAGAGGACTTTGGTTTCACCCCACTGGCTAACCAGAAATTTTACAAGCAATTCCCTCAGACACTCCAGTTTCCCAGTATCACCACCAGCACCACTCCTTATGGGGATAAATGGTTATGAAAACCAATACCTCAGTAAAAGGAAAAAGGTTCTCCCAATCCCAAAGGACCAAGCCCCAGACCCAGGTCAATATACAAGTCAGATCTTACCCACAAATCACACTGTTGCCAATCCTTCAGAATCTAAAATCTAAAGGTTTATTCATAAAAAGAAAGAAACATAGATGAGAGTTAAAATTGGTTAAATGGAATTAATTACATACAGTAATGACAAAGTTCTTGTTTCAGGCTTGTAGCAGTGATGGAATAAACTGCTGGCTTAAGTTAAGTCTCTGGAGTACATCCACAGCTTGGATCGGTCATTCAGTCCATTGGTCAGAGCTTCAGTTTGTAGCAAAGTTCCTCCAGAGGTAAGAAGCAGGATTGAAGACAAAAAGGGCCTTTTATATCCTCTGCCATGTGGAAGGACCCCTATGTTCTTACTGTGGAAAATCACAGCAGCAAGATGGAGTTTGGAGTCACATGGGCAAGTCACACGTCCATGCATGACTCAGTTTGCAGGCGGCAGCCATTGCTCACATGCTACCTTGAACGTTCCCAGGAAAGCTCCTCAGATGTGGATTGAAGTCTCCCAAGGTCCATTGTCAGTTAAGTGTTTCTTGATTGGGCATTTACTCAGAATAGTCCTTTTTCAAGAAGCTGACCAAATGCTTCACTGATGCTACTTAGAATCAAACACATTGAGATACAAGTACATAGCCAATATTCATAACTTTAAATACAAAAATGATACACACATACAGACAACATAATCATAACCAGCAAATTACAACCTTTTCATATATACCTTACTTGACCTCCTTTATACAAGATTTGGCGCAACTATAGGACCTTGGTTGCAACAATGATCTGTACAGTCACCGTTCATGTCGATAATATCACAAGCCCACATTTAGATTATGGCAGACCTAAGTTCAAATCTCCATCTGCCTGATGGGGAACAGATTCTTTAACATGGGTCTCCCACCTCCCAGAAGAGTGCCCCTAGTAGTGGGCTACAGGTATTCTAGGGTACATCTCAATCTCTCCTCATGAAGCTGTTTCACTTTGTACAAAATAATGTAATATTCAGCTAATGCTTCTGATTAACTAAAAACAAAATTAACATGTTAATATTTTTAATGACATTAATCGCATACTTCTAAGGGGGGAGGAAGACATCGGCTGCAGAGGGACCTGACAGTGTCCAGTCAGGCAGAGTGACCCTATCTGCCTATAGTAGGCAGGAAGAGAAGAGGGAGTGGCTTCCATCTCAGCTCCAGTGGAGAGGTAGGGATTCTGACCCCACCGTGCCCCATTGCCTCTGGTTGACCCCTCACTCTGAGGATTGACACCTCCCACCACTTTCCCTGTGCCATGTCACATTGCCCCAGCCGGCCCCTTGCTCTGGGGACTGACCCCCCCATGCTGTGCCCCATTGCCCCCAGCTGGCCCCTCTTTCTGGGGACCAACTCCCTCCTTCCCCCCACCCACTCCATGGCCCATTGTCCCTGGCTGGCCCCTCGCTCTGGGTGGTACTCCATATAGAACAGGGACTTGGAGAGTTCAACCTCACTGCACCAACCTCTCTTTCCCTGCGACATGCTGAGTCCCTGAGGTAATTTTCACCCTCCCTTGTAAACAAGGGCTCACTCAGCTGAAGGGAGCTTACCTAGCTCAGTAAAAGGAGATGAGCCCAATAGCAAAAAGTAAACCACCCTTCCAGAAGCAGCAACAAGACACACCCCTTCACGCTCCTTCTGCACAAGTCATTGCTTGCTCCCCCCACTCCCTACCCCCATCCTCCCAGTCATCATCTCCTATCCTCCCAGACCCTCCTCCTGCTTTAAAGGACTTGTAGACTCTAAAGTCTTGTTTAATTTTTCAGTGCAGTTATGTAAAATAATAATAATTCTACATTTGAATTACTATTTCTTTTTTTTAAATCTTTTTTATGGTGCAAATATTTGTAATCATAAATAATAATTTAAAGTGAGCACTGTACACTTTGTATTCTGTGTTGTAATTGAAATTAGTATATTTGAAAATGTAGAAAACATCCAAAAATATTTAAATAAATGGTATTCCATTATTGTTTAACAACGTGATTAAAACTGTGATTAATCACAATTAATTTTTTAATCTCTTGATTAATCAAGATTATTTTTTTTAATCGATTGACAGCCCTAATATTAATTGGTCCAGAGAGAGAAACAGAAAATGTGTGAGAGTGACTCTATAGCCTGCTGGTTAGACACTGTCAATCTGGTACTCTTTAATAAAACTACATTTTAGAGCAGGTCCAAAAATGTGGGGTGGGGTGGAGTGGGAGGGGGAAAGAGGATGGTGAGAACAATTAAAAAAAAAAAAGATTTCTTCTGGTTTTTTTGTTATGCATGCGAAGAATGTATGCACCCGTAAAGTGGGTTAGGCAATAGGCTCCCTCTTATAACTGTGTTTTGCGTGAAAAACACTGAAGATTTAAGCATAGATCTTGCAAATGCTTTAAGCACGTGCTTCATTTTACTCATGTGAATGAAGTATAGCTTCATTATGTACACTTACCTCCAGATGATATCTCACGAACACAGAGTCTTCTAGCTCTCTGTAGCTTGGCATTTGGAAAAGAAATAAACAGTTCCCGGCAGGTTCCTTGCAGGCCAGCTGATTTTCTTTTTTAATTGGCTGAACTGATGGGCATTTACTTTAGTTTTTACTATTTCTTCTTCCTGGTGCACCATGCCAACCCACAAAATAGTCTGGATTTAATGGATCACTAAAAAAGAGAACAATAGGGATAATAAAATTTCAGACTGGAAACAAGGCATACATTTTTAACAATGAGAGTAATTAAACGCTGGAACAATTTACCAAGGGTCATGGTGGATTCTCCATCACTGACAATTTTTAAATTGATTGGATGTTTATTCTAAAAGATCTGCTCTAGGAATTATTTTGGGGCAGTTCTATGGCTTGTGTTATACAGTAGGTCAGACTAGATGATCACAGTGGTCCCTTCTGGTCTTGGAATCTATGAATAAACTGTATCAAATAGATTAAGAGGAAAGAAGGAATGCTGGGTATATCTGTCTCCCTATGGAAGTTATTCCAGTTTAATTCAAGTGGAAATTGCAAGGGTTGTGTACATAGGTCCTCTGAAGACATCTGAATCAAGCCAGTTTTAATTAATCTTATCAATCATCTCAGAATAATCAAATTAACAAAAAAAATGTAGTTGACTCTTTGATTCCAGCAGCAGACACATTTTATCATCTGAAAAAATGGCTTTTCCTTTGTATTTTAAATGACTGAAATTTGAAAAATAGATTTGTTAACTTCATAAAGGGCAGTAAATGTTATTACTAAAGTGGTTGGTTAACTTGTCACTGTTCTGTTCTGAAGCTTGGAGTAACACACACGCAATGGGATTATTGATATAAATAGTGTTTTTTTTTAAGAGGAGGCAAGTGACACAGTTCCTTAGCAGAGGTTCATTTATTAAAACCTAAGTAATCCTCACTCTTTCAAAAGATTTGAGTTTAGTGAAAGTAAAGTATGTATTAATGATACAGATAAACTCAAAGAGATTGGAGATATTGCATAACTCAGTGTGATATAATTATGAATATTTGTATGCAGTCAAGTATGTTATGACAAGCTTTGATAGTTACACTGTACTTTTCAGAAGCTATAGGTAACTTTAAGAATTTGGCCCATTTGTTAACTGTGATTTAATAGTTTGACTTCTGGCACTTAGCTGGCATAAAGAATTGCATGCACTGCTTCATGGACCACAGGGATGTACAATATATATTAGTTCAATTTTAAGCATGCAATTCTGCAAACGTGCATGTAACTTTGCCCACATGGGGGTTTACAGGACCAGGCCCTTACTATGTACTGTGGCAGATTGATTCCCAGCTACTACTCAGATAGGATTTAATCTTGCAAAGTGTGGGGCAATGTGGCCCAATGCCACAATGCACTTAGGCACATTCTTAACTTTAAGTCACTGGGACTACATGATTAACTTTAAGCACTGGGCAAAGTGCTTTGCTGGATCAGGCCAGAGCGCTCAGAAACTTGCAGAATCAAACTTGTTTTAGCCTGGATTCCTTAGCCAGTCATTAAGAGACCGAAATAAAATGTTCATATTACCAGCTAAGAGTAGGTTGTATTTGCTTTCAATAACATATAAAGCAATGCCGTCATTTGAATGCTAGGGTCTCCTTAGTCTGCAGTCAGTCAGTGGACTCAGTTTAGCCAGGATCTTAAGCACATGCCTAACTTTAAGCACATGAATATTCCCACTGACTTCAGTGAGACTACCTGTGTGCTTGAGTGCCTTGCTGCATTGCGGGCAATAAGATATTTCAGGCTTGGAGTGAATGGCCAGTGCCCAAAGTTAATCTTTTTCTATGCATTTGTCTTTTCTTCACAGTGAATGTAGTGTTCATGAAAGAAGTAGAACTGGCAGACAAACTGATCTGATCTGCAGAGAATATTGTAGGCAAAGCATGAGAAAGAGCAATATTGTTTTAGGCTATGTCCACACGGCACACCTTACAGTGGCACAGCTGTGCCACTACAGCCTTGCTGCTTTGAGGTACTCAGTGTAGCCGCTCTTTGTCAGCAGAAGAGAGATCTCCTGCCAACAAAATAAAACCACCCCCAATGAAGGGTGTGCTTTTTGTCAGTAAAATTTTTGTCAGTCGGGGTGTTGTTGTTTTTTCACACCCCGACTGACAAAAGTTTTACCGACAAAAGTGCAGTGTAGACATAGCCTTACTTGTAGCAACCTGTTCAACATTCTTTTGGACGGACCATCTTTAGGCACCTAGGCAGTTTGTTGCCCTATTGTCTTGAACATCACAGGAAAAAAGCAAAGACTCCAGGAATGTGGTGTAACTAGGCTACAGTCTTATTAACAAATCTGGGAAAGTTTCTGGCAATAACTTGTTCAGTGCAGGTCATCCTTCCTTCTGTAATCCGTACCACTTAGAGAAGTTCTGCCCTCAGCCACACCACCCTCCACACCTTCAACCTGGCCCCAGAACCACTGCTGGGACCTCACTGCCCTGCCCTCTTATTTGGGTTGAAGGTGTAGGTTCCCCCACATCTTGAGGGGCTGCCCCCAGAAATCTTGCTTCCAGTGCCATTTTATCAGGGCACTGGAACCAGTACTTAATAAGCACCTGCAGTGGACATCTGAACAGTTGTGACAACATGAAAACATTATAATCTGTCGTACCCACTGGGTCCCTGGGTTCCTAAGAGGAAGGGGTGGGGCAGAAATCATCGCCCAGGCCAACCTGGCAGTGAGGGGAAAAATTCCTTCCCAGCCCACAAAAGGTGACTAGCATGATACCCTGAGCAAGGCCCAGAAACCCAGGTCCTGCTCTAATCCCAAGAGGAGGGAGCGCTGTTGTCCCTAGGTACATAATGGTGTCCCAGACAGGGAAAAGGGCTTATAAGCACTACTTTTGTGTGCCAGGAACCAATTGCCTTTGGGGGCACCCTTGTATCCAGATATTCAACTAAAGGCCCCCCTTCCTTCCCTTCCCAAGCAGATGAGGAGACTGAAGACCCATGAGGGCCAGATTTGTAAAGGTATTTAGGCACCTCAAGATTCAAATAGACACCTTGTGGGATTTTTAAAAGTGCCAAAGTGAGTTAGGTGCCTTACTCCCATTAATTTTAATGAGAATTAGGCACCTACCCCACATAGGTGCTTTTGAAAATCCCACACAATAGCTGTTTGCATTGTGAGGTGCCTAATTACCTTTAAAATTTGGCTTTCAAGCACTTAAGAACCTTAATCCCTTTGAAAGTCAATAGGACTCCTAAATGCCTACATCACTAGTGAAAGTTTTACCCTATGTCACTAATATATTGCATTTGAATCTGTAGAAACTAGAAACTAGAATATATATTTATCCCTAGACAGTGGAAGAACATAGGGCTGGATCCTGCAAGATGCTTCAGCCATCCCAGGGTCAGGACCGTATATTGTCATTTCAACACTTATTGCAAGTATAAAGGCTGCACCACTGTTTCCACTCCAAGGACCTCATTATCTCAGTGGAGTTCCCTTTTTTCCCATGTTCTGAAAAAAACTAGTACCCTTTATAAAGCCAATATCATGCAAATATCAAACAAGGCAAAGGAAACATTTTCACCATTCCCAATCATTCTAATTGAATGTGTAGTCTGTGTATAGAACTGTAATTCTGTCCAGAGGCTGCTTGTCAAGCCATGTTTTTATTGTATTTACCTGATTTGTTTGGCTTTAATCGTATTTACTTTTGAAGGTCAGCTGTCCTGCTCTGAAACGGTTAGTGTTTTTTTTCCATCGGGAGAAAATCAAAGAGCATATGCATTCTTCTGATTTGGACTTCACAATAAAATAGGGAACTGTTTTATTAATTTTTGTGTTTATTTCATACTCTTATCACTATAATTATTTGTATCTGAGTAGCTCTTAGAGGTCCTAGCCATAATCAGGGGCTCCATTTTGCTAGCTGCTGTACTTATACAATAGGAAACAGTCCATGCCCCCAGAGCTTTCAAGCAAGACAGACAAAAGGTGGGAGAAACAAAGGATTATTATCATGGCTGGAAGGTGAAGCTTACCCTTGGGGAGGCTAGCCCCCCCACCCCTCCTCTTCCAGCTGATGCTCCACCTCTTCTGGCCAAGGCTACCCCCCCGCTCCACCCTTCCGCCTGCGGCCCTGCCCATGGTCCCACCCCTTCCCCCATGGCTCCTCCCCTTTCCCCACTGCCCTGCCCCCGTTCCACCTGTTCCCCCATGGCCGCTTCCCTGTTCCACCCCCACTCCATCTCTTCCCCTGAGGCCCCGCCCCCACTCACTCCTTCTTCCCCCACCCTGCTGCAGCCCCAAGACTGGAAAAGCTTTGTGCCACTGCTGCAGCCTTGGGGCCATCCTGCGGAGCGAGAGCTCCTCCTGCCCCAGGGCTGTGGCAGGGGGAGATTTTTCTGTTGGCCCCAAATCGACCACTGCCCCCTCCCCTCAGCGTGAAGTTTGAGGATGCTTAGCCTCCCATAGCCTCCATTACATGCCACCCATGATTATTATCCTCATTTTACTAATGGGCAATGAGGCACAAGAATTAACCCCACATTTCCTGAGTCCCACTCCAGTGCCATAGCCACAAGACTGTCCTTTCTCTCTCTCTCTCTATCTGTATTACAGTAGTGCCTTGGTCTCTGATCAGATTCAGAGCTCTGCTTTGCTGTGAGCTGTACAAGAAGAGCTATACATGGGTCCCTACCCCAAATAGCTTATACTAAGGGCTTGTCTATACTTACCGCGCTGGTTCGGCGGCAGGCAATCGAACTTCTGGGTTCGATTTATCGCGTCTAGTCTGGACGCGATAAATCGAACTCAGAAGTGCTCTCCGTCGACTCCGGTAATCCTGCTCGCCGCGAGGAGTACGCGGAGTCGACGGGGGAGCCTGCCTGCCGGGTCTGGACGGCGGTAAGTTCAAACTAAGGTACGTCGACTTCAGCTACGTTATTCACGTAGCTGAAGTTGCGTACCTTAGTTCGATTTGGGGGTTTAGTGTAGACCAAGCCTAAGAAAACAAGCAACATATGAAAGGTAGTTTAGAGGGAGACAATCATATATATATTTGCTCTCTCTCATATACATACACACATATATACAGTATTTGTTTTGTTTGCAATTTGAGACTAGTATGTAGTTATTTGGACAAAGTTTCATGTTTATTTTTGATGAGCTAAATCATCCCATTGTGCTTTGAAGAAAAGGGGTGTTATCCAGGGAGCTAAACACCTCCAATCTTTGAGGTATCTGAATTTTAGATCCAAAATTGTGTGGCTTGACTCCATCCTCATTTGGATGTCCTGCACAGTAGATCTTTGACTAAGTTTGGACAGGTTATGGAGAATAGGCCCAAGCAACTGCAGTTTACAGGTCTGTTGCATCTTATGCGCATTTAACATGCACGATTTCAGCTTTACGCGGTCGGGAGGAGTGCAGGTGATTCCACCAGCATGAGACGCGAATCTGCTGTTCCCAGTAAAATATTTTTGGGGGAGACTTGACAGCAACAGCATGTCTTTAGGCCTGTGATAAGGTTCTCCCCTATAATAATCCTGGAGGGTTGGCAAAAAAAACCACAGTTTAAATAGTGCGTATGCCCCTGTGTGAGATGGGAGAAGCGAATCTGCTGTTCCCACTACAGTACTCAGTCCCCCTGTGCCTCTCATACTGTGCGCATCTCGCCGCACTGAGTGAGATTCTACTGTGCCTGTACTGTTTAAAGATACAATTTTTTGTATAACATGGCCCCTAAATGCAAGCCACCTACTTCATCTGGTGCTCAACCGAAGAAACAGCAATCTGTTCCAACGCTGGAGGAAAAACTGGCTGTGTTGGACTTATTAAGAGACAGTATGTCCATCGCCAACGTGGCGCGTAATTATGGCCGCAACGAATCTAGCATCCGTGCCATCAAGATTCGAGAGAGAGAAATTTGTCAAGCCGTGGCATCAAGTGCTCCAGTAACTGCTAAGGTGATGAGCCAAGTGCATGATAAGACTTTAGTGAAGACTGAAAAGGCATTAAACTTATGGCTGGAAGACATGAACCGTAAACGTGTGCCTATCAATGGCAACATGTTGTGAGAAAAGGCTCTTAGCATCTATGCGCTGTTCAAACCTCCCACCGAAGAGGAACAGCCTTCTGATGAGAAGGAATTCAAAGCCAGCCAAGGTTGGCTTAACAGTTTTAGGAACTGCTTCAACCTCAAAAACGTGCAGACTACTGGTGAAGCTGCATCTGCCAATGAGGAGGCAGCAAAAGCCTACCCCGAACAATTAAAGAAAATCATAGAGGAAAGGGGCTATCTTCCAGAACAAGTTTTTAATGCTGACGAGACTGGGCTTTTCTGGAAAAAAATGCCCAACTGTACGTACATTTTGGAATCAGAAAGACAAGCCCCTGGCTTCAAAGCATCTAAAGACCGTGTGACCGTGTTGCTTTGTGGCAATGTGTCTGGGCATTTAATAAAGCCGGGCTTGCTCTACAGGGCTGCAAATCCCCATGCCCTAAAAGGCAAGAACAAAAATCTCCTGCCTGTATTCTGGCAATCAAATAAAAAGGCTTGGGTGATGGCAGCATTATTTCTGGATTGGTTCCACAAGTGTTTCATTCTGGAGGTCAAGCAGTACCTCAAAAAGAAAGGACTTGACTTTAAAGTGTTGCTCCCGAGTCCCGCTGCCCCGGGGTGAGAACAGCCGCCACCTGGCCCCGCGGGCCGCCCCCCTCCTCTCCTTACTACCCAACTGAGTCCTGCCTGCTCGGGGCCAGGCCGGACTGTTACTCACCCCGGCCCAGTGCTTCCCCTGCGTCTCCCGGGCCTCCCTCCAGTGCTTGTGGAGGGAGGGGGAATGGTGAGCCTGGGGAAGAGGCGGGGATTCGGGGAGGGAGCCAATCGGGGGAGGAGGGGGCGGAGTCGGGGAGGAGGGGGGGGGCGCGAGCACTTCCGGGCTCCAGGCTCCGGTGCATTTCCTTGTTTGTCCAGTGTCCCGACTGCACGTCGGTCGGGACGCGGGACAAACAAGGAAATATCGGGACTGTCCCGATAAAATCGGGACGTCTGGTCACCCTACCCCCGAGTGTCCCCCGGGCTCACTTACTGCCCCGGGCCTGCAGCTCATGCTGACTCCACTCTGCTCTGCTGGCTTCCGGCATCACCTGCTGCCGCAGGGTCCTAGTGCCCCCTACCACTATGGCCAGAGCAGGCTGCCCTTCCCCTTCCCTTCCGCCCTAGTTCTGAGCCTCTCCAATGCCCCGAGCCTCTCCAATGCCCCAAACCCCTCATTCCCAGCCCCACAGTCCTCACCCCTTCACCCCCTCCTATCTCCAAACTCCATCCCAGAGCCTTCACCCCCCATCTCCTGCCCCAGCCCGGAGCCTGTACCCAGCACCCAAACTTCATCCCAGAGCCTGCACCTCAGATCCCCTCCCCCACCCAAACTCCCTTCCAGAGCCTTAGGCAGGTGGGGGTAGAGTTTGGGGGGGGGACAGGTTCTGGGCACCACCAAAATTTCTACAAACCTGCCACTGCTGGAGCAGGGGTGGAGTGGTGGTGCAGCCCAGTGCAGTGGGGGGGCTTTAACAGAAGTAAATCTAACTAAGTGCGTGTTTTGTCCTTTGAGTGAGGTGCATTATTGTTGGTGGCGCTTAGCACTTTCCAGGAGTGGGGGGGGAGGAGCAGGGAACCGCGCATTCAGGGGAGGAGGTGGAGAAGAGACGGGGCGGGGCGGGGCCTCATGGAAGGGGTGGAGTGGGGGCGGGGCCGGGGGCAGCGAGGTGGGGTGTCAATGATGTGGCCCTCGGGCCAATGCACTAGTCCTCATGTGGCCCTCATGGTCATTTGAGTTTGAAACCCCTGTCGTAGACAATGCTCCTGGCCACCCTGCAGCACTCCAGTTTGTGCATAACGATGTTGAAGTCATCTTTCTTTCCCCCCCAATACCACCTCCATCCTCCAACCTCTCAACCAAGAGCTGGTTGTTTCATTAGCTGCTTCAAGGCCACGTACACGAGGCTTACATTCTCACGGATCCTTACCGCTATGGATGCCGATCCCAATGTTAATGTGATGGAGTGTTGGAAGTCCTCAACATTGCTGATTGCATCACTTATATTAAACAGGCAATGGATGCAATCAAGCCTGAAA
This sequence comes from Chrysemys picta bellii, assembly GCF_011386835.1. Lineage (NCBI taxonomy): Eukaryota > Metazoa > Chordata > Testudines > Emydidae > Chrysemys > Chrysemys picta. The sequence continues at coordinate 176,808,177 of NC_088792.1, read as the reverse complement.
CAGTCAATGCATGTTGGCGAAACCTATGGGAAGACTGTGTGAATGATTTTAAGGGTTTCCCGACCATTGACAAAGAAGTGAAACTCACTGTTCAGGTGCCAGGCAAGTGGGTGGTGATGGCTTCATCGACATCCTTGAGGAAGAAATTGAGGAATTAATTGAAGGTCATAGAGAAACATTGACTAACGAAGAGTTAGAAGAACTGATAAAATCGTCTACAGAAGACGAAGATGATGACGAACAGGAAGAGCCAGCAACTTGGAATCTTCATACATTTTCTGAAGTGTTCCAAGCAGCGAAACACTTGAATGATTTAATTTCTGAATATGATCCTTCTATGGAACGAAGCCTCAAAACCACACGTAGTATTACGGATGATTTGAGACCGTACCAAGAAATGTTTGAGGAGCTCAAGAGACAATAGCGACAGTTGCCAATCACCATATTTTGAAAGAAAAACAACCAGCAACAGCAGAGCCTACACAATCAACTTCTCGAGCTGAACCAGAGCCAACCACTTGGTCTACGACTCGCTTTCCGTCACCCAAGCCTGGCCCATCGTCTCCTGGAGCGACATCAAGCCCTGACGACTCAATGATAGTGTTGTCAGGGGAAGAGGAAGACTAATCCTTGGAGTGTGTACAGTACAAGACTAGCAAGAATACCCAGGATGACTGGTGACTGTTCAAGTTTACAGTACTGTACTGTTTTCATTTTTTATTCTTTCATTCTTCTGTCTCTGTTATGTTATTAAAAATACTGTAAAATTATATTTTGCATATGTAGTCTTTATTATATACTGTATTGTACATTGCTGTATACAATACATAGTACTGTACAGGGTTGTATACACAAAACTGTACTTTATGGGTGATTTAAGGGATTTTCAAGGGTCATTTTGACAATACGCGATTTTCGCTTTACGCGCTGACTGCGGAACGTAACCCCAGCATAAGATGCGACAGACCTGTACTCTTTTTCTAAATAGGCCAACTAGCCCCACACTCTTTCATATTCCATGCCATGACCACTGAAGAACTTTATGGGCTAGGAATTAAACTCTCCAGAGTCCCAATCTAGTGCTTTAGCTACAAGACTATATTTCCACTTGCTAATACTTACACTTGCAAATGTAAAACTCTGTTTCTTTTATGAATATTCCCTCTTATGACTGACAGCCAGTTTGTGTAAATACTTTTCCCAGAAACACTTGACTTGATGAATATTTGTAGATAGTGAACAGAAAGGAACTGTGAGCCTGGCCAAAGTGTATTCAATTAAAAATAAATAAAAATAGAGACAATATTCCAGGGAGGATCCTAAGCAGCAGCAGTAATAGTAAGTAATGTGCCCAGGTGTAAGTATTTGCCACATTGGGTGCTTAACGAAGCATTCTTTCTGAACCAGTCTATTGAAGTAAGCGGACAGACTGTAATGTATTAGACAGTGGCACCCCTTCATCAATATGCAAAGATATGTCTGTCTCTCCATAGTTTTTGCTTGATTGTTTTTTGGGGGAACTCTTTATTTTCTCTCCTCAGTGGTTCTTACAATTTAAGGTGGCTGATTTAAAGTTATTTAATAATGGAAGATTCTCATTGTAATGGTCACTGCTGATGAATATCCAGTTGCATGAGACTTTGGGGTTTTGACACGTGACAACATTCCTTGTGAAGCCTGCCTATACCAGAAGCCAATGTAAATCCATGAGAAAAAATATGCATTAAAAGAAGTGGTAGCTTTTAAAATGAATTTAATCATTTTAAAAGTATGTGCCATAAGAATTTCCATAAAGTTTGAAAGGAATAGTACTATATTCATAAACATTAACTTTAAGTCTGTGAGGTGCATGCTCATGCATAAATACCACTATCATCAGGATCTACTGCAGTGCTCAGAAGAGGAAAAGTTGCCGAGTGCAAACATTTCTGGCAACTTGCAGTGTGCTAGGACTCTAGAAAGCCAGATGAAACGGAGCACTTTCCTAGAGCTCCCCTAATTGGAAAGGGGTTTATCATTCTTTTCTCGCCACAGTATTCTGGACTACCCTCTCCCAGGGGCGCTGGAACAGTTTGTGTAGTGGGGATGCTGAACAGCCATTGAATCAAACTGTAAACCCTGTATATAATGGAAACACTCTAGCACTCTAGCACTCCTAGTTCCAGCACCTATGCCCCCTCTTCTATGTCCTACCCACAGAGTTAAATGATTGACAATTTAACTTATTACCTCCCAAAAAAAATTACTATTTAAAAATGCTCTTCAGATAGGAGTACAGTAAGACACTCCAAGCAAATAATGAATATTTCTTGACTTCCTGCAAAATTCCTCCGTTCAGGACACAACTTTCAGTTGACGCCTAAGCTTGCGCATTTGGTTACTGTTAATTTCTGGAAAGGTAAGTGAAATGAATATGATTTTAGCAAGCTAGCGTAGCCATTTCAGGACTTGCATCAAACTCCTGGGGACAACCACACAATGTGGTATGGCTGTCAGTGTCTGTATTAGAGAAGGTCAGAGGTCAGCAATAGATAGATGCTATTAGTAGAGCTGGGTGGAGGAGCTGGCATTACTCCTGCCTACACAAAGTATCTTTAGGCTGTGCAATTGTGTTCTGGAGCTTCCTTTATGAGTATATCCTTGTGCATAGGAGCCCCAGTCATGGATTAGAACCAGCTGGATGCTATACAAACAGAACATGGAGATTAAAGCTGTCCTTGCCCATTCACTGTATTCTTCCCTTGTAAATTTCAGTATGGCACAGGTATCAAATAACAGTTTAAACTAAATGTAGACTGACTATAAATTAATTCTATGGATTAGAATATCAAACGGCAGTATAAGATCCTTTGAGCACTAAACTGCTGGCATTTTTCCACTTGCTAGCCTAATGAATGTAGTCAAAGGATGCCAGTAGGTGACTCCGCAGCAGGCAGTAGATTCTCAGGCGTAAAGTTCTATTTACATCTTGGACCACTACCATCATCAACACCATGAGGAAGTATAGCTAATTGAACCTAACCACATTTAGGCCAAATTTTTTAAAAACTAGCTGCCTAAATTTTGCACCTCGATAAGTGGTCTGATTTTCATTGTGTTGGGTACCCAGTACTTCCCATTGACTTCAGTTCCAACTGTATGGTACTCCCTCAGACTTTTGAAAATGAAGCCACTTATTTAGGTCCCCCAAAATGGATTTATAAGCCTCATTTAGACAACTTGAAAAACAATGTATCTGACTTAGGTACAGTACTCATATGGCAACTATGCCCATTGTATCTGAGTGTCTCACAAACTATCTTTCAAAATATTGGTTTTATATTTTGTTTTCAAGAACAGCACTCCATATATCGATTCACATGCTGTGGCTTACAGTTTCAGACTCCACTTTCCTTCCTTTCTCTCTTATTGAGAGTGTTTTTTGTATAGACTTCATGACTATCTGCATGTAGAGGCAGGTGACTGCAGTCTGTTTGCAGGCTACACTAATCATACTGTATGCACTTCTTAATAGTACTGTATCAGCAATATTTCAATAGCAGTTTTCTGTTTTCCATGGTGGGGGAGTACTGCAAGGGAGAGGAATCTTCTTCATGACAAGATCTATTATTTATGTCTAACAAAAGATGTTGCATATGATGAGTAAGGTTGAATGTCTGTCTCCTTTTCTTGCTTTTTAGAGTTTTAAGGATTCAGGTTAGAACATGAGCTATTATAGCTCTCCAAGTCTGTAAGCCTAGTATGGAGGAATTAATGAATTATGTTAAATTAATGGTAGGAAAGGAGGGACTCAAGGTAACAAGATATTTAAAAAAAACAACATGTAGAATATTAAGGGTGTAGCCTGACCCCATTGAAGCTAAAGGCAAAACTCCAATTGACTTTAATGATGCCAGGGTTTTAGCCTAGAGCTCTCTGATTGGCTTGAGCATGAATTTTAAAAACATTCACACGTCATTTGGGTGCACAATATTTTCAATATCGAGGTGCACAATGTTTTCAAAAGGCATTAGTGCAAACAATGTGTTTCAGTTTTAACCAGCACCAAATAATTACACCTCTACCCCAATATAACGTGACCCAATATAACATGAATTCGGATATAACACGGTAAAGCAGTGCTCTGGGGGGGGGAGGGGGCTGAGCACTCCGGCGGATCAAAGCAAGTTCAATATAACACGGTTTCACCTATAAGGCGGTAAGATTTTTTGGCTCCCGAGGACAGCGTTATATCGGGATAGAGGTGTACCTCAATGTGTTTATGTGGCTCTTAAGAATCACAACTATCTTTCAACAGGGGCAAATAAACTGGGTTGTATGACATAAGAACTGTCCCAAAACTGTGCACAACATTCAAAGGAGGGCCCTGATGTTTATAATAACATTGGTGATTTTATATCTCATGTTCATGCTTCTCTGTTCTTTTTCATTTCAGCCAGGACCAGAAAGGGAATTGCCATAATAACACAAGAAAATATATTTGCATCACTATCAGAACTGAATCTGGTGAAAAGTGATGTGGAAGCACTGGACAAGTAGGGTTTGTTTATTGCCAAAATACGAGATACTTTATGAGTGGCTCTTCTCTGTCTGGGGCATCCATCTCTAATTTTAGGCAGACATCTAACTGGAACCAAAGCTATTTAAGTTGTCATGGGATGTGTGATTACTGCTCTTCCGATCCTCAATCTCAAGCTGAGAGATTTTCTGTTAGGCAAAACTGAACAAATGTGCAACAGACGCAATACTAAATAGAAATGCAGGAAATATTTGTAATGAACTTCTGTTGACTACAATGGGACCAGGATTTTGTCTCTGACAAATTCTGTGCATTCCCATTTAGAGATGCTGAAGGTCTGCTGGCCCATCAGTATTGTCTAAATAAGTACAATCAGGTTGTGAAGTATTGTGTGTGTGTGTGTGTGTGTGTGTGTGTGTGTGCACAACAACAACAAAAAGGCCTGCAAATTAAAGTCCTGATACCATGCCATTGATGTTGATGGGAGGGAGGGAGTCTTTCCGTTGATGTCAGTGGACTTTGGATCAGACTCTAACACAAAGGAAATTACAAAGTATTAGAGAATTTGACTTCTGTTCAGTGTAATATTAAATTACTATAGATTGGAGGAAAGTCCAAATAGTGAATATAGAGAAACAAAAGGATCTTGCATTCTTAAAGAAAATGGGATATAGTAATCACATTCAGGGAAAAAAATGCAATAAGGAAAACAATTTGATGTAATGTTCTGTTGGCAAAAAAGATATCTCATTTTCAATTTAATATTAAAGAATTGCACACATTAATTCTCTTCAGTTTTCCAATATACATGTATGAGCTGCAGATTGAGCTATGCTATTCATCATAAGTATTATTTGCCAATATAATATCCAGAATACTGACTCTGATGGGAGAGGACAACTTACATTCCCCATATTGCTAGTTCTCCACATATTGTATATGTCACGATATAGTAGCATTATTCGTTGCTTTAAACAATTAAAAGGTATACAGCACCGTTGACAGTACATTCAGTTTCTTATATATGCAGTAGTAGAGAGGGTATTTAATATCCAAGATAAGAGAATACAGCAGACATGACACAGTGTTGAATTAAAAAAAACAACGAGGAGTCCTTGTGGCACCTTAGAGACTAACAAATTTATTTGGGCATAAGCTTTCGTGGGCTAGAATCCACTTCATCAGATGCATGGAGTGAAAAATACAGGAGCAGGTACAATACATGAAAGGATGGGGGTTGCTTTACCAAGTGTGAGGTCAGTCGAACAAGATAAATCAATTAATAGCAGGATACCAAGGGAGGAAAAATAACTTTTGAAGTGGTAAGAGAGTGGCCCATTACAGACAGCTGACAAGAAGGTGTGAGTAGGGAGAAATTAGTATTGGGGAAAATAAGTTTAGGTTTTGTAAAGTTTAGGTTTAGTCTCTAAGGTGCCACAAGGACTCCTCATTGTTTTTGCTGATACAGACTAACATGGCTACCACTCTGAAACCTGAGTGTTGAATTATTTACATATATTATTCTAAAAGTTATATCAATTATTTGCTTCTAATCATTTGATTCTATGGTCTCTACTGGCTTTCTTCAAATAGTTCAGTTGTCAGGCAATAAAAAAGGCAACATTTTCATCTAGATATTAGAGCACAGGGCTGGGATTAATGAAAACTGGATTCTGTTCCTAATTCTACCTCTAGTTCGCTGGGAGACTGTAAACAAGTCATTTGGCCTGCATTTTCAAAAGCAACTTTGAAATTAAGGGGCTCTGCATAGGCCCAAGGGTCCACCTGTGTGCATCTCTTCATAGGATCAGAGCTTTGTAAATTTTCTGAGGCAAGGACCTTTATCTGTGTTTTCACAGTGTTCAAAGCCACAAGTCTCCAATCCTTCCTGGGGACTTTGGGTGTTACTACAATATAAATGTTTGTTATTATTGTTAATAATAGTGACCCCGGGAGACTAACACAGAGACCAGAATGGGAGAAATAATTGTATTTGCATACTATTGGAGATCCACTGTTCTGCTGCCTAAAACTTGACGAACTGATATCCCTGTGGTTAAAGTGGTCACAAAGAGCTGGCAAGCTCCTTAACTCGGTCCTCAGTATTCCAAAATTTGTTATAAATAAATAGGCATGTAGCCCAGTCTGTAGTATGGACACACAGAATAGCAATTTGCTTTTTTTTTTTTTTTTTGGTCTTTTTCAGAAATAAATACCAAACAGAATTCTTTTCTGTCCCTGTATGTGCCATATGCCAATTTCTCACACACAAAGCATTTAATTAGAAACTGAACTCATCCCAGCTCTTGTGGCTTGGACTCCTGTCCTGGTTATAGTAAAGAATAAAAGACATTAATCGTGTTAAGTGGGAGTGCTACATGTTTTGAGAATAGCTTCAGAATGTATTCTTTCAACAGCAAAGGTTACATTAGAGCTCTGGAATTCTTGTTGAGAAGCCGCAACAATTAGAGAAGCCTTCCTTTCCCTACTTCTTTTCTTAATCAGATTGTTTAAGGGCTTTTTAGGTAACTAACACCATGAGAAAAGAATGAGAATCTTAAGAACATCACAATAGGCACAAAAATAGGCCCAATTTTCCCATTACACAGCTAAATTGGAAAAGAAGGAAATAAAGACATCAGCTGACGAAATTAATGCAGTTGTAGCATATTGTAGTCAGAGTAGTTTGTTTGCTCTAATCTCATATGTGGTATAAGAAAATGTGGATTTTTTTAAAAAATGGGGTCCAGCTGCAACTAATCACAAATAAGCTAAGTGGAATCAACAGTGATGATCTAGTAGAGAAGTAAATGCTCCTCTGTTTTTTCTGGAAGAAAAAAAAAATAACCAAATGTTCCAAAATGTAAGGTAGCCAAGATTAATAAATAAAGACTGCTATTATTGTACTTTGTTAATATAAATCTTTGTTAGAGCACCTAATTGATGAAAAAATAATATAGATGCAGAAGCAAACCCACATTACCTCCATAGAACTTTCTAGGTGGAACCAAATTCGATTTGCAAAGCTTAAACATGACCATTACATGAATTTAAAAAAAAAACACCCTTTAACTTTAGCAAAGTTACTTAAAACCTAATCTAGAAAATCACTTAGGCCCAGATTTGAGAGGTATTTAAGCATTGTTGTGCTCAGTATTGCAATGTCTGATTTAGGAGCCTAGCAATCCTTTCCATAAGTGATTTAGGAACTTAAGAGCCAAAATCCCAGGATTTAGGCTCCTAAATGCCTAAATCACTTTCGAAAATGAGATGTAGGCTTCTAAATCTGTTAGTCATTGTAATGTTGAGTACAGCCATACCTAACCACTTTTAAAAAGCTGGGCCTTAACCAATTACATGACTTTAAGCACCAATAGTCCCATTGACATCAATGGGACTACTCAAGCTGGATTTTGTTCCCAGATCTGCCACTGGGTGCAGGGCAACACCCTGTATTGTTCTGTGCCTCAGTTTCCCCATCTGTAAAATAAAGTTAATATTTCCTTTTAAAAGTGCTTTGAGATCTACAGATTAAAAGGTCTATATAAAAACTAGGCATTATTATTACTACTACCATAGGGTAATCTTTACACATGTGCTTAAGTGCTTTGCTGGATCAGGACCACAACATGTATGTTTCTCAGTTTTCTCAGCAAAATGGAGAATTCTTGTCTAACTCAGAGGGGTGTTGGGTTGTTTCATTAATGACTGTAAAACACAGTGAAATCCAAAGAGTGTTATGTTTAGTGCAAAATGTCATTACTAATTTATTTTGTGTTGTTTTATTCTATTTTTGAGTGTGTGTGTTAAAGTACAACTATTATAAAAACACACAATAAAATTAACAAAATTACATACAGCGATGACACATGGACATTTCTGTCTTGTCAGGAAATTGGTTCTGTGAATGAGCTCAAATTCAGGCCACTTCTCTGATTTGTGTGCCCACTCCTACTAATAAATGGAAGATTAAATTACTGCCAAGTAGGACCTATTTTAAGGGCTGCATTGGTGTATATGATATAAGGGCCTAGTGCTGGCCCTCTCCAAAGGGGGTGAATTTCACCCATGGTGACTACCATGACTGACAACAATGCACAACTTTCTGTCTGGAAGTTTAGATAAAATGAGGGCATGAAAAGGTAACATGGGACTAAGTGGAGGGAACACAGAAATAGTAGGGTGAAGGAAGTTTTACATTTTGCTGTTCCATGTATAGAATCATAGAATCTGAGGGTTGGAAGGGACCTCAGGAGGTCCTCTAGTCCAACCCCCTGCTCAAAGCAGGATCCATCCCCAACTAAATCATCCCAGCCAGGGCTTTGTCAAGCCTGACATTGTAAACCTCTAAGGATGGAGATTCCACCACCTCCCTAGGTAACCCATTCCAGTGCTTCACCACCCTCCTAGTGAAAAAGTTTATCTTAATATCCAACCTAAACCTCCCCCACTGCAACTTGGGACCATTGCTCCTTGTTTTGTCATCTGATACCACTGAGAACAGTCTAGATCCATCCTCTTTGGAACCCCCCTTCCGGTAGTTGAAAGCAGCTATCAAATCCCCCCTCATTCTTCTCTTCTGCAGACTAAACAATCCCAGTTCCCTCAGCCTCTACTCATAAGTCATGTGCTCCAGCCCCCTAATCATTTTTGAGTATCCAGCAGCATGGAGGAGACCTAAATGACCCCAAGGCTGACTCAGTCTGAAGGCAAATGCCCTCAACAGTGAGGGATGCCATGGAGGAAAATTTCAGAAGCTCTGTCCTGCTTCCTATAAGTCCCTTCAGTCTTGGTTGGATGAAGGGTCAGCAGAGCTGGGTGTCATCTGTGTCCTGCTGGCCCTTAGCCCTGGCTGTTTCCCTGGCTCCCTACAGGTGCTGAATAACATGGGGGTGAGAATGAGCCTTGTGGGACTCTGGGGGCGAGGACTTTGGAGTGGAGACCCATAACGACCCTCTGGGGTTGGTTGGAGAGGAGGGGCCTGAGCCAGGTTGGGGGGTTTCTAGTCACCCCTGCAGTCTTTTGGAGGCCAGACAGGTGTATCTGGTGATCAGCGGCATCAAACACAGCGGCAAGGCCTAACACAGTGAACGAGGATGGAAGTGGCTCGTCTGTGGCCAGGAGGAGATTGCTCACCAGAACCATGTGCTCTGTCTATCCCTGCCCTGGGCTGAGGCCGGACCAGGAGGGTGGTGATGACAAATGTTTAGGATCTCTGGATCAAAGGCGCTACATAAAGGGCCCTGCAAACACTGCGTGTCAGAGACACATGGGGGAATCCTTGCATCTGCCTCTGGGGTGGAACATAAGAGCGGTGTACCAGCACACAGCCACACCACCGAGCAGTGTAGGACAGGAAGTGAAGGAGAATCCTGCATCAAGTTAAAACCACAGAGGGAATTGAGGGAGGGAGAAAATAATTCCCATGGTTTGAATTTGACCAGGACGCTGGGGTTAATATCCCAGCTCATGGAGAGTCGTTAATGACCAGAAGGGGTCAGAACCTCTGGACTGTAGCTAGTGTGGGTGCACGTGGCTCCGGCAGCACACAACCACCTTGTCCGGCACTGGGTCTGAGCTGACTGTGTGGCGTCGCCAGCACCTTGGATTTCCTCTCAGCCAAGTGCTGTATAAACCTGGCCTGGGTTTCATTGCTTGTGCCTGTTCCTTTTCATCCCCAGCTGAGAGCAGAGGCAGCCAAGCTGGGCCCGAGAGGGCTGGCGAGGAGGAGTTCAACCTGCACATGCAGAGGCCTGTGTATGAACCACCCGCTCCGCCCCCACCAATGGCGCCTCTCTACGGGCTGGGGCAGGATGGGAAGGTGAGAGGTAAGAGTCGTTACAGGCAGCTGTGCTAGGGAACGGGCTTATGGTGAGTATGTGCTGGACTCGTCTTGGAAGCACTGGGCCTCTCTCCTGCAGCTGAGCAGACAAACCTGCATGGCTTTGCCACAGGCTTCTGAATGTAGAATCATAGATATGCAGGGCTGGGCAGGGCCTCAAGAGGTCATCTAGTCCAGCCCCTGCACTGAGGCAGGACAAATTATACTTTTAGACTGCCCCGACAGGTGTTTGTCTAACCTGGTCTTAAAAATCTCCAATGATAGGGATTCCACAACCTCCTTTAGAAGCTTATTCCAGAGCTCAAGTACCCTTATAGTTAGAAAGCTTTTTCCTAATATCCAGGGCCGGCTCCAGGCACCAGCTTAACAAGCAGGTGCTTGGGGCGGCCAAGGGAGAGGGGCGGCACTTGCGGCAATTCGGGGGCAGCAGGTCCCTCACTCCCTCTAGGAGTGAAGGACCTGCCGCTGAACTGCCGCCGCCGATCGCGGCTTTTTTTTTTTTCCAATTGCCACCACCTAATATCTAACCTAAATCTCTCTTGCTGCAGATTAAGCCCATTACTCTTTGCTGTACCTTCAGTGGGCATAGAGAACAATTGATCACAGCCCTCTCAATAACAGTCCTTAACATATTTGAAGACTATTATCAGGTCACCCCTAAGTCATCTTTTCTCAAGACTAAACATGCCCCTTTTTTCACCTTTCCTCATAGGTCAGGTTTTCTAAACCTTGTATCATTTTTGCTGGTGTCCTGTTTGCTGAACTCCCTCCAATTCATCCACATCTTTCCTAAAGTCTGATGTCCAGAATTGGACACAGTACTCCATCTGAGGCATCACCAGCACTAAGTAGAGCAGAACAGTTACCTCCCGTGTCTTACATATGATACTCCTATTAAAACACCCCAAAATGATTATTAGCCTTTTTAGCAACGACATCACCTTCTTGACTCATTTTCAATTTATGATCCACCACAACCCCCAGATCCTTTTCAGCAGTACTACTGCCTAGACAGCTGTGTATCTGATGTGTCCTTCCTAAGTGAAGTACTTTGCACTTTTCTTTACTGAATTTCATCTTGTTGATTTCAGACCAATTCTCCATTTTGTCAAAGTTGTTTTGAATTCTGATTCTGTCCTCCAAATTACTAGCAAGACCTCCCAGCTTGGTGTCATCCTATAAGCATATTCTCACTCCATTATCCAAGTCATTAATTAAAATGTTGCATAGTACCAGACCCAGGACAGACCCTTGCAGGGAGTTACTAGATACGTCCTTCCAATTTGATAGTGAACCACTGATAACTACTAAGTCTGGTCTTTGAACCAGTTTTGCACTCACCTTATAGTAATTTCATCTAAACCACATTTCCCTAGTTTGTTTATGACAATGTCATGTGGTACTATGTCAAAAACCTCACTAAAACCAAGATATATCATGTCTACAGCTAAGATCTGATTCTATTCCTAACTGGAATTACTCCAGATTCTTACTGATATAAGAATTTGGCCTCAGTGTTTTAAATTGTTCTCAAGGTGGTTTAAATATGCATGCGATAGCTTGCAGCTACTCTGAAATGTGCATATCACATCACAAGTAATATAACAAAACATAAAACTCAGTCATTGCAAACACTCCAAATCAGCCTGGAATTGAGTTTGGTCTTTGTTCCCGCACTAGTTTTGACTCTTCTGAATTCTTTTGTGTGCATGTACTTTTCTTAGAAGTAGTACGCCAGTGTTTTGCTCATTCCTGATATCTGTTAACGTTTCAGGTTGCAGCTTGACAATATTCATTAGGACAGGTCACCTGATGGAAATCACAGTTTCAATCCACAAAATAAAATTTGCTAGGATAATGATTATCTCACTTCTAATTTTGCTCAAAACTAAACTCTTTTGCAAAATCATAGAAGTGTACAACATTTATTGAGACCAAGCTAAGTTTTGTTTATGTTCTTTTGGTCATTATTATTATTTATGAATTGTACAACACCAACCGTGTGCCAGGGACTCCAAGTGACTCAAATGACAACAAAACAAAAATAGTGATTTAATTGGATAGTAGTGTGCAATCTGGACCTGATTTTAAAAATGTAGGTGGTTCCAGTTGGAATCAGAAGAGTTTAGTCATATCAGTACTAGTCTTACATAACCATATTTAATCCAGCAGGTGAACTCAAACACATTTCTACAGATACTATCTTACTGGGAACTGTGTGAGATGTGTTAATATAGTTCCTGGATAGGCAGTGTGGATTTTCAGTTTGCAAAGCAGTTTCACTATGGTAATTAAAATGTGTTATCAAAGTCTAAATCTTACAATGTACTATATATTACAGATGGGCAAATAGTTCATAAGAATAATTTATTTTGTGAATTTCAACTCCTTTTTATGAATTGTCCACAAACAGAATGTGATTTTTCTTGACCATATTGGTTATTAGAAATAATTTGAACAATTTTGAGCATGAGTAGTTCATCTAAAGTATTTGAAAATCAAAATTTGAGCTGATTTCACTGGCCATATAGGTCACATGCCATGTCTCTATTCTTGGATAGGATTAAGCCTAACTGTTTGAATTGGGTTTCCACTGTGAAAATTCATGATTACCAATTTAGGATTCATTTTCTCAAAGTTATCTGAAATGTACACTTAAAATGTGTTGTTTTGGTGAACCTTCCTGTCAATCATTAATTAGGATGATCGGATAAAGTGCACATGAAATATATAGGAACACGGTTCAAGTGAATTCATTTAAAAATTGCAATGAACATTTTGTAGTCAGTTTTTGTTCAATATTCACCCAGTTCTGCTGAAAATTAAATAATTTCTAAGAAAAATGAAAGGCCACCTGATAAATGTAGAGTTGACAGCATGCAGAAAGAAACTTTAGAAGATATTATTCAGATGACAAGGCTCCTCATGGAAAAAAAGCACCTAACAATTAATTCATCATTGCATATCCCATAATGAGAATGTTCCAACTTGTCTGGGCAGAAGCAAACTTGTGTTTCAAAAAGACAGTTAAAATAAGATTGAAAAAACATGCAGCCTGTTGGAGTCATCATACATACCAATGTTTCAAAATGGGGAGGTGTAGGAGTGTTTGGTAGAATTCTAAATTAGCAGGGTGTGTTCCAAAGCAGATTTATTCAATCAGTGGTTCTTTAGACTCCAGACCAGCAGTGGTTTCAGATTTAACTTGTTCATGCATGCTTCAACATAGGAGCCAGGTTTTAGAACTGGCTCATCAGTGTAAAAGTTCCTATACTGAATCTGTCGGAGTCCCCCTCAAAAAAGAATACTTAGCAAAGCTCTAGTACGTCAAAGAACTTCACAAACATTAACTAGCTAGATTTCACAGCACCCCTGTGAGTCAGACAATTCAGTATGAAAATTCCCATTTGCTGGATGAGGAAGCTGAGGAACAGAAGTTAAGTGATTTGCTGAAGGCCCCAGAAAAAAGTGTAAGGCATGGAACGAGAACTCTCTAGTTAATAGTTCTGTGCCCCAAATCATTTTGAGCAGACATAAAATCTTATCCTATATACCATGAGTCCTTAGTGTTATCCCTTTCTCTTTTTTCACAACTGAAAGAATTGCTAAGGGTTAATGAGAGCTAAAGATCTTGCAGCAGTATGTGTGTATGTACACTGAGGTTACAATCAGTGTCTTATTCTTGGATTTAAAAGACTAGAGGATCTCAGTGGCTCTGAGATGGAGAGTGAAAGCAATGATTGTATCAAGAACTGAACCTCTCACAGTGGCAGATAAGTGTCAGTTTAATAACTACAGAGGAGGCCATCAAAATTGCTGGCTAGTGATAGTTATGAAACACCATTAGATACATACATTCCCAAAGTACACAGCTCCATGTCTAAGGGTCTGTTAGCTGCTTTCTGAAACTTAGTATGTTTTTTGGGGGGGGAGGAGGGGAAGGAGGGAGGCGGGTTGTTTTTGGTTGGTCATTTCCCAATACCAGGAGAAAGGGGAAGGGGTGAAAAGGAGTCAGGATTCTGAGGTGAACAAGACCAATGAGGAGAGGCCAGCATTGCAAGTCAGCCAGACTGACATGGCAGGCAGGCCAATGAGGGAGTCAAGAGCCCAGGGCCCATCCTCTGTTTGAGCTGGGGCTGCCAGGGCAGAGTAAGGCAGAATTAGGAAGAGTGCAACAGCCTGAGCAGCAGCCCAGGGTCAGAGTAACCAGAGGCAGAGAAGCACTGAAACAAGAGTGGTGGGGTGAGTCTCCCACTCTTGCAGCAACATTGTCTGCTCTGGTCTAGGGAGATAGGAAGAGATGGGCCCCTTTCCCAAAGTCTGTTGAGAGGGTTTGAAGTGCCAGACCCAGAGGGGCACGTGGCCTGACTAGAGGGCCAGCAGTGAAGGTGGAGAATGGGGTCCATCACACAGAGCCCAATGGGCATAGGCACTGACTCCGTGAGTGCTCTGGAGCTGAAGCATGGGGAAAAAATAGTCGGTGCTCAGCACCCACCGGCCACAGCTGTTTGGTGGTGCCCACGATCAGCTAATTGTGGGGGCCGCCAAACAGGTGATGGGGGATGCCGCCAAACAGCTATTTGGCTGCTCAGGAAAGTGATTGGGGGAGGGAGGAGATCAGCAAGTGGTGGGAGGGGTGGTTGGGGAGAGGGAAGAGTGGGAGCAGGAAGAGACAGCTCAAGGGCGAGGCCTTGGGGGAAGGGTTGGAGTGAGGGCAGGGTCTGGGGGCACAGCAGGGGATGGAGCACCACCAGGGAAAAGGAAAAGTTGTCACCTATGATCCTGGGGATATGCCACACGAGCAGTACATTCAGATCCAGGAATTGTACATTTGTTGTAACTGTAAAGTTTATTGCACTTTAGAGACTGTTGCACTGTGCTGTACTCCAGCCATTTCCTCACTGTGCTTACGCTGTGATGTGCTTTTTAATCCTTAACAAAATGGTTTTTGGTGTGACTAAATTGTATCTGTATTTTTAAGTGAAGTGCAGGGATTACTGGTTAAAAGGGTAACAAGTGAGTTAGGAGTATCCTGGAGCAGGTGCACCCTCCTCCCTGCCCAGAGTTGCCCATGAAGAGACTGAGGTAAACATCCAGGAAGCCCTGACCTCAGCTGTCCCTGTGTAATGCAAGTCCTGTTCACATGGGGCTGGGAGGGAAAGTCAAGGTGGGCAGGTAACAGGATGAAATGAATCAGGGCAGGGACTCAGATCCTTTCATCACTTGTTTCATCTGGGGTACTGTGCACATAGATAAATTCCCCTACTACAGTGGGACAAATCCCCTGCTTACACATATATTACTCTAGGGTTGTATAATAATATATTGAGATATACCTATCTTATAGAACTGGAAGGGACCCTAAAAGGTCATCAAGTCCAGCCCTCTGCCTTCACTAGCAGGGCCAAGTAATAATTTTGCCCTAGATCCCTAAGTGGCCCCCTTAAGGATTGAACTCACAACCCTGGGTTTAACAGGCCAATGCTCAAACCACTGACCTATCCCTCCCCTCTGTGAGCCATATACAAGCTAGCTGATTTATGTACACTGGCACCAGTTTTGGGGTCTGGCCTCATTGCACTCAGTGCAAGAGCCCACAGGGTGCCCTAATTTATGCCTTGTTGCCTATGGCCTTCAGGAGACATTCTGGCTGCCAGGAATAGCCAAAGTACAAAGATACTCTAATCACACCTCTATGCCAGCTCTTCATTACCCAGGCATACAACCTACAGAACTCCTGATTAGCAGGTTAAGATGGTTTCAGGGCCTGTTTGCACTCTTGGAGCAACACAAAGGGGCCATAAATAGAGCTAGTTTAATTTTTTATGAAAAGTGGTGTTTCATCAGGAAAAACATTTTTGCGGGAAAACATCTGATGACCAAAAAAATAAATTTTTGATGGAAAACTTTGAAATGAATCAAATTTATTTTGTTTTTAATTAATTTTTTTGTTTCATTTTGGAATTCAAAACCAGATTTTTTAAAAAATAGATTTTTTTGTCCTTCTGCCTCTCCCCACACTGAGAACAATAAAATAAATAGAGTCCAAGACTTGTGGGAATTTTATTTCCTTTGTTTTTTTCCTGTACTCCATTCTAACTTTTTTAATGGTCTTCTGCTATGAAAAAGTTATTGACAAAAGGAAAAAATGCAACAGAGTAAACATGTCCACTATAACATTTCAAAAGTTGATTTAAAAAAAAAAATTAGAGACAGGGGAACATTTCAGAATTTTGTAAACTCCTTGCTTTTTAAAATCTGATCTGGATCAAAAATTTCTATTTAAATGAAAATTTCAATTCAAATCAAAATGATCCAAATATTACAATTTCTTTTGTTTTCTAATTTTCCTGAAAAAATTAAACATTAACATTTTTGTTTTGAAATTTCACACTGGGCGGGGGGTGGGGAAGAGATTTTTTCCCCACCAATTCTAGTCCTAAGGGACTTCTCAGCTGGATAAGTTTGGAGTGGAAAATTGATTATGTAAAGGAGAAAAACTTCATACCACAATCAAATGCACCTTCTATTTTGTTTTTCTCTCATCACTTTCATTTTTGTCCATTCAAGTTGTCTAGCCTGTTTGTCTGGGGCAGTGAAAGGGGAAGCAGCTGTCAAGAAAGTAATTTTGTCCCACTTTTCAATGATCTATGGGCTTTCCTAAATTCTTCCTTAAAGATGCAAGCTTACTTGAAAGTCTTCCTCAGCTCTTGCATGCAACTCTAAAATATATGGTTTGTTTACATATAATATTATGTTAGACCATTTAGGCTATCTCTACGAAGTCTCCTCTGAAACTATAACAGGAAGCTGGAGAAAGGTATTATTCTCCTAAATACAAACAGGCATATAAACAACAGCTCTCTGAGACAACCATATCACATGTTTCTGGTCTAACTCCAAAACTCTGGTGGTTGATATCGGCTCTCAGTTACCTTAGTGCAATTCCCACTGCAGTCAATAACAATAATAGCCATGTAAAAGAGGCAGAATTGTGCCCCTTGGTGTGTAAGAAAGGAAGCATAAGATGCTGCATTCTCACAATGATGATCACACTCAACTACAGACACTGTATCAAAGGAATATACTTACTGACGCTTTGTAAGACAGCCATCTGTTCGCATTAGTTTTAGCTACAGCTGCAGAGTTTCAGGTGAACTCTTTCTCTAGAAGGTAGTTAATATGATGGTAGAATAATCTGAAGACCTTTTCAGGTGGAATAGGAAAAGGTGAAATAAAATTAGACAGGAACAATACCAGTGACCTAATTTCTGGTATTGGCAGCATCCTAGGCAGGATTTTCAAAGCAGAGTGCATTTGAGATCACAGTGTTAGTAGTGGACAGAAAAGAAATGGAGAATTCTCATAAATCAAAGGATGGAATGTAATATTCTTCTTATATTTATATACAAATATATATTTATAGGCAAAATACTTTATTATGATAGAGTTAATGGTGAGAATGTATCTCACTTATTTAGAAAAGGTCCACAGAATGCTATATAACCTCTGTCTGGGATATTTGGATTGTATGTTTTTTTTTTTAAGTAGAGGCTCAAAATATCTATGTACATTGCTTAGCACAATGGGGCTCCGGTCTATAGATTCTACCCTATCTACTTGCCTTCCACACGCTCAGCAGAGATTCTCAGCAGTTGCCACATGTCATGCAAGCCTTTCCTAAGTGAGCAAATAAATTACAGCCCTGTGATGTTTCATGAGCCCCACATGGAGGGGGAGGGAATGTTTTCAATATATATAGTTAACAAATTACCGGGACTATCCATGTTTGTTCAACGTACATGGTGTTCAGAGCGATGGTAGAACTGTATCTTATATATAACAGGGAAGGGGAAATACTGCAAATAGGTCATAGTCTGTTTAGGTTTAGAAACTTATTTTAAAAAAGATTGGGCCAAATCCACTCATTCTATAGTTGCTTTGCACCACTTTGGCAGTGCCAGCCAGATAGCAAACCATAAAGCCACCAGTGTAGAATTCCTCCAAGCATTGTGGGTTACCTCTGGATGGTGTAGGGCAGTGTACCTAGAGAGTGTAGGTTGCCTCTACACCCCAACAATTCCCAACTGCTTTAATGACCTGTAGGGGCCATAGGCAGACAAGTACAAATTCAAGTTAGCACTTGTGGGTGCTCTCCCTTACCCCTTATCCCTGACTGGCCCCAGGATTTCAGTTTACTTACGTTTGCTTCTCCCTCATCCCCTAAACTGCACTGAGTGCAGAGCAGGCAAAGTCTATGACCGAGGCCAAGACATCTATACATACAGTACAAATGTGGATCTTCTATCAACAATTAAGAAAAAATTCTTTACCAGGGAAGATGCTTTGGTTCCATTCAATTGCAGCTCATTTCAAAATTATATTACTTGAACATTTTATCATGGGAATAATTCAAATGGGGCATAAAGCTTTCTGTACTTGATGGAGTTTCCCTGCCATGTGATTCACAACAACGTATTTTGAATAATAGCAAACTCCATTAAAAAGCAATCTCATTTAGATTATATCACCAACAGAGTGTACACACACAGGAATCACCTGAAGCTCACATGAAGCACTTGCTAATGCATATGTTGATTTAATCCAAAATGTGGTTTAATTTTAAAAAGGTAAATTGGAACAACTTGCCCCATGTGCTGAAAATATAGTGTCTATATTTTGCCTTGTACTGATAATAACATTACATGAAATGACATATGGAATACTGTCCTATCAAAAACTTCTGCTGACATCCAGGATGAGAGTGAAGCCAAGGAAAAATATAGGAACAAGGTATACAGTTTTCCAAAGCATCTAAATGACTTAGGACCATAAATCCCATTTTCAAAAAAGACTTAGGCTCCTAAGTGCCTAAATCACTTTTGAAAATGGGAGTTTATCTCCTAAATTGCTTAAATGCTTTTGAAAATGCTATCCCAGGTCTAACTGGGTATCAGGATTGCTTACATCTTTGCTTCACTTTGTCATTTACTTTGCTGTCTGACCTTGGGCAAGTTACTTGGGTCCAGATCTTTCAAGATATTTAGTGAACTAACTCCCACTGATTTCCCTGGAGGTTAGGCACCTAAATATCTTTGAGGAGCTGGGTCTCAGTGCTTGAGTCTGCTGATCTTTAGAATAAGTATTAACCTGCCCATACAGAGGTGCTAGTAAGGCTAACTAACTGATCAATGTTGTGAAGTGCTTTGAGATTCTTGGATGGAATGTACTATATTTGTGCAAACCATTTTTATCATTTATTTGCACTAGGTGCTTTACACTGTATTTTGAAACATGGGACCCTGGTGAGACAAACTTGTAATTTATGTAAAGTTATGAAGTAAAGTGGATAACAAGATAATCATAGAAGAAAGGAAGACAAGGGTTATTAAAATAGGGTTGTCTATTTTTTGTACTTGTAGTGGGTTAGATTCTGGCTTCCAGTCTGGCTTCTTTGTGCCTCTCTAGTAGTGCAAAGTAGCTGGAAAGCCAGGTTAACTCAGACCCTGGGCATTCACCTTGCAAAAGGCATTACCAGGTGGCATAGTGCCAGTATAGAGGCTCTACGGCCCGGCCTGTCTTGGCCTCTGCATAAGGGGTGTGCTCAGGGTACCTCTCAGCCCTGGCTGTTCCCAGCTGCCACAGAACAGCCCCTTGGGAGCTGTGGGTAGCCAGGTATAAATTAAATTAAAATAGCCTTTGGGCTGGTCCAACTTATAATGGGCACTAAAACCATCTCAGGCGAGTACCAGAATGAGGGAAACCGCAAAAGTGAGCTAAGGTATTAATCTTTCTTGAACAACACCATATGCAGCTCAGAGGAAAGGCCAATGTGTTTTAACCAAACTTAGTTTATATTACTGAAACAGTTTTAGTTTGTTTGTTGCTATGGGTTTATTGAGACAGGAACTCAGGTATGAAGCAGGGAAGGAGCAAGGTGAGAAGAGGAAGCAATTGTGGAAGCAAGAGAGGGAATGAGGTAAACGGCAAGGGGAAACTGAAGGGTAGGAGGTGAGGAGGGGAAAGGCGGGATGCAGCAGCATAATGGACAGGAAAAGAGGTTATTTTGGAAAATACGTTGAACTCAACTCCTTTTTTTTTAACAAGGTGATTCAGCGCCTGTATATCAGATCATGTCTCAAATGCAAAGGAGTTGTTGCAAGAAGCAAATCATAAAGGTGCCGAGAAGATGCCTGCTTCCAAGTTTGAAGAAAAACGAAGGGCCAGACGTTAATTTGAGCTACAAAAGTTGAAGAAGAAGCAAGAGCCGTAGGGGAGAGTGAAAAGGTATCACTTCTTCTTTGAGAAGCCTCTTTCACTAGGCACCACCAATAAGCTGTGTGTGTTTGTTTATCTTGAAAATTTACCTCTGCTTCTCCACTTCATTTCTCACTGGATTATCAGATGCAAAGACTGGGGCTGCAAAAATACAATCTAGCTTTCCCCCCCCCTCATAATTACAAATAATATTTTGTGACGTGCCCAGGGGCTTCTTGGCCATTGGTGCCCTATAAATAAAAAATAATCATCATGATTATTATTATTTTATTATATTAATAAGGAAAATGAATGCTGCAGTTAGAAACATCAAATGCCTGAGCATTCTTTTTTATTTTGATGGGGAGGGAAGGCAAAGGGGGCCAGCTAGCTTCACTACCTAACGAGTGTTGGGCTTTTCCTATCCTGAATTGGTAAATATTTTATATGGTTAGTTGAGTTGCTCAAAAAGCAACAAAACCAATCAATAGGGGCCAAATGACAAACAACACTGAACATCCCTTTCCCCCCGGCCCTCCCTTCCATATACACACACACAGGAAGCAGGCAGAGGATTTTATACCTCGCCTGTAAACTGATTCCAGAGCTAAAGCTGTGAAGGAAAGCTCACAAGAACTGCAGTTAGCCAACTGCCATATGCCCTGACAAAGCTACCAACAGCAGCAGTGAGCCCAGGGAGTGCTTTTATCATTAGCCCCTCACCCAGCAGTGGAGGAAACTCATTTAGCCCCATGCTGGACTTTCATTAGGACAGACTTGCATCAGATGGTCACAGTGTTTTGGTGCCAGTGTCGTGTGGCCCTTTGTTGGGGCTGTGGCCATATCTCACCCCAGCAGGGATTCCCAGATTGGAGCTCTTGTCATCGACAGATGCCAAGACAGCAGCCGTGGCAGCCACAACGGCAGCTTGACTCGGTGCTATCGTTTGTGTTGGCATTGTGTGGCCCTAACCCTTTACTTTTTAAATATTCTCCTTACTGTTACTTCTGTTGTACGTAGGATACGGGGAGAGGAAGGAGAAAGCAAGAAATGCCTGAAATGATCGTTTGAAACTGCAGCAAATAGCAAGGAAGCTGTCACTGACAATCATTATTTCTAACCTCGGCTCTGTAATAAAAAGTCAATGAAGCAAGAGATGTCAATATAGTCTAATAACAAAGATGTGACTTTTTTTCCCTCCCCACATCTTCAGTTACTTATGTTAAAAATGTACAAAAGTGGAACCCAGGCATCAAAAAGAGAAACATATTTGTCTTCTTTAAAAAAATCATTTCAGCATTACTGTTTGCATTATTCACATTACAGCATTTTGGGGGAGCTGTAGTGAAATGTACATTTTTAAACGCTGGCTTGTGGGTTGACGTTTCTTTAAAATCCATAACAATTCTGTCAAAGAGCGAGTGAAAAATAAGAAGAAATAACAAAGGTGGCAGGTGGCCTTGATTGTTTTCATTACCATTCCTCCCAAAGAAAAGGGGGATGTTCAAAATTTAAATTCCCAACTTTTTTTTAGATGAGTGCACTACAGTACAGTGTAGATATTTTATAAAATGAAGTATGCTAACAAAGAAAATCCTTTGATTTGCAAACTCTGAAGACTCAGCTTTAATGAACAGCTATGTAAAAAACAAAACAAAAACAAAAACCTAAAAGCAAATCCCCAGCCATATAAGAAATTAGAAAGCGTATCTCTTTATCTGGCCCCCATCACCATGGTATCTGAGCACCTCACAGTCTTTAATGGATTTGTCCTTACAACATCCTTCTGAGCAAGGGAAATTTTACAAATGGGGAACCAAAGCACAGAGAAACTAGGCTCAGATTTTAAAGGTATTTAAAGGTATTCTTAACTCCCACTGAAATTATTTGAAATCAATGGGAGTTAGGCACCTAAATACCTCAAAAAATCTGGCCCCAAGCAATTTGGCCAAAGTTACATAGGTAACTTGTAGCAGAGCAGGGAACTGAACTTAGGTCTCCTGAATACAAGGCCAGTCCTCAGATGGCTGCATCAACCTTCCTCTCAACCTTTATTATCACTCACATATTTAACTATCACAGTTAATTCAACTAGCCAATATTCCCCATTGATTTATGTCGAAGAGGCCTTGCTTTGCTATATAATGCATTTATGTAGGCAAAGTGGTGTTGTGTAACTTTAAGAGATTAGGTTCCAAAAACTGAGAGTTTTAAATGCACTGGTTAATATTTTGGGATCATTTGTTAGTTCAGACAAAATCAGAAGATTGAGAGCTTGAGTCTCCACTCCATGACACCAGGTTTACGTGAGTGTAATTTCACTGGGCCAGATCCAGTGACCTTAATGGAAGTATGCTAATTTACTCCGGCTGAAGATCTGGTCCATTGACATCAGTGCGGTGACATCAGCCTAAATCTGGGGCAACAGAGTGAAGACTCAGACCCATTATGTAAATTTAAGGTTCAAGAGACTTATAAAGAGGAGGTAAAGTTAATCAGTGTGTATGGTAATACTTCATTTTTAGCTGTATGTTCAAGAGGATCTCTTTAATTTTTAGATGCAAGATCAGCACTGACTAAATTTAGGGCCTGAACTGGTGAGATGCTGGCCACCCTAGTAATGTCAACTAATGTTTGTCCCTGATTGCTTTGCCTACTATATATTTAGCAGTGGTTTTCAAAGCCATTGCTGCCGCAGGTGGTTTTCTTTAGAAGAGAGCTGGTATTCTTTTACAGATTTTTTTTATTTATGGGGAAACCATCTCCTCAGGAAAATCATGTATTTCTTCTGAAAGAAGTGCCGTGAATAGCTTTTTTGCCCATTTGTTTCTAGGAAGCAAATAGAAAGAAGAAATGTAAGCTTATGAAAAATCAAGTCAGGAAAGTACACTAAATGGACAGAAGTGTTGAAGAGTAATTATCTTATTTAGTATATAGGCTGCTTTAAGTTTTTTAAAAACTAAAGCAAAATGTAAAACAAATAAGAATAAAAAGACATTAAATGGCTAAACCAAGAAATGTAGTAGAAACACAAGGAACAGTTAATGTCTCAGCGTTTCAACCAGTTAGTTCTCGAGATAACAATCGAGCTTTAATGTTACTGAACTAGGCCACCACAAGTCTCTGAAAGCATGTCAGGTAATATGAGGTTTAGTACACAAATTCAAGTCCATGTGAAGGTGAACTGTGTTGAAGCGCCACCTACTGAAACATTGTTACAACACCCCTTCCCTGCTTAGTAAATTTGTCTGCAGGCCTGAATCTGGCATTTGCTTTACTACTGCAAAAAATGATTCAATAATATATATATAATAAAAGCCTATTTTGTCAGACAGTTTCTTTTATGAACCATCTCCTTGCATCTACCACATTTATTCCTGTTTTCATGCTGTGTGTGTGTGTGTGTGTGTGTGTGTGTGTGTGTGTGTGTGTGTGTGTGTGTAAAATACAAAGAAGAAATCAGAGTGTGAAATGACAAAAGGTTGGATTATTTTACAAAAGAGACATCTTGGCATTAGTAGACTAGCCCTTTGTTTTAATTGCTTCCATTTGTCCTCTGTCTTGATTTAGAATGAAATAGATTTCAATGATATGTGTCCTGACCACAGGAAGGAAAAATGTTAAACATTTTAATTATACAGGGAGTGAAACAAAGCAAAAGTAGAACAATGGAAATAAAATATAAAGAAAGAAAAGCTAGTTAATGGAACATTAATATAAGAATTTAACGTAATGAAGCTCAGTCTGATTTGTAGTATGGAAAGGAAACCATCTTTATCATCTTTAAAAGAAATGAGCACAGTCTAGTACTGAGCATACTGTGTCCAGCACAACTGGTGTGGCATCAACCGAGCTATCTGCACTGAAAGGATTGGTTATGGTTTGGAACTGACTTTGACCTATGTAGTTCAGAAACTGTGGCTTGGATTCTGTACTCTTGCAATCAGTGGGAATTTTTGGTGCATCAGGAATTCAACATCAGGCTATTAAATACTCTACTTATAATTATTTAAAAAACTCATGCTAATAAAACTCTATCAGTTTGTATCATAAGTCCCATTCTCAACTGTAAACATTTGCTGTGGACCTAAATGGGACATAAAAGGGGCACATTCTGTAATGTGGTGTTTATTTGTCCATGCACAACGCTTCATGCAGATGCTTTCATGCACATTCTGCAAGCACTATCACGATTATGGGCAGGTAATAGATTTTAGCGTTTGTACATGCAACTAATAGAATTTACATGGGAAAAATCATAATCCAGGTGGATATTTTACATATACATTCTATTGCAGACTAGTTATCACTTATATGTATCACCTGCCCACAGGTGAGAATGATTAAAAAGTGGGGAGTGGAGGAGCTGCAGAAATGGAAATCAGGCAGAGGCCTCTTTGAGTGGTTAGTCTACAATGTGTCTCAGTTTGTGCAAAACTTGGTGCTGTTATGAAAGTTTTATTACTTTCCTAAAACCTTGGTCAAGTTCATTAGGGTTTGTACCCTGTTGGTGAATCTTTGAAGCAAACCAGGCCCAGCTTGTCATTTTGGGTGGAAACCATCAAAAACTCATTTTTTTTTTTAAACTTGAAACTAGGCAAAACTTGGCGGTTTCAGCTGAGTTTTACTTAGAGTTTGTAGTTTTTATCGAATCAAAGTGAAACTCTAAGAGCATGAAACCTAGCCTTGCTGAAAAGAAAGTGAAAAAGATTAGCACCCTCCCCCTCACCTCCAAACTGTCAAGTTATGCGTAGCTCAGTCCCAAAACAATTGTGGTGGTGGTGTTTTCAGAAATTTTTGGCCACAGGTTTGCGTTATTGATTGGAAGGTACCCTATCATCATTTAGGGTGTGATGCTGATCCACTGAAATCAATGAGAGTTTAGCCATTGACTTCAAGCCCTTCAGTAGCAAAAAGTGATTAAAATCATCGCCATTTGTACCATAGACCAATAAGATTTTCCGACTTCATATTACAGTTTCTTGAGTAAATATATTTTTTTAATTATGTAAATAAAAATGCACATGTTAAACTGTAACAGCCCCCAAAGCAGGCATGCAAATAAGCCTATATGTGCAAGTAATAAATTATGGAGTTTTGTGTATGTGTGTTTGTAACTAAGTACATATTTATATTATGTGTTTACACAATAGACCACAATGTCAGCTTTCAGCCTCATAAACTGCTACAGCAGAGTTTAAAGAAAAATTACTACTATTAATAGAGAAGATATAAAACTGCAAGAAATTACATTTGTTTAATGTTAGAGTCAGACTCCAAGCAATGTGGTGAAGTTCAGACGTGGAACTCAGTTGAAGTTAGTAGACCTTTGCTTACACCACCTAAGAAATTGGTACATGTTGTGTTTATAGCTGCAGAGGTTACAAAGCAGACCCCAAGCTCAAGAAGCATTTGGGGGGATGTCTGATCCATAGCTGAATTTGCTAAATCCCTATCTCTATATAATGGGTCAAGCCAAAATAAGCAAAGCCAGCACAGGTCCAACCATCAAAGTTAACTGAGTTCAAAATCCAGATGTGAATGTGGCTGCCTGAGCCCATTTCTTAAATTTCCAGTGCATTTTCTCTGGGCATGGACGGGATCTTTAAACAGTGGGGCATTGGTTTCATTAATTGCTTTGTGTCTTGACATCTTGTAATTTATTGTGTCATAACTATCTGCATTATATAACATTCTATGCAAAACTCAAAACTATATTAAAAACAAGCTAGCGATTAAGTAAAACCGAGTGAATGCAGAAGGTCAGATCTTTGAGTGTACTAGAAATTTTAATTCAAGAAAATTAACGCATTTTTAGCTCTGAAAACATCCATCTGCTGGGCTGCATGGTGTCATCTTGTCTCATCTGCAGAGCCTAAGGAAATGGGACTAATTACATCTGTGCCATACATCCAAATTTACCTTTCCATCAGATTCAGGAAAAGGTGTACACAAAATCAAATTTGAGCATAGCCATATCAAGATGGTTGCTTACCAGTGGATTGATTTGCCTGCAAAAACTGCTTTTCAATGTGCAAAAGTAAAACTCCACACCTCAGACCACTACCAGCACTACAAAAACCAACTAACACCAATAAAACTCAGAGCTAGATTTTTCATTTTACAGGCAGACAAGCGATAGAGTGAGTGTGGAGGGGCCGGAATGCTTTCTGGAAAATCCCAGTGAGCACATGCCATAGCTCCAGGACCCTTGGGGAGGTTGCAGCATGTGCTGCCCTCAGGGCCCAGTCAGACTCTCAGTTACTATGGTGACGAGAGCCATATAAGTACCTGGATAGACAGATGGACCCACTGGCCAATGTGCAGGGGGAGAGGTCATGGTCTCATAGCTGAAGGCAGCTAGCACCTGAAGAGGTGACAGCAATGAGCAAAGCCTTCATAAAATTATAGAAATGTAGGGCTGTAAGGGATCTTAAGAAGTCATCAACTCCAGCCACCCTGCACTGAGGCAGGACAAAGTAGACTTAGACCATCATGAAAGGTGTTTGTCTAATCTGTTCTTAAAAACCTCCAGGAATGGGGATTCCACAACCTCTCTTGGAAGTCATTTCCAGAGTTTAATTAGCCTTATAGTTAGAAAGTTTTTCCTAATATCTAACCTAAATCTCCCTTGCTGCAGATTAAGACCATTATTTCTTGTCCTACCTTCAGTGGACATGAAGAACAATTGATCCTTTTTATAACATCCCCTAACATATTTGAAGAATGTTATCAGGTGCCCCCTCTGTCTTCTTTTCTCAAGACTAAACATGCCCCTTTCTTTAACCTTTCCTCAGAGGTTTCAAAACCTTCTGTCCTCTGGATGCTCTCCAGTTTATCCACATCTTTCTTAAAGTGTGATGCCCAGAATTGGACACAGTACTTTAGCTGAGGCCTTGCTAGTGCTGAATAGAGTGGGACAATTACCCCCGATATTATGCATGCAATACTCCTATTAATACACTCTGGAATCATATTAGCCTTTTCCACAGCTGCATCACATTGTGAATTCATAGTCACTTTGTGATCCACTATAACCTGCAGATCCTTTCCAGTACTACCCAGCCACACTGGTGCCTGTGTGAAGGTGCAAGGAGGAGGTGCAATCTCCTTGCATGCTCCCCACCTTGTGCACATATACCGAGGTCCACTGCAATCTGTCACTGAAAGAAATGGATAAAATGTTGGCCTCTATGTCCCATTCCCCCTCCCCTCCCATCTATTGCAGCATGAAAATGAATAAAACCACAGAAATGGGGAGGAGTTAGACGTGGAAGAGAGAGATAGCTGCATGATAATATCCCCGTTTTCCTGTGTAACCAAAAGGGCCATCATGGTCCAGAGCCTCAAAGTTATTTAGGCCCTAACGTCATTGTTTTAATTGGGTGTTAGGTGCCTAAATACCTTTTGAAGATCTGGGCCAATGTTTGTGGACCTCCCAAAGAAATGGAGGAGGGAAGTAATACAGCAGAGGGACCAGCCAGGGAACAGAGGAAGTGTGTGGCCTGTTCCCCTCTAATAAAGACAATTAATCAGGGAAAAGGCATCTAAGTTAATGCTATTCAGATACACATCAGTTTCCACTACACACTGACAAGAGAGGACTCACGGAGCATAAGTGGCAGTGGGGAACCCATAGCAGAACAGATAATCGGGTTAGAGCCTCAAAGAGGCAGGCAATAGAGATCTCTATTTTCAGGCAAGGATCTGTAGGATCTCCAGTATTTTCTCTCCAGATCTTGGCCAATTGGCCATGCACCCCCTCCCCCTTCTGCAACCCAGCTCTGCCAACTGAAAATATGGAGTGCATTTGCAATACTGAGGAGCTCACAAAGATCTGCAAATAAATTTTCCCTTCCTACAACTTTTAATGTGGGAAGAGGACATACTGGTTTTTAGCAAGGAAGGTATATTATTGTTAATAATATTTATAAAGCATTGTATTCCAGTGAACGGAGGAGCATTAGCCATATATTCATAAGGCCCTATGAATATCGCTGTGATAAAAGGACACACTCTAAATGGAGCATTCCAGAACCCTAAAAGAATAAAGTGTAGTATTAAACCCCAAATTACTAATGGAGCCCCACAAGTACAGTTTAAAACCTTTTTTATGCATTATAACCAATGTTGTCATTAATCATGTTTTCTTTACAATTCCTAATAAAAATCATTTGATTTGTATACATTGCAGGAAGATCAGGATGTAATGAGGAACTGCCAGGAACAGTTCTAATTTAGTGTTTTCTGGATTTCATTTATGGAAATCTGGAAGGATTTTGAAAGCAATGTGGCTTTGTCAGAATGAATAAAGGTACATCTTAAATGATATTTGGCAGCTAAAATTCCCCTACCTTGCTCGAAAATCATGATTTGCAGTACCTGCACAGGGATTCCCCAGGGTTCTTTCCCCAGCACAGCCAACCCTTGCTAGTGCAGGGTTGGTGTTATCTCTTTCTGAAGTCAGTGGAAAGACTCCCATTGATTTTGAAGGGGAGCTAGATCACAGATTGAATGGGAGTTGGAAACTGATTTCTGAGCAAGTCAAAACTTGGGACCATATATTTCAAGGAACCACATTCAGGTGGGTCCCTCAGACTCATACATTTTAAAGTCAGAAGGGACTATCATGATCATCTAGTCTGACCTCCTGCAGAACCTCACCAACTGACTCCTGCACTAGACCCATAATCACTGGCTGAGTTACTGAAGTGCTCAAAACTTGTTAAAACCAGCAAGTGACCTGTGCCCAATGCTGTAGAGGAAGGAGACCCGCCCCCCCCCCCCACAGACACACATACCCAATTCCCACCCTGGTCCCTGTGTCTTTGCAGCATAGGCACTCCCTTCCTCTCTACCTGAGGGATACTCGCCCACCCTCTCTGCCCCAGGCAGAGAATCCCACTTCATCTCTTCCCCCAAGCCTCCACCCCACCTCTTTCCACCCCCTCCCCTGAGCGTGCCCTGTCCCCACTCCTCCTCCCCATCTCAGTGCCTGCTGCACACCGCAGAACAGCTGATCATGGCAGGCGGGAGGCACTGGGAGGGACGGGGAGGAGTTGATCAGTGGAGCCGCCAGCGGGTGAAAGGCACTGAGGGGAGGTGGGAGGGTAAGAGCTTGGCTGCTAATCACTCACTAATTTTTTTCCATGAGTGCTCCAGCCCTGGAGCACCCATGGAATCGGCACTTATGCTTTGCGGGGATCTTTGCAGACTGAAAACTTACTTTTTTATGAAAATCAATGAAATGTGACATTTTGGAATTTCACATGCTTCTATATGACAGTGGCACTATCATAAAAAAAACTAATATTTCTAGGTGCCACATCATTGCCATTGGTCATATAGAAGCACGTGAAAGCCTTGTTTGGGGTGCATCGGGTAACCAGTTTTTGATTCACTAGTAAAAGAGATTTTTGAAAGGATTTCAGAATTTGACCCTGGGGTAAAATAAAAAAAAAAAGGCTATTTCCTCCAGGAAATACAGGTTTTCGTGTAAATATGATGACAGTTCACAAAAAACGCAAAACTGTGAATTTTCCCAAATTTGTCATTTGCTCTTTATTATAGTGAGCAGAGTTTTTGTTTTGGTTTGTTTGAGGTTTTTTTGCCTCCCTCAAAAAATCAGCCAAAATAATTTCAAAAGATTTTTATAATTTCCCCAAGACTGTGATGTTAACACTCTGCAGGTATAAATGGCAGAAGGTTGACCTCTCCCCACCCGTTTCAAGCTAACTTTGAAGCTGGTGAGTGTAAATGCATCAGTACACTGGATCAGAAGTCAGGAGATATGGATTGTATTTCTCGCTCAGCCACAGATCTGCTATGTGAACTTGGGCACATCTCCTTGCCTTTGTTTGCCCACCTACCCTCGCCTGTCTGGTCTATTTAGATCAAAAGCTCTTTAGGGCAGGTGCTATCTCTTACTATGTGTTTATCCAGTACCCAGAACAATGGAGCTCTGATTTTCCTTGGGGCCCCTGCGCTCCACTGTAATTGAAATAATAATAAAATTAATGCAACTCTTTTGACTTCAGTGGAGTCAGACTTCTTTTACATAATCTGAATTGGGTCTTAGTATCTTTAGTAGGACTAGTCAGGTGAATACAATAATGCTTGTGTGTAAACGCCTCCAGGAGTGGGACCTCAGTTCATAAGAACAGCTTTGTTTTACATTCTGAAGCACTATCTTTGAAAAAAGAAGACAAAAAACCATTTAAAAAAATTAAAGCTAGAGTTTAGAGATTTCTGTTGTTTGTGGACATATGTGCTGAAATAGAGACAGTCTGAAAGTCATTGCAATAGTCTCCAGCCACACAGAAGTGAACTCTGACCTACTCCCTGACTGGGTCTCAGGGCCGGCTCCAGGCACCAGCCGAGCAAGCTCGTACTTGGGGTGGCAGATTCTACGGGGCGGCATTCCTCCCAAAGCTAGGGCGGCACGGCCACTTTTTTGTTTGTTTGTTTGTTTTGTTTTGTTCACCAATCCAACAGCCCTGTAGGGGGCGGCAGTGCAGAGATGGGGAGCGCCCTGCTGGGAGTGGGCTGCGCGCTCCGTCTGCCCCAGCCGGTGCCAGGTCTGTAGCAAGCCCGGCAGGGCAGCCCGCGTCCTTCCCTCCCCGCCGACCGGAGCCGCGCGGAGCCCTCCTGGCAGGCAGTGCAGCGGTCGGGGCCGTGAGGCAAGCGCCCTGCTGAAGACCTGGCCACCCCCCTTCTCTCTCTCCCTCCGCTCCCTCCCCCTTCCCCCCAACACATTAAGTTGTATACAATGACACTCAGGTCACTGGTATGATACCAAAGCCAGATATCAGTTGGTGCTCTCCATTGTTCTTCCAATACTTCTTTCTTGCCATCAAGACATCTAAGCATACATTTTGGGGTTCTTAGTCTAATCTTCTCCATGGTGCCATAAGATAAAGCAATGCAGACCTCATGCCATAAAAGAGTTCCAGTTCTTAAGTGAAATTTTGATTTGTTTGTTTGTTTTAGGAGGTATTGGTTCCTTGTATTCAGAGAATCAGCTTGTCTCTAGCTTTTGCATTGGCATGCAGGGAGGTTGCAAGGAGAATATCCTCTCCCCTTGTGCACACTGAGCATGCCACTGAGGCAATCACAGTTTCAGCACTTAAGGGAGTACGGAAATTGCTGTCTCATCAAACCCCTGGGGTCACAAAACACCCTCTCTTAACAAAGACTTGCAGAGGTAGCTGGCTACATAAAAAGTAGCATACTGTACCATCTCAAGGAATGATGCAGCCTTCACACTCACCTGTGCTTGTTTGAGCTCAAGGGCTCCCTGGGGCACAGTACCTCCATGCCACAATCTTGCCCAGAGAAAGCAAAAGACTGCCTTTCAATAGACCCACAGATCATCCAAGTGTACTACAGGTGACAATACTTGTCAGAACTGGTGTCCATGGGCTCACTTGCAACCCATAACCCTACCTGATCTTTCTCTTCATTCCAGGGATATTGTCCCATTCAGTGAACAAGCACAGTAATTTGACACTGCCTTAAAAGCTATTACCAGATTTAATGCTGCTTAAGAAGCTCAGTGGATCTGGATCAAGATAGGTGAGTTCTTTTACCCTACTGTCTCCTCTCAAACTCATCTCTTGTATTTTCTCTGTTCCATAATTAGGCCAATGTCCTCCATCTGCAATTGCTGCTATCTTCTGCTCAGTCATTCATAGATTTTTAAGACCAGAAGGGACCATTCAATCAGCTAGTCTGACCTTCTATATAACGCAAGCCAAAGAGTTTCACCCACTTACCCCTGTGTTGTTCAAACTTCTTAATGAGATGGGGTAGGAGCAACAGGGATCCATCATGTTAAATCACCTTCTTCTCAGTAGCTGAGAAAAGAAGGAACAAATACTTACATATAGGAGGAGGCTGCTGAAGTACCCCCTTTTTAATAGAGAATACACAGGAAAATATTGAAAAAAGAGAAAAGAAAACAATTTCTAGTCTTGCTGTATTTTTCATCATCCCTGACCGGGTTGGTTTCCCCAGAGAAATGGAACAATTTGCCTCCTTTCTCAACAGTTAAAACTAAGCTGTCTTGGAGAAGCTAATGAACTACACAAAAGTACACTCGAGACTGGAGTTATTGGACCCAGACCCCACACAGGAAAAAATCTCCTTAATACACCACAGTAAGTCACACTCACTAAAGTCAGAATCACATGATTAGGCCCACATGTGTTTGGCAGCTAATATTTTCTCATTTTAATTTTGCATCCTTTTATGGTTTTGGTGGCAAGAGCAGGCCAAAGGAAATCAGAGACCAGGGCTTGGGTCTCCGGCCATTTTGAGTCACCTTTTGCACTTCCTGTATATTGCCAGGAGTTGACAGCCCCATAGACTTATTTCTACAATTTGCTGAGCATCTCCTGTATGGTGACGACTTGCTGAGGCCAATCACACAACCCAGGGAGGTACTCTGCATAAGAAAGGAGCAGGTCCAATATGGATTTACAGCTTGTCAGCAATAATCCTCTGTGAACAAGGTGACAGGGTGCCAAAGATCAGTATGGCTGGATTGTTGGAATATGTGCCCCACATCACTGTGAGCCTTATATTAATACACTGTGACTTAGTATTAAGGTAAAGCACTAACATTTTATTCAAGGCATCCTTTGTGGCTGGATTTCTGCAGTTTACTTGTGATAATACCAATATAGTTGTTAGAGGGTAGGAATTTATATAGCTTCCTGAATCATGAACATAATTAATAACTAAATTCTAGTAGCAGTATCTTTACCTCAAGGTATATGAAAGTATGCACTTCACTTGCATTTTAACATCACCTATTTATATACTTCTATTCAATCTGGATTATTGGTGATAATGTATGAGCCAAAAAGACCCTAGCTTGACACTCAGGGCCCAGGGTGAGTTTTCAGAACTTCCAGTTTAAAAAAGGAACACATTTTTAAACTTTTATAACCTCAGCAAATTTGATATGGATTAAAAGAGACACAATGCATGTGAAACCCCACAATGCCATTTGTACAGAAACGTTTTTCACAGTAGAAACTCACCTTTAATACTTACTGTTAGCAATAGTCTCAAAACAAATCCTCAGATCTGACAACCCCAAAACTGTGGGGAAGCTTGGAATGTGAACTGATGCTGAATTTCATAGTCATCATAAAAGGCTAAACAAAACCACAGCACACTCAAAACCTTACAGGGGTTTAAAATCCAGATTCAGCACCAGATTATCTGCCACTGTAAATTGTTGAATCTTCACCAATTTCAAGTTACACCAGCAAAGATATTTCATCTTGGGCCCATCTCTATTTACAATACTGTAACAATGCTCTAAGAACAGAATTCTAGCCTCAGAAAGGTACTCACAATTTGACTTCCATGGGAATTGCGCAAGCGCATCTGAGAGCAGAATATGGTTCCAAATTTCTAGGAGATCATTTTACATCAGATAATTCATACTGTTTTCTTTTCAGTGACTTATTTGTCTTAGGTTGAAAGAGTTTTATTTTACATTTTAACCTGGTCATTGAATATTTCAAATCATGTCATAATTCCAGATCCATTTTTTCCTTTGTTGTTTTAGTGGTTTTCATAGCAATCAAATACACTTTTCATCCCCAAAAGAATGGATTTTCTGAAGTACTGGAGTTTTAGATTAATATAATCATAGACTTTTAAGACAAGACAGGAACATCATGATCTAGTCTGACCTCCTGCACATCGCAGGCCACAGAACGTCACCCTTCCTCTTCTGCAATAATCCCATAACCTCTGACTGAGTTACTGAAGTCCACCATTTACTTTAATTCAAACGGCAGGTGGCCCATTTCCACTGAAATCAGTAAGAGTTGAGGGTGCTCAGCACCTTGCCAAAAGCCAATCAGAAATTCACAGGATTAAACCAATAATTAGTAAATCATTAAAAGCTGAATCCTTCCCCTTACTGTCAGATGCAAGCAGCTCTGCATGTTCTAACTCAGAGAGTTTCGTCCTAATTATTCTGAGACTGGAGGAAGGGATTGCTCCCATGTGGAAACATGAAATAAGGAAGTGAATTGTCCCCCTAAATTTAAGAACATAAGAATATAGGACTGGAAGGGGCCTTCTGATTCTTCCAGTCCAGGTAACCTAGGAATTTTATACTGTAGTTCAAGGTGGTTTTCCAACTTTTTCCTATTTTATTTGTTGTTTGCTTGCTTTTGGTTTTCCTTTGTAACTTTTCAAAATTTCTCCAATTTGGGAAAAGTTACAGAGTGGCAAAAGAAAAAATGAAACACTGTAATTCTGCCATTTCCAAACTCCTTCTTCCAATTGTTATGAAAATTCCTGGTTAAAAATTAACAGTTTGGAATGAAAAGTTTCACATGTAAGTTTTTTTGTTGTTGTTGGAAACATTTCATTGGAATATGATTTCTTGACCAGTTCTACCTTTGAACTGGGTAGCTTTGCAGGGAGTGCATGGGAAAAGAATTCTCCATATCCTATCCCAGAGAATGGAGCAGGTATGGTGGTGCTTACAACCATTACTGCAACCCTAAGACTTCAACAGCAACTAAGTCTATAACACATCTCCTTTTTGTGAAGGAGGAATGGAGGATCCATAGAGGAGTGGAGCCTCACTTTGGCTCACCCCTAACTTGACCACTGCATAATGGCAGTCAGGGAATCACTACAAAACTGAGCTTTGGGACTATGCAACCCCTGCACAGTCATCCTAAATCCTACCCTCATTATACACCGGAAGCACCCAATGTTCATTGTCATGGGTCATCTTTGTTCCACAGAAGAGGAGGCAAGATTTGATCCTAGCTTCAGGTCTCAGAATTAGCAAAAACAGAACTTGTGTTATAGAATCATAGAAATGTATGGCTGGAAGGGACCTTGAGACATCATTAAGTCCAGCCCCCTCTGCTGAGTCTGGACCAAGTTAATCTAGCCCTATACAGCACTAGGTGAAATCAACTTGAGCAATGAGAAAAGGGCTTCTCCATTTTTTGACTTTTGATGATTTGTTTAAAAACATTGCATATGCCAAAACTGAGGTTATAATCTGCTCCCACTGAAGGCAATGGAAGTTTTGTTATTAATTTCAATGGGAGCAGGATGAGGTCCTTGTATTGAGAAGGATTATTTGCCCTACTTTTTTGGACAGCAGTTTTCATAGACTATTAAACAATGCCAACAGGATTTTAAATTGAATTCCAAGTTATTTTAATTACCTTCAGGGCTTTACTTTTTACAAAATAAATAAATGGACAAACATGGCTAGCAGGAATCATTTAAACACCTCATGCTGATAGGTCATTCTTCACTTCCTTGTTTGTTTTGTTTTTTGAAATGTTCTTTCAGAAATCTGATTGAATAAATGAAATATAATTATATAAATATGTTAAATCCTATGGACGGGCAATTCTAAAGCAAAACTGGAAAACTGATGGCAGCTTTTGCATTTCATTATTGATTAGGGCCATACTTCCCAAGTATTTATGTACCTAACGATACAGGTAGACACCTAGTGAGATTTATAAAAGTGCCTAACTCAGGTTCCTAATTTCCACTGGATTTCACTGAAGTCAATGTTATATATTAATATCAAAAGAATTGGATCCCACAATGTCTGAGTAATCTATTGCATGATTTAGTAACGCTTCATTATGCTGTTAAAGCAAATAAAAATGTAAAACAGGTGTCATAAATACATATTGTATATATACTATTCAACATACATATTGTTACTGTCAGTATGGTGCATTGGGAAAGAACATTTTGTACAGTACACAGAATACCTGGCAGTAATATTTTACCTATTCTTATTGAAATGCTACAGGAAATTATGGAATACTAACTATAATTTTACTGATAAAAACAAAAAGTTACTTCCAGGTGTGTCTGCAAAACTGTATCATAAATCATGTCAAACAAGGGACTTTTGTGGTTCATATTACCTTGCTGGCAAAATCTGAAGAAAAAGTAAAGGAAAGTAAAGAAAAGGGAATGGAATTACTGCTTGTATATGCAATTTATGGTGGAAAGTAATGTTTTGGACACTAACAACTGAAGGATGCTGAATGCCAATATTTTTACAGGTTTCAGACTAGCAGCTGTGTTAATCTGTATCTGCAAAAAGAACAGGAGTACTTGTGGCACCTTAGTGACTAACAAATTTATTTGAGCATAAGCTTTCGTGGGCTACAGCCTACTTCATCGGATGCATGTGGTGGAAAATACAGTAGAAAGATATATATACACACAGAGAACATGAAACAATGGGTGTTACCATACACACTATAAGGAGAGTGATCAGTTAAGTTGAGCTTTTATCAGCAGGAGAGAAAAAAAACTGTTTGTAGTGGTAATGAAAATGGCCCATTTCCAGCAATTGTCAAGAAGATATGAGGAACTGTTGGGAGGGGGTGGGGGGTGGGAATAAGCATGGGGAAATAGTTTTACTTTGTGTAATGTTTGTGCACAGGGCGGAAACCAGCCTCTTCTATTCCTCTGTCATTTTTACCACAACGGTAGCCTGGCTCCGTTTCTATAACTGGTGAGGTAATTTTACGAGGCTTTGTACTCAACTCTCCCCACTTTATCCAGGCTTGGAACCAACAGCAACATCAAGGTACAGCTGGCAGGATTTATTATTATTATTTATTCCACATGAACACCCCAAAGATATTGGAGCAGTGCAGATTTGTAAGAAGACACAGTCCATGAAGTGACGAGCTCACATTCCAAAACAACACAAACAGAGAAGGGTGGGGGAAAGGGATGCAACATATAAACCTACTGGCCAGTATAATGATTAGCACATCTTGTTTGTGCAATGTTTTTTGTTTTGTTGTTATGGATAAACTATGCTTTAACTGCCCCTGTACCTTGCTATTGTTTGTTGGCAGTAGAAGTGGTTCTAATGATTTCCAAACTGAGTTATGTTGTTATCCATAGGCTTGCTAGCTTTCCCATAAACACAGACATTCAAGGATCCAATCTTTACTTTGTGCATATGTATAACCCCTGTCTAAATTAATAGGAGTTACTTACCTGATGGGAGCAGATTAGAAGTTAGAATTTCAGGAATTATCATTAAAGAACTAAGTGTTTTCAGTCTATTCGAATGAGACCCCAGTAATTTGTTTTAAAGTAGCTGATACCAGATCTTTTGTTATTTGGCCATAATCCAAACAGTAAATTTGGGGGCTTAATCAAAGTTTCTGTGAGGCACTCAAAGATTCTCAATTTTTCAAGTGCTATACAAATAATGGACTATTATTATCTACCCATCTTCATTTTGATAAATATGGATCTTAGTGTAATTATTTTTATAATTACCAGCAGAAAAAACATGTATTTATTATTGTCCAATTCCCTCAAAACATAAACAAACAAGCAAAAAGCTAACAGAGTAGACTATAACTCTAATAGTACGTGTTTATTTTGTCACTGTTACGCACCATCATTGTCCAGCCATGCCGGAAGAAAAACAGGAGGCAATGGATGTGGTTTAATTAGACCAGAACATTATTCACTGAAAATATCTGGGAGTACCTAGCAATAAAATGTACAGTGCAGGTCATCAGCTTTTCCTTAATCATTTCTCAATTTTCCCCAACCTGGTCCCAGACATCCCATTGCTGTCAGCTGGCCTTTCTCCCTTGCTACAAGGGTTAAGGAGGGCTGTAGAAAATAGGGAGGTTGGCTCCCTGTGATACTAGATGTAGGAGCCTTGAACCCTTCTTCCTTAGCTTTCTTAAGGGATGCTTTTCTCTAAATCCTTTTGCAATGCATTTTTACCCGATAACCATATCCCTTTCATAACGATTACCTGCATGGCACATCTGCCACAAGGAGGTGCCATACATGTCTATATTATCATTGCCAAATACCATCACTTTCAAAACTATATATCTTTAAATTACACTCCTATATCCATATTTAGGCACCTAAAAATTGGTCTGATTTTCATAGGTACTGAGCACGCAGCAGCAACAACTGATTGCTTTTGAGAATCAGATCACTTATTTAGGCTCCTATTTTTTTAAATCTTGGTCAAACTGTTTCTGGCAGTTAGAAAAGTGCCAGGAAATCTCATAACTGGTGTGTATTGAAAAGGAAAGGTGTAGTCCTACTCCTTAAATTGACTGCAATGGGAGCAGGAGCAGGATATTCAAAATTAAGATTGTTTATATTTAACCAAGCGAGGAAACACATAGGTGACCTTTTTCATCAGTTTTAAAAATTTCAAATCAAGTTTAGTGGGATGTGGTTTAGGGAGATGTGTCAAAGCCCCATTCGCTGTTATAAGATATCCTGCACATCTCTGATATTATGCAATTCATTTCCATATGTAATGTAATCAGATATTATGGAATTAGAGACAAGGTGGGTGAGGTGATATCTTTCATTGGACCAACTTGTGTGGGTAAAGAGACAAGCTATCAAGCTTACACAGAAGTCTTCTTCGGGTCTTTCAAAAGCTTGTCTCTTTCACCCACACAAATTGGCCCAGTAAAAGATATTACCTCACCCATCTTATCTCTCTGTTATGGAAATAATCAGTTTATGAATTTAATCAAATTGATCATGTATCTTGGGCATATTTTTAAGTCACCTATCAAATCGTTTATCAAAGCACTAATTCCTCTTAAATTGATGCATTGAATTAATGTTTTGATCTAAGGAGATTCTTTCCATTTTCTGAAACACCAGCCCTGGTCTTCGGTGTCAGTGCCAAAAATTCCATTAAGAGAAAGGGCCCCATCTGAGCTCTCTGCCACAACAGATACTTGTAAATACTCTTTACAATCTTCATGCAAGCAATTCAACTAGAAAACAATAGGAATTACATGACAACTTTTTCTGAGTGGCAATGTGCTTTAAATAGACATTAATAGCTAACATGTTGTAAATGTTACAGTTACACAGGTTTCAAAGGGAGACAAATACCTTTTCGTTTTAACACTTAGCCAAGTTAATTCTTTCTAAAATTAAAGACAAAGCTTGCTGGCTGTTCTTCAGACATCAAAATGATCTACAGGGTGGGTACCCATATGCAGCCTAGAAATGGATAACAATACCACCATGTAGATTCCTGGCAACAGATACAGTAGCCTGCTAAGAATTAGTTTTTATGTGTATGGCTTTTTCAGCTCAGGATGCTGTCTCTCCCTCTCTCTGTCTCTTCCTGTTCATAGTTACTGCATTCACTTTTACAATAATGATGTTCTCCTTTTGTGTCCATGTTTGAGACCTTACATCTATCCTATATAGGCTAATGATTGGTTTTGCCCCTCCAAATACAGCCATGTCAGTAGATATTAATAATACCGTAAAAGCGATAACACTATTTCCATAAACTGACCTTCTCTTCTGATGGCTTTGCCCCATTTTCTGCAGTTCAGTTTAATGATTTGAAGAATATTCAGTGATGAAACCATTCCAAAGCATAAATTATTCAGCACCAGGGGAAAAAATGTGTTCCATTCCATAATTTTCCTTAAATGACTCAGTCATTGAAGTGTCTCTGTAGATAGAATAATCGTTCTGACCCTTGTAAACTTGCTCAGATGTTTTATAAAAACAGCTAAAAAGAATGAGAAATTCACCCTGTGGAACAAACTTCTTCCCCGAAAACAAATGTTATTCCATCTACTTTTGCAATAAAAAGATGTGTTTAATTGTGAATGATATAGAAAACATGAGAAAAATCCATTTTTATAGATGCTATACCATGCCACATTCAGAAGGGATTTTATTTAAAAGCTACAAATAGGAAAGATCAAAGGGAAAGATCAAAGGGCTTGACTAGAATTAACATGACTGTACATATTTTAAGGGCTTGACATTACATAGCACAGACAATTAAACAGAGAGGCAAATTAGATCTTATATTTGTAAAAGTAAAAATGTAGTCCATGTGCAATTTGATATGACCATATTCACTATTACCGCCTCAGTTGTATCTTTAAGAACATTTTCCTTCTGGGCTGCTTTCTCCTCTGTGCTCAAATACAGCATCAAATTCTACTGGAATTCTGTGTAAAGAAGCGATCCCACAGCCTGCCCAAGGAATATTTTTTTCCCTCCATGTCATGTGGGTGTCAGCTGCTCTTCCTTGGCTTCTCTTTCCTGACCACTTCCTTGACTTTACAAATCTGCCTGAGGTGTTGGGAGGAAGCCAAACTCCTGCTGAAATGCATTGTCTCCCTTAGTGTCATTTTACTTGAATTGTGAGGAATTTTCTCTAAATACTGTATTCTGAGCCATAAATTCTCAACAGAATTAATATGCAGGAGTGCCAGTTTGTTCTGTCCAAACTTTGATCTTTAATCTTAATTTGGATGTCAATGGTTTATACAAAAGTCTGAATCTTGGCCATACACCTAACTACCAGTATGCATCTCAGTG
The DNA here is from genome assembly GCF_011386835.1 of Chrysemys picta bellii. Lineage (NCBI taxonomy): Eukaryota > Metazoa > Chordata > Testudines > Emydidae > Chrysemys > Chrysemys picta. The sequence continues at coordinate 176,767,156 of NC_088792.1, read as the reverse complement.
GTACAATAAGTTTCCTTTAAGAATCACATGCATTGCCATACAAGGAAAACATGCATTAATTAATGTCTGTGCAAAGGGGAACAAAGAGCAGAATCTCAATTGTCCCTGCACCATAGAGAGAGCTAGGAAGTTTTTATGATGATGACATTTCAGTGCAGAATGGAAATGAAGATTTTTGCTTGCTATTTTTCTGACCAGCTCTGCTGGAGAATATGGTGGCCAGACCCGCAGAAGTTATCAAATAAATAAATAAATAAGTCCCAGTGAGGTCTATAGATTCATAAATGTCCCTTCCCCTTAGTGCTTCTGAGACCCGCAAGTGCGGAGCCATAAAGTCACCAATAAAGTTTTGAAAAAGGACACATGCAGTATATACTATGATATAATGCTATAATCATAATCTACCATTGCCCAAGATTTGGGATAATGTCATCTGATATTAGGAACAACCTGGCCACTCTAAGAGGTCTGGCACCCAAATCAAGCAAGATCTTAATCAAATCACGTAGACCATCATATTTTAGCAATTTGATGGGCTTCTGTCTTGCTTTTACCCTTATTACTGTGTCACTGAAGAGAAGTTGTAATTCCTGAAGAGTCCCAGCATGGTAAATGCAGTTCAGGGCTGGACACTTGCTCGTTCCTGCACTTTGAAAGGTAATTGAATAGGAACAAGTACAAGTGCAATTGAATATGTAGGCTAGAGGCACTAGTTTGCAGCCTCAAAGAGGTCATGCAGAAATGAATTTTTAAAAAGGATATAAAATTGCATCTAAGATAGATGAGTGCAAAAGCAATATTTAAATGAAATTGTTATGGATATAAGTCACTTGCCAGGCATTCTAACTATTTCCAACATAAAATATGTTTTCACTTCATATATAAAACATTGTTATTATTCACATCTTATGTCATGTTAACATATTAAAACTTAAATGTTTAATGCATATATTACAATTTTGTGTCATCATTAACACAGCTGATGAATACCCTTTAACAAAAATAATGGAAAGATATGTCAAGGGAGATAATTTTTACAATTAGAATAAAAATATGTAACCTAAAGTGTGATCAGATAAAAACGTCTAATTCAAAGTTCCACAACCTCTTTCCTCGCTCATGGGGATCTAACTGCCATTTGTTTTTCTATTAAATGACATTTCAAATATTTTATTATAAACATAAATCACATCTCCTTTTGAGACGGCAAATGACAAACCAAATTTGAGGTCTGACTTGCATTTCTATGCCCTGCCCAAGACTAAATAGATGAGCAGCTGCTTTATAGATTGCATTTGAAAGTTACACAAAGAGAAGCAGTGGGTTATGGAAAACATGTCACTTGAAAGTGACATCTGCCCTCATAATTCATGAGTGTCATACCCAGCCATGTCACCTCTATAGACATCAGTTACACATCCTGGGTCACAAGTTCCAGAGTAAAAGAGTAAAATTACCCCAATACGTTGTAAAATATATACCTTTTCTTCATCTGGATATTCTCTTTCAAATGGTAAAGTAAACTGTAAGTTATTCCTCAAAAAGCAGATGGGAGAGGCAGAAAGGTGTGTAATTGTGTGTGGGCACAACTATGTTTGTGTATACATATGAACCAAAGGTTTGACACTACAGACCTTTCTCCAGTGTTTAATCTGTGCAGAGCCCTGGAACCTCTAGGCTTGGCAGTTCAAAGCCCTGGCACCTCCGGGTTTGTTGCATCAGTTATGAAAGTGAAACAATTGAGCCCCGGCACCTCTTTCATTACAATTTAAGCACTGCCTTTCTCATAGTGAATCACACCAAGGCTGAAGCTACTTAGTGTAGACATACCCTAGATAAGTAAGGTACTACTTTGCATGTATAAAGGTGGTCCTGTATTGCCAGTTCCAGTATTGTCATGTTCTAAATTACTTTTGTCAAACCTCTTACTTGTGCTGTCTTGTACCCAGTGTGCGGTGGTCAGGAATGAGTGCTGTAGAGCCAACTGCATTGACTTCATGCCACCTGCTGACTCCCCATCACTAGCAATCTCCAGCAACTGGGATGTGGTGGTTTGGTTTAGTATTTAATCAAGCTGCCAAAGTCATATTTTTCCTTTCCCCATAAATATTGATATCCCCTTCTGCTCCAAATTACACTTGTCCAACATGGAGAATTGGCAAGATTCAGTCCCGCTCCAGTTGTATGTACAAATGTCACACATTTAAGTCTGTTATGTTATCCCCTTGCAGGGTTAGAATAGGAGCCTTGTCCCATTGGACATGAAATATTTCTAGATGCCCAAATGGATACACAGCATTCACTTCTAGCACTGCAAGGGAAAGAGATCAGAGGTTCTAACGTTCTGACATTTTTAGGTTTGTTTAAATCATTTGTAGAGATTTTTATGGCTCCCTCTGAGTGGTGTACAGTAGAGTCATAGCAATGAAGGCTTCACAGTTGGAAAGATAAAATAAATAGTTCCAATAAAATATTTAAAAACGCTCTGAAACATATGTAGAATATTTTTCTCTGTAACATATGTGATATCTATGGCATACGTGTCACAGTGTTTCCAACTCTTTGTAATTTTATAACAAATCTTATAATATTTGGTGCTTTTCTTCAATACCCAGTTCCTGGAGTCAAGTGATTAAGGGAGAACTTCAGCTTTCCTTTAAACAAATAAGATACGTTTCTAGTCCTTATGGCTTCAGAGAAAAGTTTGAAAATGTGAACCCTAAAGGCTCACAAACTGAAAGACAAGTAAAAATAACCAAATATTTGTCACTTTTAAAAATTTCATGATTTTTAAGCCAGTTTCATGATTTTGAGGCCTGACTTGTGATTTTTGAATGCTTGAGGTTGGCAATATTCAATGATGATCATGTGGTGTAAAAAATTTTTTTTCAGTACTTGTTTGAAATGACCTGGATAACTCACCCATGGCTTCATCACTCATGTATAATGTACTCACCCCAAACTCATATTGATAAAGTCTTTTGTACTACACCATTCCTTATGTGATGTATGTTTATAATGTATTATGGAGAGACATTAGTCTTTCCGGAGTTGCAATCCTGATGTGTATCCCTTCTAATTTTGCGTTAGAACATTTGTTTGGCCTGGTTACTTTGCCAGATTTCATTAGATGGCAAAGGAGGTTGTCTCGGCAAAGCTTGAAGAAAATTCATTCCACTGTTTTTGAATTACAAATCATTAAATGATTGTAAATGTTTAGCTTTTGTCTAATATTCCTTTGTTTCACTGTGGCACAGAAGGGCTTAGGAAGAGATTTTTTAAAGGCTTTTAGGTTTGTAAAGTTGCCAATAGAAGTGTCTAGGTGCAAAATGCCCTAGAAGTTAAATGCCTAAATACTTTAAAAATATCTGGCCCTTAGTACCCTTTAGATTCTGTTATAGTTTAAAGAACCTTCATAGTTAAATCTCCTTAAAAATGTGCTCATCTGCTAGATTTGAAAAGATCTGCTTATATTTAAGCAAACAATATTAATAATGTTTGTTATGGATCATTTAGGGTCAAATCTTGGAATGTTTTTGCTATTGACTTCAGTCAGAGAAATATTGGTATGTTCAGTGTGTGATGGTTGATTTCAGTTTAAAAAATATGGATCTTACTTTAGTTCACATGATGCTGATTCCCCTTGTAACATGTGGGGGGGGGAGGGAGAGGCCAATTTGTCATCATTGGGAGTAATGGCAGGTGGCAGCCATTTAGAAAAAGAGCACTTTGACATTCCTTTAACTTCACTCTTAATGAAAACAAGGAATGGTAGCCATTTTGAAATAGATCAATTTTTCAAGGAATTCTGTGAAGGATAAAATTATTTGTCAGCTTCTACCAAATGAGAAACTTTCAATATGAACAATGATAGCGCAGAAAAACCCCAAACACTTCACATGTAGCCAATCCACAAAATTTCAGTGAATTTAAACTGAAGTTTTAGTTTAGCATGCTATATTATTCTGTTACTGGGATCATTCAGGTAGAAAAATGGTCTGAGACATGGTGGTAAATGTCTTAAAGGACTTATTTTTAAATTAATATTAATTCAGCGATTAATTGATTTTCTTGTAAATTCTCAGAAAAAATCATTCTGTACTCAAAGAGTAAGGGCTGTAATTTTGAGACGGGTATGCTGTATTCCTCATATATAAAAAAAAAAAGGTTGAATCCTTGGGTTAAGTACAAAATTCACCTCAGCCCTAATTATGGAACCAAGATAGGCACATAATAGGCCATCTCAATTTGTAACTAAGTTCTCTTTGTTATCGTCCTGTGAATTAAACCTAAAGAAATGAGTGCTGCTGGTTGAAAAGAAAATGTAGAGTAAATAAATGGCTTTTGACTTAATAATTAAAATGCATATTATAGAATGAAAAGGAACATGCATAAAAATTCCAAGTTAAAAAAAAAAAGATGTACTAGGGCTTGTCTGATTATGAGAATAGTGAGAGTATAAAAGAAAAAATATTCCAAGATTCCACATAAATCTTAGAAAAAATGTGTGGTATTATGGTATTTGAAAAAACAGTACCGTATGTGCACATGTCATTAATGACTGTATAATAATGGACATACACAAAGGTCCAGGTTGCACCTACAACTTCAAATGATCATTTTCTGACTTTTGAGTTCCTAACCATTAAGCTTTAAAATCTCATAATGTAATTCTTTGTATGGAATAGATATATATAGGGCCCTACCAAATTGACAGCCATGAAAAACACATCACGTACCTTGAAATCTGATCTCCCCCTCTGAATTCTGGTCTTTTGTATGCTTTTACCCTATACTATACAGATATCACGGGGGAGACCAGCATTTCTCAAATTGGGGTGTGTGACAGGGTCGGTTGCTCACCGCTGTGGCACCTCCTCCTGGCCGCTTCGGGGAATTAGTTTTGCGCCAGTAGAGCGCCCTCTTTGGGTGGCGTTCCGCCTGTCATCTCGCCTCTGTGGGGTGCACGGACTTGCGTTGCTCCCGACGTCGGCGTCCTCTTCCGGAGCACTGCCCTCCGACAGTGTCCCTTTGTCCAATCACACCCCCTTCCGGGGGGGGGGGGGAAACAACAGCCCCACACCTTCAAGTCCGATCCTCACCGTCTAGGATCTGATGTGGTTCTGACCGGCCGCTCCCTGCGGCCCGTGGCTGTGCGTGGGGTAGCACAGCAAACAAAGGGGGAAAAAGGGGGGGGGGGAACTCAGGCCCGCCCACTACTCTGAGTCCCGGTCCAGAGGCCCTCGTGTGACAGTCTCACTGTCTTCCTTCTCCTTCCTCCTCTGACTATCCCTCTGGACCGCTTCCCCAACAGCCCTTCACTACGCTAGGCCTCCTCCTCCCAGGCCTACCGCCTAGCAGGCTATGGAGTAGGGCCTTCTCCCACTCTCTCAGGCTGGCCTGCACTGTGCTGTCCGTGGTGCTGGCCTCCCAGCTCTGGAGACAGACCTTCCCCTCTGAAGGCCTGGGACAGACTGACTGCTCCTGCTCTGGGCAGCCTTTTATATGGCTAAGCCAGGCCCTGATTGGCTGGCTCCAATCTGCCTTCTTATTGGCTCCCAGTAAGCCCTCTCCTGATTGGCCGCGCGTCTACGCAGGCACCTAGGCCTGCCGCAGCCCAGTCTCTCTAGGTGTGGGGTAATCGCCCCACCACACACCCTCCCCCTTAAGAACCCTCCCGGGGGGGGGGGTATCCTAACCGGCCTAATGGCCTAGAGCACGGAAAGCAACCTTTGTCCCGCAGTGGCTCGGCTTACCGGCTCAAAGTCTAGAAACTTAGCCCTTGTCACTGGGCCTTATGGCCTACTGGCCCCAAAGTCCCGGAAATTAGTCTTTGCCAACGGGCAACCCGGCTTATCCACCGTCTCAGCGGGGGGTCCCACCGAAACACGCTGAGGCTTACCGGGTCCGACGTACCAGTCCGTCTCTTCCCTTAAGCTGCCTCCTATCTGTTCCGCTGCTGGAGTGTCCCACGGGTCTCCTGATTCTCCACGGGTCTCATGGTTCACCGCCTCGGCTGGTCCCTCCCACAGTGAGGCTCCCTCTCGACCTGGAGAAGTCGCAGTCCTCGGCGGTTCCAGGAGTGTGGGCTGGTCCTCCACCAGGGCTTCCCGCAAGGGTTCTCCTCCCACGGCCGTCTGCCTAGGCTGGGGTATGTTCCCATCTCTTGCACTCTCTGTGCATTTGAGACACACCCCGTACAAACGTGACGGATTCTCTGCCGTCAGGGCTAACTGTTCAGGGCCTCGGCAGTTGGATGGGAGCTTAACTGCCCCCTTGCAGACCACCCCCTGCGCTAAGGATCCCCCTCCTTGACCCGCTTCTTCGCCCTCCTCCCCTAGCCTGGAGAAGAAATCGGCATTAGTATGGGCCTTACCCGGTCGGTGTAGCACCTGGAAGTCGTAAGGCTGGAGGGCAAGGTACCACCGCATAATTCTAGCGTTCGTGTCTTTCATGCTGTGGATCCATCGCAAAGGGGCGTGATCTGTGATTAATTTAAAACTATTCCCTAGCAGATAGTAACGGAGGGCGTCGATAGCCCACCGTACCGCCAGGGCCTCTTTCTCTATTGTTGAGAAGTGTCTTTCTCGGGGGAACAGCTTCCGACTTAAATACAGTACTGGGTGTTCCTCCCCGTCTACTTCCTGGGAGAGTACTGCACCTAGGCCGACTTCCGAAGCGTCTGTTTGTAGTATAAACTCCTTCGTGAAGTCGGGGTGTCGTAGTACTGGTTCTTGAGTGAGCCGTTCCTTGAGCGTGTTAAAGGCTTGCTCGCATTGCGTAGTCCACTGTACCTGTCGAGGTTGGGAGTTCTTCGTTAGGTTGGACAAGGGGGCGGCTATAGATGCGAAGTCTGGTACAAAACGACGATAGTACCCAGCTAATCCCAAAAACTGACGCACTTGTTTCTTCGTCGTGGGGGTGGGTACATCTCTGAGGGCTTGTACCTTGCTAATCAGGGGTGCTAGTTTCCCCCCTCCTACCGTGTATCCCAGGTAGGTCACTTCTTCTTGGCCTAAGTGACATTTCGCCGGGTTAGCTGTTAGGCCGGCCGCTCTGAGGGCTTGTAGTACTGCTGCCAGGTGGTGTAAATGGCTCTCCCAGTCAAGGCTGTAGACCACGATGTCATCTATGTACGCCGCCGCGTATTGGTCATGGGGTTGGAGGACCTTGTTCATCAGGCGCTGAAACGTGGCTGCTGCTCCGTGTAACCCGAACGGCATGGTTACAAACTGGAAGAGGCCGAAAGGCGTAGGGAAGGCCGTCTTCGCTCGGGAGTTTGGCGTCACTGGGATCTGCCAATATCCTTTAGTCAAATCTAAAGTTGACAGGTACTTGGCTCCTCCGAGGCGCTCCAACAGTTCATCCACTCTCGGCATTGGATAGGCATCAAAACGGGAGATAGCGTTGACCTTCCTGAAATCGATGCAAAACCGAGTCGTCCCGTCTGGTTTTGGCACTAGGACGATAGGGCTTCGCCACTCGCTCGTTGACTCCTCTACCACTCCCATCTCTAACATCGTCTCTACCTCCCGTCGCACTGTATCCCACATTTTCTTGGGCAGCGGCCGGTGGTTATCCGTCACCCTCTTCCCGGGGTCGGTGGTGATATGATGACTCATTAAAGTCGTCCGGCCCGGGCGGGCCGATAAAACGTCCGGAAACTTCTCTACCACCCGTTGTAGTTGCCCCCTTTGTCTAGGGCTGAGGCCTGACCCCAGCGTGGCCGGTCCGGGGTCGGGAAGGTCCCCTGCTCGGGGTCCAAGTTCCGAATCTGGGGTGGACGGGCCAATGAACATGGCTTCCCGGGTTTTCCAAGCCTTTAGAAGGTTAACGTGATAAATGCGGGTCTCTTTCCGTCGACCAGGTAGTCTGACCTCGTAATCGACTGGTCCCACTCGTCGGATCACTTCATAGGGACCCTGCCATTTGGCCAGGAGCTTCGACTCGGAAGAGGGCAGTAAAAGCAGCACCCGATCGCCTGGGGCGAACTTCCTCCCTCTAGCCCCTCGATTATAGAGGCGCTCCTGACCGGCCTGGGCCCGTTCCAAATTTTCACGGGCGAAGGCCCCTAATGTTTGGAGTCGCTCCCGGAGTTGTAGTACGTATTGTGTGGTCCCAAGGACCCGCGTTTCCTGTGTTTCCCACTCCTCTTTCAGGAGGTCCAGTATTCCTCTGGGCTGCCTGCCATATAGGAGCTCGAAAGGCGAGAACCCCGTCGAGGCCTGTGGTACCTCTCTTATTGCAAACAGTAGGGCCGGCAACAAGGTGTCCCAATGTGAGGGGTCCTCCTCCACAAACTTCCGCAACATGGCTTTTAGCGTACCGTTGAACCGCTCTACCAAGCCATCGGTCTGCGGGTTGTACACCGATGTCCGGAGGGTCCGGATATGGAGGAGGCGACATAGCTCGGCTATTAACTTGGAGGACACATTGGTGCCCTGGTCCGTCAATATTTCCCCGGGTATCCCAACCCGGGCGAAAATCTTTACCAGTTCACCCGCAATGGTCGGTGCTGTCGCTGTCTTTAGGGGAACGGCTTCGGGGTAGCGTGTTGCGTAGTCCACGACTACTAGTATAAAGCGGTTCCCTGTCTTGCTTCGCTCAAGGGGGCCGACGAGGTCCATCCCGATCCGTTCAAAGGGTACCCCCACGACTGGCATGGGTACCAGGGGTGCAGGAGCTACCCCTTTCGGTCCGGCTCGCTGGCATTCTGGGCACGAGGCGCAAAAGTCTGCCACTTCCCGGTGGATGCCTGGCCAGAAAAACCGGCGGGCCACCCTCTGTAGGGTCTTCTCGCGTCCCAGGTGTCCGGCCCAAGGGTTTGAGTGGGCTAAGTGGAGGAGGCCGGCTCGCAGTCTCCGGGGGACCAACAGCTGGCGGAACGTCTCTCGGGTCTGGGGTTCCTGCGTTATTCGGTACAGGCGGTCCTGCCATACCTCAAAGCGGGGGCCCTGCGGAGTCCGTACCGTCCTGTCCCCCTCAACAGCAGGGTTGGTGGCTTGTTCCCAGGCTCGGCTTAGGGTTGGGTCTTCCCGTTGCTCACGTAAGAAGTCCCCATCGCGCTCTAACTCTACCCGGGCGTCCTCCACCGAACGGGGTCTGTCTCCCGGACAACTCGCAGGGGTCTCCGCCTCGAGTTGAGGAGGTCCCCTCGCCGGGGTCATCCCTTAGCCTGCTCCCAAGCAGCCCCGTTCCCGGTGCTATAGTCCTGTCTGGTCGGGGCTTGGGTGGCTGATATCTTAGGAGGACCTCTCCGAAGCCGGGCCAATCTCGTCCCAACACCACCGGGTAGGCCAGCCTAGGGGCCACTCCTACTCGGAGACCCTCCTCTCGGCCGCCTACTCCCATCTTGACCCAGGCTGTGGGATACTGGCGGATGTCTCCATGCACACACTGCAGGTAGATCGGGGGCCCCGAAAGATTGAGGTTCGGGACCAGCCCCTCTCGTATGAGGGTCTGACTACACCCCGAATCTACGAGGGCATTGGTGGGGTTCCCTTCAACCTGGACCGGGACTATCAATTTTCTTACCCCTTTCTGCCGTGCCCGTTGTCCGGCCATCCAGGCCTGCCCGTAGCTGCAGTCCATAAAAGGGCAATCTCACCGGAAATGTCCCTCTTGACCGCAGCCCCAGCACCTCTCTCGGGTTTCGGCCTGGCTTGGGCCTCCTCCGGGGGGGCCTGTTCGCTCCGGGGGCTGTTGCTCCCTTCGAGTCGCCACCGGCAATAACTTGGGTCGGGGTTCAGGGTTGGGAGGTCTCGGGTGCCAATGGCTGTTGCCTGCCAGTGGTCCAGAGGCTCCCGTCCCACAAGGGTTCCCCTTCTCTGCGCCGCCCTTGTGGCCAAGGCTCTCGGCTGCTCGGGGTGGTGCCTCTGCCCCCTCGGCGGATAAGTAGTCCTCCATTAAGGCCACTGCTGCGGAGAGGGTGGCCGGTCGATGCCGTCGCACCCAGGCCCTCCCTCCCGGGGGTAGGATCTGGGTGAACTGCTCTAAGGCTACCAGCTCCGCCACCTGGGGTCCCGTCAGGCCCTCTGGGTCCAACCATCTCCAGCAGTGGTCCCGGATGCGTTGGGCCACGGCGCGGGGTCGGGCCCCCGGAGGATATTGTTCTTTACGGAGACGCTGTCGGTAGGTCTCTGGGCTAATGCCGGTATGGTCTAGGATGGCCGCCTTGACTCGGGCGTACTCGAGTGCTTCCCGGGGGTCGAGGCTCCGATATGCGGCCTGAGCCTGCCCCGTCAAATAAGGGGCTAGTAACGTGGCCCAATGTTCTGAGGGCCACCGGGCAGTAGTTGCCACCCGCTCAAATGTGACCAGATAGGCCTCTGGGTCATCCTCGGGCCCCATCTTGGTGAGGCGTATCGGTAGGGCCCCTGGGGTATCCCCCAGTCCGGTTCCCATGGGGGCGGCAGGGGTGCCTCCTGCCGGCCGTAACAGTGCGGCCATCTGTTGCACCAAATGTTCCTGCTGCACCCGCTGCTGGGTGGCCCACTCTCGGAGGAGCTGCTGCTGATTCTCTTGGTGCTGAGTCATCATCAGCTGCTGCTGAGTGGTCATCTGCTGCAGCATTTGCATCTGCTGCTGGTGCTGCTGGGCCGACTGCTCTTGCTGCTTCTCTAGCAGCCATTTTAATAACTTCTCAGCCTCCATGTTGGGGTTCAGCGGGTTACTCCCGGTTCAATCCCCTCACTCTGGACCCCTTTGGTGGGTCCGGGTCTGTACCCACAATCTGGGTCGACCGTCTGTCTGCGCAAGACACTGCTCTGGGCAATAGTCCGCAGTCTTGGTGCTGGCCCCTCGTATCAGGGGCGGACCGCTATGCCCGCATTCTCCACCACGTGTGACAGGGTCGGTTGCTCACCGCTGTGGCGCCTCCTCCTGGCCGCTTCGGGGAATTAGTTTTGCGCCAGTAGAGCGCCCTCTTTGGGTGGCGTTCCGCCTGTCGTCTCGCCTCTGTGGGGTGCACGGACTTGCGTTGCTCCCGACGTCGGCGTCCTCTTCCGGAGCACTGCCCTCCGACAGTGTCCCTTTGTCCAATTACACCCCCTTCCGGGGGGGGGGGTAAACAACAGCCCCACACCTTCAAGTCCGATCCTCACCGTCTAGGATCTGATGTGGTTCTGACCGGCCGCTCCCTGCGGCCCGTGGCTGTGCGTGGGGTAGCACAGCAAACAAAGGGGGAAAAACGGGGGGGGGGAACTCAGGCCCGCCCACTACTCTGAGTCCCGGTCCAGAGGCCCTCGTGTGACAGTCTCACTGTCTTCCTTCTCCTTCCTCCTCTGACTATCCCTCTGGACCGCTTCCCCAACAGCCCTTCACTACGCTAGGCCTCCTCCTCCCAGGCCTACCGCCTAACAGGCTATGGAGTAGGGCCTTCTCCCACTCTCTCAGGCTGGCCTGCACTGTGCTGTCCGTGGTGCTGGCCTCCCAGCTCTGGAGACAGACCTTCCCCTCTGAAGGCCTGGGACAGACTGACTGCTCCTGCTCTGGGCAGCCTTTTATATGGCTAAGCCGGGCCCTGATTGGCTGGCTCCAATCTGCCTTCTTATTGGCTCCCAGTAAGCCCTCTCCTGATTGGCCGCGTGTCTACGCAGGCGCCTAGGCCTGCCGCAGCCCAGTCTCTCTAGGTGTGGGGTAATCGCCCCACCACAGGGGGCCTGACCCAAAAGGGAGTTACAGGGGGAAGGGTCACAAGGTTATTTTAGGGGGGTCATGGTATTGCCACCCTTACTTCTGTGATGACTTCAGAGCTGGGTGGCTGGAGAGCAGCTACTGTTGGCTGGGCACCTAGCTCTGAAGGCAGCTCATGGCCAGCAGCAGCACAGACGTAAGGGTGGCAATACCATACCACGACACTTCTGCACTGCTGCCTTCAGAGCTGGGCAGCCGGATAGTGACAGCTGCTGACTGAGGGCCCAGCTCTGCAGGCGGCAGCACAGAAGTACAGGTAGCAGTACCACAACCCCCCCTACAATAACCTTGTGACCCTCTCAAAACTCCTTTTTGGATCAGGACCCCTCATTACAACACCGTGAAATTTCAGGTTTAAATAGCTGAAATGATAAAATTTATGATTTTTTAAAATCTTATGACCACGAAATTGACCAAAATAGACCATGAATTTGGTAAGGTCCTAGTTATATACTAAATTACCTAATATATTAACACTGGCTTTTCAAAGGAGCCTGAGAGTTTGGCACCTTGTCCACTTAGACGTCTTTGAAAAATGAAGCCTAAATGATCGATATGACTAAACAAAATGCTGTATCATCTCAAGTTTGTTTATTTTTAACCATTGTCCTACAAAAGCATATGAATGTATGTATGCAGATACATACAATACTTAAAAAGAAGAACAGGAGTACTTGTGGCACCTTAGAGACTAACAAATTTATTAAGGTGCCACAAGTACTCCTGTTCTTCTTTTTGCGGATACAGACTAACACGGCTGTTACTCTGAAACTATACAATACTTAGTATTAAAACATCAACACTTGTCTACTTATCACACAGAGGAGTCTGAGATATCACAGTTATTTCTTATTCAAAGCACACAGAATTATAGTATCTCATGTATCACTGTATGATAACCTTTTGCTTAATATTGACTTTCAATGCTATCTATTTTGTATACATATAAACAGACATACATAGACCAAGATTTTCCAAAAATGGATGCCTAAAGTTAGGTTCTTAAAGCAATCCATTAATATGTGGCCTGATTTTCAAAGGTGTTGAGCCCCCAGCAGATCCTACTGAAGTCAATAAGAGCTGCTGGGTGCTCATCACAGTTGAAAGTCAGCCCAGGTGCCTATGTGTGAATTTAAGAGACTAACCGCAAGAGCCTATTTTTAAAAATATTTTTGCCATACTTTTTCAGCAGGAAGAAAATTATTCCCAATTCTGCCTTCAGATATCATACAAAAGTGCAGCTTCCACTTAAGTCAGTGGGTGCTGTACCTGTTTATCTGAGGGCAGAATTTGGCTCTTTGTACATACTTGGAGAAATTGCTTGAACATACTCAGAGTTATTAAATTCAGGTTATTATATTTCCGAAGAGTAAAGAGGCTAAGGTGATCATCCACTTGTCTGACTTTGATTTAGCAACTATAGCTTTGATTGTGCAATAGTCACAAACGCTTAGAATCTCAGTCTCTATGTTTGTAGACACCTATCTTGAGGTAATTCCCTGTCCTAATCTTGCCACATTTTGCTTCTTGCGATTCTAATCTTAAATTCTTGGAATGATTTACTCTTGAACCCAGACCACCTAAATCTCATCAAACATGATCTTTTTGTCCCATTTCTAGATAAACGTTACATCATCAATATCCCTCGAGTACTAGCCCTAGTAAATGTTTGTCATTTCCTACATTAAGACCTTTGGAGATTGTGAGGACATGCAGGGCACTTCCCATCAAGTAAAAAAGAGGAAAAAAAGCCTATTTCATTATAAAGAGATTATAGGCATTTATAGCATTTCAGGTGTTTTGAATGTGGTTCTTAGACCTATATTTTAGTCAAAATTCAGGCATTCCTGTGTTACTGTGGTGAAGATCAAACCAAACATTAGGGTTTGGTCTGGAAACATGAGTGTTTACTTAAATACTATCAAATTGTAGTCAAGTTCAAGTTTGTTGTTACAGAAATGTTTGCTCAGCTAATGCACTGCAAGTCAAATAAAATGTGTTTAATGATGGAAAAATCAAATAGAGTGCTGCATGCCATCAGAAAGAAAAATAATGGAAAGAGATTTATAATACTCTGCTTCCGAGGATAGACAGAGCCTGTACCTGTAAGGTGCTGAGTAACCTCAATTCCCATTGGCTCCCGGGGCAGAATCCATCTGAGCTGGTCTTAGCAGAACTGAAGCAGAAGGGAAAGGTGGCTTCTTGTTATCTCAGCAATAACCCAGTCCTAGGGCTGACAACTTAGAATTCCTCACTGCTGCTCTAAATTGTACCAAACTGGGAATGCCACGTCTGCTGGATTTTGGGCTGTGTGCTAACTCTGGTGACTCCATCATTAGTCTCGTAAGATTTGGTGTCTGTTTGTTTGAAGTGTCATGTGATCTCGGACTACTGGCTTCAAAATTTCCCTCATTCAAAATGACGGCTATTGTCCATTACTTTCACTATGATACAGCAAACTACTCTCAGCCAAGATGGCTGCCATCTCCAAAAGGCTTTGCACCGGGAAGTTAGAATCCCCCTAATAAAAATGGCTGCCATGTCCTACTGTTTTCAATGAAACTGAAGCCAGCCTGCCCTCAGGGAAGATGGCCCTCTCCTGGACTCTTTAGATAGTGATCTTGACAGGAAACGATGAGGTGAATGTGGGAAACAGGACACAGCCTGAGGAGGTGCAGAGGGACAGCGAGAGGGCGCAAAGCAATGTGGGATTAGGATTAAGTCTGAGAGGACAAGGAGATACTGAGCAGGTGCAGGGGAATATGAAGGACCTGGGGATGCAGGAGGAAGATGCTGGGCATGAGAATATGGAGTGCTGGAAGTAGAATGAAGAGGTGCAGTAGAAGAGTAAGGGGGATGCAGGAGAATAGCTGGTGCCAGAGGGAAAATGTAGGTGGGGGACCATAGTGGGGGAGAATGTGATTTGGGGAGAAGATTGTGGGAGGGAAATGAGGAAGTGAATGATCTTAGATCGTGACAAGGGAGGGATAGAATGGCAGCTCCCTTCTTTAGGAACTAAGATAAGGGTAAAGGGAGTCCCCCTCCAACCAGCCTATGAGGAGGCCCACATTTTTACATGTGAATTTAAGGTTTAATTTTGATCCTGAAGTGCTCACACACACTTTGGGCCAAAGGCTGCCAGACACCTTTCCAGTAAAGACTCAAAACTCAGAAGTAAATAAAAAAAATTCCCCTAAATATATTATTTTTAATAGCCCATGATTTGGGGTGCTTGACACTTGTTTTTTGAAGGGTTGGTAATAAAGGTTGTTGAAGCAGTAGAGCTGCTCCACCAACTCTTCATCAACTCAGGAGATTGGCTAAGCCAGCTTTACATCCTTTTCTCACTGCCAAAGTAGCACACAGGTGGCTGTAATGGGGTCAAGGAGCTAGACCCCTGCCTTGAAATCAGATAGAAGATTATAGGCTCTCAGCTCACAGTTGAGGGCTCTCCAATAAGGCATTCAGGACCCTGCAGGTCCACAATAAATGATACAAGGTGCTTTGATTCTATGAAAACTGCCAACCCCTGAGGCAGTACCATCATCTCTCTTCCAAATTAGATACGCTACTATTATCACCATAACAGGCAACTTTGGAGTTGAGTGCTTGAGCCGAACACAAAAAAGCATATCCTTTTGCAACGCTAAAGCTACACAGGCAAAATGAAAAATGTGCACAGATTATCTGGTATCTATTTTGCATGTGTATGTACATGTTTTGTCCAATTAACTCTTTGCATGTGTGAGTGACATTAGTGAGTGACACTGGAAATTTAGCCTAATATAGGCCCGTCTTTTTAAATATGCAGTGTAGGTGTAGCGATGTTAGTCCCAGGAAATTAGAGAGGCAAGGGGTGGGTGAGATAATATCTTTTATTGGTAACCAACTTCTGTTGGTGAGAGAGACAAGCTTAGAAGCCACACAGAGCTTTTCTTCAGTCTAGGAAAGGCACTCTGAGCATCACAGCTAAATGCAAGGTGGAACAGATTGTTTAGCAAAAGTAGTTAGTACATATTCAAAGGGACCATTCAAGACAGAGTTGCCCATTAACAACTATGTGGGTGAAACCAGGCAATCATTACACTCTCCATTGAACTCACGCAGGGAAATTATAAAAGACAAAAACAGCATGTTACTTGTGGGGGAATACTTTTCACAAAGTGATCACTCTAACTCTGACCTATCAGTCCTCATCCTCAAAGGAAACATGCACAACGTGTTCAAAGATGAGCCTGGGAACTTAAATTCATTACTCTGCTCGACACTAAAAATCATGGACTGAACAGAGTCACTGGATTTATGGCTTATTACAACAATCACTGTCCCACTAAGTCCCCCCTTTTGTCCTATGACTGCACAGGTGTTAATGAGCCACTTAGAAAATATGTGCTAACTACTTATGCTAAACAATCTGTTCCACCTTGCATTCAGCTGTGATGTTTGGAGTACCTTTTCCAGAGCTGAAGAAGAGCTCTGGTGGCTCAAAAGCTTGTCTCTCTCACCAACAGATGTTGATCCAAAACAAGATATTACGTCACCCACTTTGTCATCTTTTAAATACACACATGCACACACAGAGGCACCAACTTTCTACTGTGCTGGAGGGGTACTCAACCCCTGCTCTGCCCCAAGCCCCATCCCCACTCCACCCCTGCCTTCAAGCCCCCTGCCTCTTCCCGCCCCATTCCACCCCTCCCCTGAATGTGCCCCACCCTCTCTCCTCCCCCTCCCACCCAGCGCCTCCTGCACGCCATGGAACAGCTGATCCACGGTGGGTGGGAGGCGCTGGGAGGGAGCGGGAGGTGCTGCTCAGTGGGGCCACCGGTGGGTGGGAGGTACTGGGATGAGGGGGAGGCACCGATCGTGGGGGCTGCCGGTGACTGCTCAGCAACCACCATTTTTTTCAAGTCAGCGTGAATGTGTGCGTGCTCATGCGCACACACCCCCATTTAGTGGTTATCACAGGAACTATTGGTTATTTATTTACTTTTGCTTTTTAACAATTATAAATGGCTTTTGTCCTTTAAAGTGTCAAAAAATGTAAAACACATAGTTAATGAGTCTGGCCCATCTTGTTCATTACTACTTGGTGAACATGAGGCGAGTAAGGTATTGAGCTGTTCTGAAGAGTAGAACCTTAACAAGCGTTCTTTTCCCATTTCATTTCACTTCATTTTATTTTACTTTGCTGGAAAGTATGTCTTTGTAACTCACTGTGCTGGGCAACATGCCCGGTTGTGACATGAGACGTCAGGTTCTGTCAGTCACGTCATCTGATGTGATGTGAAGGAGCCTAATGTGACGTGATCAATGCCCAGCTGAATGTGTACTTTGTCACTGTGGTACAGTATTCATGCGATGGGTTCTCTGGAAAGAAATATAGATAAAGAAACTAGGCTTCACAGGGCAAGAAAACTATACAATTTTGTAAATGAAATTGTAATCATGTACTTGCCAGGCACACATGAAAATTATGGCCACTATAGTCTGCAGGTAAGGTAGGTTTTTTTTGTTTTTTGTTTGTTTGTTTTTCAATGGCACTTTTCATCCAAAGATGAAATTCACCTGGGGCAGAGGATCCGCACAAGGTCTGTGCACCACTTCAAATCCCAGGTGAGATCTATTTTGAGAGTGGAATTTAAGTGGTTCACAAGGCTTTTGATGATCCCATGCTTGGGATGAATTTCACTTCTGTGTGGATAATGTAATATGCCTTGTGGTAAATTATATTACAGAAGAGGTAAAAGGTCTGCTTCTGTGATCCCTCTGTACGTGGAGCTCACAGTGAAGTCAAAAGCAGCTCCATTGGTAAAGGGCTTCTAATGTCAATCCCTAAGTACATTCACTGGTACTGAAATAAAATTTCCTGACGTATATCATTCCTGAGGTAGTCCGTTTTGGAGGGTGAATCAGAAGATAGATCTGCACTGTGGATTTCCATTACATAGTCCACATTAGTTCCATGTAAAATACCCATTAATGCTAAGAGTATTTCTTCAGGTGAATTGAGTTCAGAAAATTCTTTATCCTTCAGACAGAAAGGATAGTCATATGGTTAAGAAACTATTCTATTCTATTCTATTCTAAGTTCTTATATGATCCGTACCACCAAAGCATCTGAACATCTTCCAGAAGTGCATGTAGCACCATGAATAACATATGTGGCACGTGAGTCTCTTTTTGTCCCTTTTTCTCTATAAGGAAAAAATAATTTTATTTTTATAAAAAAATGTTTTACTTTTTTAATGTCTTTTACATTCTATGAGGTTGTTACTGAATGCAAGGTCAAATAAGTGCATTTTGCACTTGGAACAGAAGGTGGTGATGTTTGAGACAGTTATTAGATCCTGTGGGAATTCATTCCACAGCTTTGTGCCTGCCACTGATTAAGCTTGGTCTCCTGAAAGATTTCACCTTGTGGTGGACAGCTCTATTGTGCCTGAGGAGCAGAGTTGTCAACCACAGTGCTCATCCTGGAGCTTCCAGTGATCTTTTAGACATCCTGGGCCCAGATCACTGAGCACCTAAAAGATAAAAACAGATATTGAAACTGCGTTGATATTGCAGTGAACTGGAACCCAGGAATACTCTGTTCAATTCCCAGCTCTGCCACCTATTTCCTTTGTTATCTTGGGCAAGTCACTTAATCTATCTGTGTCTGAATTCCCTGTCCATCAAATTCGGAAAATAATACTTCCTTTCTCCCATCCTTTGTCTGTGCTCTCTATTTAGATGGTATAAGTCGGGAAGGGACTCTTTTATTATGTGTTTTACATTGATGACAATGGGCCCTTGATTTGGGTTGCTGTCTCTAGAGGCTACAAATAATAACAACTTTATGGATCAGGCATCCATAGTGTTGATTCAAGGCAGACCAATAGACAAAAATATATAAGGAGTACTGATTTTTTAACCTCTGCAAAATGATCATGGTTAGCCAGTAGAAAGATGCATGAATGCCAACTGTCATTACCAAAATATTCATCCGGCCAGAGGGGAAAAAATATATGAATGAGAGAGCGAAACTCTCTATACTCTATAGTTAAATATTTATACACCTTGCCAAAGGTTCAGCACTAGCAAGTGGGGTGAGAGCACAACATTGTCTATTACCTCTTGCCATCACCTTTCCTGTCTTATAGTTTCCCTTTTTTATGAGTTTTTAGATAGAGATAGTTAACTACCTAAACATTTATAACACTACCAGTGCAAGTTCCGCTCTCAGTTACACTGGTATAAATCCAAATTAACACTACTGAAGCTGGAGTTGCTCCCTCTTTATGCTAGTGTAACTGAGAGTGGAATTTGGTCCACTATGATCACTATCCATTTATTACAAGAGGAAATACACGACAACAACATTTTTTGTAGACTTTTACACTTATTACACAATCCACTTATTAGTTATCATTGCTCCTTTATCTCGTTGATTTTTGACCTCCACCTGGTCCTTTAGCTCACCGAGAAGTGTTTTTGATGCTAAAGCTTATTTCAATCTTATGTTCCATGTGTGCAATTGATTCATCACTGTGCTCTTATGAATAAAAATAATCCGGCAAATACTTTGTAATTCAGACCCAAAATTCACATGAGAGAACAATAAAGCTGACTTTGATGTTAAGAACTGGTCCATATTTCATTAGAGGACCTTCCAATAGACATCCTTTCATCTTAGTAGAACTGTTGGCTTCTGAGGGCATGTCTGGCTCCTCTCTCTTGTCAATGCCAACTCTCTGGAATGCCATAATCTAATCACACTAGCAGTCCTATAGGAAGCTGACAATTTTATCCTTCACAGAATTCCTTGAAAAATTGATCTCTTTCAAAATGGCTACCATCCCTTGTTTTCATTAAGAGTGAAGTTAAAGGACTGTCAAAGTGCTCTTTTTCTAAATGGCTGCCACCTGCCATTACTCCCAATGATGACAAACTGGCTCCCCCCTTACCCCACTTGTTACAAGGGGAATCAGCTAGTCACGTCCCAAGGATCCAAAATTATTATTATTTCTAATGGATAGAAATAATCCATTAGAAACAGAAGATCATTTCTCCCTTTGGGAGATCCTCTGCTGAAAGATAAAGTTAGTATTATTTTTGTAACATGCAACGAAGGGACCAATTCTTTGCAATGCTACGCACCTGAACTCCCATTAGCTTAACAGAATCATGCTCAAAAAATTACTCTGGGCAGTATGCAGATACAGCCTACTTTAGGATGAGGTCACTTTTAGCACACTCTTTCATGAGCTTTGTTTATAAGTACATGGGTCACCTGAAACATAGTGAATTTGCTAGGTTATTTTTCTTTTCCTAAGGAGAATAAAAAATGAACTGTTCAGTTTACATTTCAAAGATGAAACACTACACATTACTCCAGGGACTATATTCTGGTCCCATTGAAGTTAAGAGGAGTTTGGCAATTGATTTCAGTGAATCAATATTTAGCTTATGTGTACTTAAAACAGTTGATCCTTGAGCCAGTACACCATGTAATGTCCCTCTCTTTAAAATTCCTTGTCAAAACCCACTCATGGCTTCAATATTCCAAACAATGACCCAGCATGATTTCTTGCAAATCTTGCTGATTTCCTAACTCACACTGAGTAGCACCTTACGCCACAGGTAACCTCACTGAATTCAGTTGGGCTACTCGTGCAGTTAGGCTAGTATTCAACATGAGTAAGGGGATCCAAAACTGGCGTTAAATTAATTAGGTGCGTCCCTGTCATTTATTTTAATTCATACTGAGCAGCAAATTCCAAAAAACAAAGGTTAGATTTATTTTCAACCAGAACATGAATCAACTCAGAAAAAAGGGTGGGGGTGTTAGTACAGTGGTGACAGCACAATGAAAATAGTTTCTGGATAGTTTCAGATGTTAGTTTTTGATCGTAATTTACCTAAAGAGCATATTGATTTTAAAATAACTTTTTTATGCAGCTGTTTAGAGTTCATGATATACCTCTCTCATACAGTATTTCATTTAGCGAAAAATCACACTGTTTATCTTTTGGGTGTGTATAATTTCTCCATGTTATGGCTCCAATCTAGCAAGTGTGTAAATGTAAGTGCTTGAGTTGCCCCACTGAAATCAGTGGGACTATTCAGATGCTTAAAATTGTAACTTCCTTTACTGCTTTACTAATTCAGTTATTAAATGCATTAATGTGACATAATATATGCAGTACACCTAATGTATTACACACCAAATCATATATTCCTCTAGTAAAGGGAGTGGAATGGGACATGGGGCCCAGAAAGTCTCTGATGTTCGCTCAAAGGAGTTCCGAAGAATTGGTCCCTTCCCATGGGAGAGGTTTGGTGGGCTGTGGAGGAGCAAAGGACACTGTTTCTAAGCCTATGAGAGATGGAAGATTGAGCCCCGTTCCAAGGAGCTCTACAATCATGGTCTACCCCAGTTGTGCTTGCATTGTAGTCCCCCTTAATGGGGATGGGGAAATGGAAAGTTGGAGTTTGTTGTAACTGGACCAGATTAAAATACTCCAGAATCTTGGGGGAGTTTGAATTCTATATCCAGACAGCCTTAAATATCAAAATTCATTTCTCTAGAGTATATCAACAACTTTAAAGACTAATATCATAATCCCATATAAATGTGTAAGCAGGCTGGTAAATGTCTCCTACTATAATTACTCTGTGCCATTGCAGGTTTATTACTATTTTAAAAAGGCTTTTACAAAAAAAATTATCAATTTTTATGTAGCTAAACAATCAAAATAATTTATGGGCCTGCTCATGATTCAAAGCTGCACTGGTATTATCTGTTCCATCATTATTTCTCTGACTAAAAATTCATAGTCTTATTTTGGTCCCTAACATCGTACTACAAACTAGGAACTAGAGCAGGGGTCGGCAATGTTTGGCACGCGGCTCGCCAGGGTAAGCACTCTGGCGGGCCGGGCCAGTTTATTTACCTGCTGATGCGGCAGGTTGGGCGGATCGCGGCTCCCACTGGCCGCGGTTCGCCGTCCCGGGCCAATGGGGGCGGCGGGAAGCCGCAGCCAGCACATCGCTCGCCTGCGCTGCTTCTTGCCGCCCCCATTGGCCCGGGACGGCGAACCGCAGCCAGTGGGGGCTGCGATCGGCCGAACCTGCCGCGTCAGCAGGTAAATAAACTGGCCCGGCCCGCCAGGGTGCTTACCCTGGCGAGCCGCGTGCCAAACGTTGCCAACCCCTGAACTAGAGTATGGAGATGGCGGTGGGTGGGGTGGGGGGGGAATAATTCCAGCCATCTTGCTTTGAGGAAGACAGTCATTGGGCCAGTCACTGCAGCAATAGCCCTGGGTGGAGTAAATCTTTTAAAAGAGAGAAAGAGAGAGATGCTAAGTACTCAGGAATAAAACTTGATCTTTTGGAAGTTCAGGTGAACACTATCTCTTCAATCTGAAGGCAAAGGACAGCAGTTTATGGTCAGCCTTAAACTGCCATTAGGGATTTAAAAGGTGAAGGCCAAATTCTGCCCTCAGGTACATGGTTAGAAAGATGTCTGGGAATAGAATTTGGCCCTCTAGGTTTAGGAATGAAAACTGCCAATTAGATAGGCTAAAACCCAGTCTCTGAACACCCTCAAACTTTGGAAAACTACAGATCCTGAATTGAACTCTGTAGATGGACCCCTCTCTGCTCACATTCATATCTATCCTCTCCCAAAATGTATTAATACAGATATTTATTAATGGCCCCTGTGTTACATTCTGGGCTGCAATCCAGACCAGTGAAGAGCTGTGTCACCTCTTGCCTTATAATCCTTAAGTTCCTTAAATCTTTATTACTGTAGATCTCTGCCTGGGATGCTCACAGTCCGCAACAAGCATGCACTTAATGTCTATCTATTGGACAGCCCTGGTCCAAGGCTTTGGGTCCAGAAGCCTGTCTGCAATACCACAGACTTCCCCTGGTCTCCACTAGCCTTTGTTAACAGCTGGTGAGGTGACTCCACATTCTCCTCAGCCCTGAATTTTCCCCAAAAAGCATGTTCTTAAATGCCCCGTCCTATCCTGGAACAATCAGAGGAACACAGATGCTGGAACTAGGGGGTTTGGGGGTGCTGTAGCACCCCCTGACTTGAAGCAGTTTCCATTACATACAGGATTTACAGTTTGGTTCAATGGCTCACAGCACCCCCACTATAAAAATTGTTCCAGCGCCCCTGCAGAGGAATGTTAAGGTTTGTCATGCCTTTACAGAGTCAGTATCCAACAGTTTGTTACTTTAACTGGAATTACCAAACAGTTCAGTTCAAACACAACACTGGATTGGTTTAGATTAAAATAAAACAAATTTATTTAATTCCAGAGAGATTTTAAATGAGTACAAGTATAAGGATTAAAGTTAGAAATGATTACAAGAGACATAAAGATAAAATACTTTCTAGTAACTAAAACTTAACAAACCAGACTTGGTTCAAGTTAAAATCCTCACTACATGTTTCCATCAAGATGGCTAATGGAATTCCTGGATCACGGTTTACCAAAATCAAAGGGTTGGTACCTTTGTCTTCTTAGGTGAAAGATAGAAGTTCTGGATTCAGTACCCTTCTCTTTTATAATCCATTGAATCTTTAAAATGGATGCTACTGAAGGATCCTCCCAGATAAAATTATATTTCCAGCTGTGAAGTAGGCAACATGGAATCTGTTTGAAGTGAATGTCTTGCTGCTTCTTCCCCTGCTGGGGTTCTTTGCTAAAATGCAAATTATTTAGTTCCTGCCCCCTCCAATGCAATGGAATGGACATTAGACATATGATTGTCAATCTCCTTCCCTGCCATGATAGTGTGAGGTTTGCCTCCACCCTTTGTTAGCTTGATGGGTCTGTTTATACGATATGTAAATATATTTTCATTGTTTTTCAAAGTACATTGGAAGTAACTCCCAGGTGGGGAAATTATATCCTTTTGTGTAGGGTACAGTAACTCCTGCTTGGCTGGCAACACATAATAATAATTATAATTTTTATTTTAGTTTATGTCCATGACTTTGCATCAGTTGCTTGCACCCACATTATGTAATGATATTAATAACCAGTGAGTGATGAGCTTTTCATTGACACCTTGCATGATGCTAATCAGATACATTTCATGATATTAAAGAATTGGGGTACACTTGAACTGATTAATCCAGCTGCAGTTGATTACCAGATATTTAGGTGCCCCTTGTCTTCAGGCTGTTCTTAATGTCTCACTGTGTAAGGATCTTTTCATTCCTCCATTTGCATAGCCCATGCAGGGGCTGGGCAGAATTTCAGTCCTTGCCTTCTGGGGAATTTCAGGGGCTTCATCTCTGCTCCCAGGGGAAATATGATGCCTTAAATGAAGTAGGAAGTTGGGAAATGTCTCAGAAGATTTTCCACATTAACCCATGGAGAGGAACCAGCACAGTGTGGAGAATAATCTATACCCAGTAAAGGAATTCATGTATCTGTCAACATGACACCCCTATGCAGGGAGTTCTGTCCAAGCAGTTACTGCTGGTTCAGGTGTTTGTCTCCTCCTGCTCTCTAGAGCCAAGAATAGAGATTAATTTTGTAGGTGAGGCAGAGGACCACAATTAGGGGTAATGTAATGAAATATAAAAAGGGAATCTTTAGACAGACTTTCAAGATCAATTAACTCTATCGGGATGTGACTCAGGGTATGTCTACACTGCAACACCAGACCCACTGGTTAGAGCATGGGTTAGAAAAGTCTTGACTTAGAGTTACAAAACAATGTAGACACTCAAGCCCAGAGTTCCCTAACATAGGTCATATCATAGAATCATAGAATATCAGGTTTGGAAGGGACCTCAGGAGGTCATCTAGTCCAACCCCCTGCTCAAAGCAGGACCAATTCCCGACTAAATCATCCCAGCCAGGGCTTTGTCAAGCCTGACCTTAAAAACCTCTAAGGAAGGAGATGCCACCACCTCCCAAGGTAACCCATTCCAGTGCTTCACCACCCTCCTAGTGAAAAAGTTTTTTTAATATCCAACCTAAACCTCCCCAACTTCAACTTGAGACCATTACTCCTTGTTCTGTCATCAGGTACCACTGAGAACAGTCTAGATCCATCCTCTTTGGAACTCCCTTTCAGGTAGTTGAAATCAGCTATCAAATCTCCCCTCATTCTTCTCTTCTGCAGACTAAACAATCCCAGTTCCCTCAGCCTCTCCTCATAAGCCATGTGTTCCAGCCCCCTAATCATTTTTGTTGCCCTCCGCAGGACTCTAACCAATTTTTCCACATCCTACTTGTAGTGTGGGGCCCAAAACTGGACACAGTACTCCAGATGAGGCCTCACCAATGTTGAATGGGGGGAATGATCACGTCCCTCGATCTGCTGGCAATGCCCCTACTTATACAGCCCAAAATGCCGTTAGCCTTCTTGGCAACAAGGGCACACTGTTGACTCATATCCAGCTTCTCGTCCACTGTAACCCCTAGGTCCTTTTCTGCAGAACTGCTTCCTAGCCATTCGGTCCCTAGTCTGTAACTATGCATGGGATTCTTCCGTCCTAAGTGCAGGACTCTGCACTTGTCCTTGTTGAACCTCATCGGGTTTCTTTTGGCCCAATCCTCTAATTTGTCTAGGTCCCTCTGTAGCCTATCCCTACCCTCCAGCGTATCTACCACTCCTCCCAGTTTAGTGTCATCTGCAAACTTGTTGAGAGCGCAGTCCATGCCATCCTCCAGATCATTAATGAAGATATTGAACAAAACCGGCCTCAGGACCGACCCCTGGGGCACTCCACTTGAAACCGGCTGCCAGTTAGACATGGAGCCATTGATCACTACCCATTGAGCCCGACGATCTAGCCAGCTTTCTATCCACCTTATAGTCCATTCATCCATCCTATACTTCTTTAACTTGGTGGCAGGAATACTGTGGGAGACCGTATCAAAAGCTTTGCTAAAGTCAAGAAATAACACATCCACTGCTTTCCCCTCCTCCACAGACCCAGTTATCTCCTCATAGAAGGCAATTAGGTTAGTCAGGCATGACTTGCCCTTGGTGAAGCCATGCTGACTGTTCCTGATCACTTTCCTCTCCTCTAAGTGCTTCAGAATTGATTCCTTGAGGACCTGCTCCATGATTTTTTCAGGGACTGAGGTGAGGCTGACTGGCCTGTAGTTCCCCGGATCCTCCTTCTTCCCTTTTAATGCTCAAACCACTGAGCTATCCCTCCCCCCTATATGACTCAAGTATCACTAACCCCAGGCTTACATAGCAGTGTAGACACACCCATAGTCTCCAAGGAAATGTAATGGAATCTCCATCATTGGGACTTTTAAAACTATTTTGGAGAAAGCACTAGTAGGCAGGGGACTGTAGGGAGCAATCTTGCGTTGTAAGGGAGATGAAGGGCATAACCTAATAGGACTTTTACACCTCCAGTTTTTATGACAGTGTGAGTATTGATAGGAAGTGAAGTGGGGGCAGAGATAGCAGTTAATGAGTTAGGATGCTGGTTAGTTTTCAGTGTATGTTTCTTCAGCTAGCAAGAGAATCTAGAAGTTGCTAACCATCCACATACAATTTCCCCCTTCAAGCATCCATTGTGAATTCAATAAAAATGATTTTGCTTAGACACACACCAGCCGTCCTTGCATTTTGTGAAAGTGACAGTTAAACAGTGCTATTATGTTTACATCTGGCAGTTAGGCGATTGCATTCTGTTTATGTCTAGTGATCAGTAGCTGCAATGTGATAGGCTGTACTGCAGGGAACAGTAAAAATGTTTCTCTGTTGCTTGACTGGTCTTTGTTCACAGCAGGATAGCAATTATAACCATAACATTTGAGGAGAAATATAAAAAAGTAATAGGTCACTTCAATTTTGGTGACAAAAAAATTCCATAGTTTGATTAGTTTCAGTGCCCTGACTGAATAAAATGTTTTTTTTCATTTTTACTATTATTTCTGTGACACACAGCTTTCTGTTCCAATGGATTGAGTGACTTAGTGTCTTGCTATGCTGAACATACATTTTAAGTATAATTTGCCCACTTTTTCTCCATGTATGAGCCTCCTTACTTAGTTTGAATTTTAAAGAGAATATTATGTTATAGTACAACAGTATTTTATTTTTAATTATTTTTTGTGTGTATATACAGCACCCCAAGTACTTGGGACATGGAGGGAAAGCTATTATCTTTTAAAATTATGTGACGTAACAGCCATAGCAAACGTGTAGAAAATTGCATCTAAATTATGGGCATTATAAATATAATAATTACATTTCATGGCTTGTCCTCTTTTTTTAAAGAAATCTGGCCCCACATGTCAAAGAATTCTTAATTAGATTCATGGAGCTTTTTAATACCAACCATATCCTTAACATTTGGCATATGAATAGTCCCAATGAGTTTAAGCACTACTCATGGGCTTAAAATTAAGCATGTGATTAAGTGCTTTGCTGGCTTGGCGTTTAAGACACTGTTTTTAATCCCTCCTAGTTCAGCAGTCAGAATACACATTACCTTTATCAACAAACAAGAAACAGAAACCACTCTTGAAAGTCAAATTCTTGAATGATGAGCACATGTTAAAAGGTTTAGTTTAGAGCCACACCTTACCTGAACTACTGTATCTACACCTCTAGGGTCTGTAACATAGGCCTGGGGAATATCTTCAGAGTGAAATTTCTAGAACTTTTTCTGGTGCTTCCAGTCATGTCAGAAATACAATTAGAAAGTTTTCTCTTAATGCCTTGGTATTTTCTCTTCTGTCAGGAAACAGCAAGTGCAGAGTGGGTATTAAAATTAAACAAAATTGTTCATACCCGAGAAATAATTAGTTCAATTTTGAGATGAAGGCTCAGATCAGCTCTTTGGTTTGTGAGTCTCCTCTATGTGTTCTGCAGTGGTGACCCTTGACCGGTGTGAGCAAAGCAGGCTTCCTGGCAGCTTGAGTACCAGGAAGGCTAACAGTATACCAGCTATAGCATAACTGGGTTGAGAAGAATGCAGGGGGCTGAGTCAAAGAAGAGGTCACGATACTCAAGCCTAAACATGCTCTGTAATCTGGAACCCTATAGTAAGGACATTAGAGGAACAGTACTGCTGAGTAGTTGTGGTGGATTTAATTCCTGCCGACAGCCAGGCAGAATAACCTGGAATCCTATAGTAAGGACATTAGAGGAACAGTACTGCTGAGTAGTTGTGGCGGATTTAATTCCTGCCAACAACCTGCCACATAAAACCTGATTATTTGGTTTTCATGCCGGATTTGAGAGTTTCACCCTCATTGCCCATATATAATCCCCTACCCTTGTACTGTAATTTTGCTATATAAAGTACATATGAAAGAAAGGTTATTAGAAGATGTTCAGTGTAGTGCTTTCATATGACCCTGTTATGTAGTAATCAGTATCTTAACACCGTTGGAATTTAATATATTGTGCTAAATAACAGCTTCTATTTCTGTTTAATTTGTGGAAGCCCGTTAATAGTAGTGATGGTCCAAACTGGAACACTGGCTGGGAACTCTCCAAACTTTGAGAAAGTTCAGATTTGATTCCAGATATGGAGTCAGTACTTTCTCAGACCTCTCTCTGTAATAAGAAGCTTTGGAATAATGATTCCAAATATCCTTAGGAGTGTGGGAAAGTACAGATTTGGATCCAATTCTAGATTCAAACGTTGCAAATAAGGCTTTCACTTTTCAAGGGCCGTTGAAGCCAATGGAATGCACAGACTGTTTCTGTGTCATTGCTGATTTGCAGAAACTGAATGCACATTGTCTTGTAAGTGTGTTCCCATTCTCACCATCACCACCACACACACGCAAAAGTGGCTCCAGACCAAAAGAAGTGGGTTGCCCATATTTGAGAAAATTATTATTCAGGCTATGAAGCCTTTTCAGACAGTTGTTCAAATCAACACTGAAACAGGCAGTCTTCCTTCCCTCGGATGTGTGGGGGCAGACAACTGAAGGGTAAAGTAGTATATCTTCCACTTCTTTTAGA
Organism: Chrysemys picta bellii; assembly: GCF_011386835.1. NCBI lineage: Eukaryota > Metazoa > Chordata > Testudines > Emydidae > Chrysemys > Chrysemys picta. The sequence goes on along the minus strand of NC_088792.1, from coordinate 176,738,494 downwards.
GGAAAATATATCTACTTTAGGTACCAGTTCCGGAGAATAATTTAATCATACTTGTAAATGGCATTCCAACAAAAAAAGTCACCAGATCTGACAGCACCTGACTGACTTATGGAAAACTAGAACTGATTTGCTGATATTAGAAAATGTTAACCCTTCTGCAGGAGAATTTTAGATGCTGACACCAAGAATCTGCAAAAAGTTTTCAAAAAAAAGAGGCAAATGATGTTCAAATGCCTACTGTTATCCAATACTCCTTGCAGACCTTCATGGTACACCTTGAGCTGAATATATTGCCCTCTGTATATGTGCAGAATTCCCATTAGGTGGTACTGTATAGCTCCAGCCAGCCCCTAGGGAACTATCCTGAAGTTCCCTCAGCTGAGTACAGTGGGATTGATTGAGCTAAGCATCTCCCAGGAGGTGCTTAGCAACTTGCTGGATTGTGTCCTTAGTTTAGAGTGCAGTGTCAGTTTTATGAGTGGCATTCCCATCCATTTTTAGGAGACCTCATTGTTTATGGAGGGCCAGATTAAGTGATAGTAACTACAGGTCCATGTTGAGGGCCCCAGCTCGTCGAGTCACACGAGGAGTTCACAATCTCCACTGACATTTTAAAAATATTATGTTTTTTGCAAAGACATGCTGGAACACATGAACTGAATGTAACTGATGCCTGTCTGAGTCTGCAGGCAGCCTGAAACAATGGCTCCATGATGTGTGAAATGCCCCATTTACATTAACTCTTAAACCTGCTGCCAAACCAAGGAGTGTCAGGCTCATGTTATGTGGGTGGGTGTGGGAACACAGGGGCCCCATGTGGGATGCACCTAGAACCCCAAATTTCCTTAATTTGGTGCTGCATAGGCCCCAAGTAGATTTTCAGAGAGTTGCTGTGTTTTCTGGTCACTGAAGAACTAGTTTCCTGGAATGCTACAAAGGACCCATGTCCATGGACAGTTACCATGCTTGAATGCCTACATTCATGAACAGTTCAACATGTGGATTTTTCAAACAATGTAATGTACTTCCATCTGACTGCAAAACATTTCTTCTGCTGCATCACCCATATCTGAAAGGAAGTTTTTTCAACAAAAAGTCAAGCCCTTTTGTGTATCTTGAATCCGTGTCACCGAGTTTGCGTGAATAAGGACTGTACATGTGAGTAAACTTACTCATATGTGTAACAGTTTGCAGGATGGAGGCCTTAGATTATAAACTCTTTTGAGGCAAGACCAAGACACACAACTCCTTCCCTGTGGGTGCTCTCTAAGGCCTGGTCTACACTGTTGGAGGGGTGTGTGTGTGTCAATCTAAGTTACGCAACTTCAGCTACGTGAATAATGTAGCTGAAGTCAACGTACTTAGATCGACTTACCGTGATGTCTTCACTATGGTGAGTCGACTGCTGCCGCTCCCACGTCGACTCTGCCTGCGCCTCTCACCGAGCTGGAGTACAGGAGTCGACGGGAGAGTCAACGGGCAGCGATCGATCCAGCGGGGATCGATTAGACGCGATAAATCGATCCCCGAGCGCTCTCCTGTCGACTCCTGTACTCCAGCTTGGCAAGAGGCACAGGCAGAGTCGACGGGGGAGCGGCATCAGTCGAGTCACCGTAGCGAAGACACCACAGTAAGTCGATCTAAGTACGTCGAAGCTGAAGTTGCGTAACTTAGATCGATCCCCCCATAGCATAGACCAGGCCTAAATGACTATTAGGGTGGGATCTTAGGCATTCCAGTGCTGAGCACCACACTATTTAACTTTTAGGAATCTAGAAAACCACAGAAACAACACTGTGATCCAAAACTGAGGTACTGGCCTAGGATTCCTGTACAATGAATGTGGAGAGATAGATGCCTTAGAATAAGATCCATAAAAGCCTGCACACAAGGCATGGAACTGCCTAAGCTAGCCAATGGGAGATGTGGACCAGAGGGGTGTTATAAGCCCCAGCCCGCTCATAGAGATATGCGCCAAAGGGTATGTCTACACTCACTGATGGTGGCATGTAGGGTATGTGTAGCTACACACCACAGTGAAAAACAGGCTGCATCTACACTCACTGTGGTGTGTAGCTACACGGGGCAGTGAAAGGCTTTGGCAGAGGGGAGTCAATGGGAAGACACTGCTTGGGCATGGTGAGAACCATGTCGAGTACAGACCAAAGGTTCTAGTTTGTCTTAACTCTATTCACCAAAGCAGTGCCTCACCATCTACACTGCTATTTATACCTGTGCTAAGGGGGTGTGCAGTGCATGTACTCTACATGCTGCTGTAAGGGAGTGTGCGGTATAGACATACCCTAAGTCCATAATGCAGAGGCGTCTATCTCTGCTTGTGATCCATGAATGGGAATCTGCCTCCTGGAATCAGGTGACTTAGTCACCTAAGTTGTTTCTTGTCAGAATGAGTGAGATGCCTGCCTCACTCCCCACAAAACAACCAGAAGAGGTGTCTTCCTTATAGCTTTTAGCCTACAGGTTAGAACACTCACTTGAGCTGTGGGAGACCCAGGTTTAGTTCCCTTCTCTGCTTGTCGTGAAGAAAGGATTTGAATGGGGGTCTCCCACCTCTCAGGAGAGAGCTCTAGCAACTAAGCTGAAGGACTCCCTCAGTCTCTCCTGTTGAAGCTGTTCCACTGTGGATAAATAATGAAAGAGTGGGAGACTGGACCTATGATCTTCCACCACACACATGGATGCCCTTAGCACTGGACTATAGAATCATTCCCCGCCCCCCTCCCAATGACCATTTAAGCATGTATCCACAGTGGAACAGTCATTGGGCCAGAGAAAGAGAGAGAAAATGAGAATGAGACTGTAGTCCAAAGGTTAGGGCACCCACATGAGATGGGGAAAACCATGGGTCCAGTCCCCGTGCTCCAATTGTTATTTCATTATTTATCCACAGCGGAATAGCTTTAACAGGAGAGAGTGAGGAAGCCTTACATCAGAATAGCCTGTGGCTCAGTGGTTAGAGTGCTCTTCTGAGAGGTGGGAGACCCCTGTTCAAATTCTCTGCCTCCTTCCAGCACAAAGGGAGGAATTGAACCTGCTTCTCCCCTGTCCAGGCAAGTGCTCTAACCACTTGACTAAAAGTTATAAGGGCATCTCCTCATCCTGCAGATGGATTTTTGAATGAGAGCTGATCCAGTAGGTATCCACAAATCAGGTCCAGTGTGGGACTTAGGCAGCAGAATGCCTGACTTCCCCCGGTTCATCAGGGGCTTTGGTGGGAGATAGTTGTCCAAACACCTACGGTGGGGCAGCAGTCTGCATACCCGAGAATCTAAAACTTAGGTGCCTCGGGAACTTTTATAATGGAAAGTTAGGCACTGCATAAGATTAAGCATCTGTGGGCTTAGACAGCAGCCAAGCAGAAGTTTAATAGTAGTGCAATGCACAGGGACTTAGGCAGCTAACTCTGAAGTTTAGACACCTAAGTTGTTTCCTAAGTCACACCCTTATTGAGCATATGTCTGTAAACATGCAATGCACTAAATAAGTGCTTACTGAGTGCGTGTGGCTTACATGGTCCCCCAGCAGGGGAAGCTTAGAGGTTCCCCCACAGCAGAAACTCTCCCCCCCACTAGGATGTATTAGTAGGAATAACAACTCTGATGCATCAACACTTTCATTCAAAACAAACATTTGAACATAAACCTGCAAGTGTAAGGAGTGGTAATTTTTTTTACCATTTTTTCCTGTTAATGATGAAAACAAATGAGCAAGATTTATCTCTTTGACAAGTGATGTGGGTGTGAATCTTTAATTAGCATATAACAGGTTTAGACTCTGAGTCCCCATAGGGCGTGGGAATCACTTACAGAAGAAAATCCCACTTGGTAATCTCTTCCTAAGAAAGCCAAGAATGTTATTTTAAAAGATACCTGTAAAGATGAAGATAGCAATCTTCATGCATGTCAAGGTAAAAAGCAAGCCATTTCATCTCCCAGAAACTCAGTGACCGTGCTTTGATGACAAGCCAGATGGCAGCTGTTCCCCAAGCCCTGTGCCAAGAAAGATGATTGGAGCTGCAATTTACCTTCCGTGGTGTAGCTCGATGCTGGAGCATACCACAGCTGTGAATCTGGCTTCTGCCAGTAGGTGTATGCACAGTTGGTTTCCTCCCAATTTGGATTCAGCAGGTAAGAGGCTGTATCAGTACCCAGCAATTATGAAATTGGCATGCATTGGATTGTTTACTCACAGTAATATTCCTACTGGACTTTATTAAAACACCATCTGTTGTCAGTGCAGACAAAGAATCAAACCAGAACTATCCACCGAGTGAGTATATGTGTGTGTTCAGCCATGTTGTAGGATTAAGTCAGGCTGCTGGAAGAACACATTTTTGTCCCTTTAAAGGTAGCTTTTAAGAATACGCTTATATTCCTAATGGATTTTTTTCTCTAATACCAACTAGACAAAAAACAATTTGTGGTCAAAATGAAGTTGTCTGTCTATGAGTCATGCTGGAATGGAAGCAAATGAGTGCATGCGTATGGGTGGAACCCAACAACGTTAGTTTTACTACAAATTAAAGCTGAAATGTTCGAAGGCAAAGGCATCTGACTGAATGATGCTCAGTTAGAGCAAACTTCTGAGTTATTGTTTAGTATAAAAAGGGTGAGTAATAAAGGATATCTGCCAATAATAATAATACCTTCAGGGCTTGAGAAAAAAGGGACAAGCTTTTACAATCAACTGCTTTCTCTTGCTTTCTTTTTAATTCTTCAGATGGGGAATCAGATATTCCTAATACACAGCTGGTCTCCACAAATGGCCAAATGTAATTTTTTCATACACCAGCATGCAATTCCAGGTGAAATTAATTAGTCAGAATTCTTCATCAGGTAACATACTAATAAAATGTGATGCAAGTAATTAAATATGCAAATATAGGGAAGAGAGCACTAAAACTCAGATATGTCATTTCAGTTCCACAAAAAGGCATCTGTCAATTTAGAACTTGAATGCACACACACACACACACCTTTTAAAAAATAAAAATGTAAACAAGTCCCAGTTCAGATTGTAAGATTAAAGCTGCAATAAGAGGAGAGAACACAAGCCAAGAATACCTCTGGGGAGAAGAAACAAAGTGCACTAAAATGCCTGGGTTGTTTAAGAACCAAGTGTTTGGAGGGCTCTCTTTGCTGAATGAGGAAGTGGGGGTATTTTAGTGGACTCACAGGGAAAATGTACAGTACTATAAGGAGTCTCTGTAGTCTATTTTGCTCAGTATTTCTAGACATCAGAAGGACAAATTTAGCCCTCATGTAAGTAAGTATTGCACCTGGCTAAAAGGGCTATGATTTGTCCCATATTTCTTTTCCAGGCTCTGTACTGTTATGATATGGGCCCTTACCTATAAAGTACACATGGGGCTAAATCCTGCCCTTAATTAAACGTATGGCGCCTCAGGTTGCAAAAGTGTAACTGAGTGCAGAATGTGTCACCATTGCTAGGACTAAGGTCTAACTTCCTATCTTCCCTCCACCAACTTAATCATAGATTATATGTCATGCATGTGGATTGTTCTAATTAACTATGTCTCGGTTGAGATAGATCCATTATTTTAAAGGCGTGTAATGGTTGCCTATTCCACACACAATATGTGCTGCCAAAATCCAGCTCCTATTCCATTGTAAATCGCAGATGGCAGCTCTTCTGAAGTTAATATCATTAAGCCTCAATGCAAAATGTGGTTTCCTTCAACTATGATTTTCTTTATAATAGGATGAAGATAACACACCAAATGCTGCCCAGACTTACATCCCCTGCCAACTCTTTGTAGTCATTTTGGCCCAGATCCTCAAAGGTGTTTAGGCACTTAACTTCCCTGGGCCTTTGTCCATCATTTCCTTTAGTGTATCTGAGGTCCATATTTACCTCCTGTGATGTACAAAACATCCATAGGTGCAAATAGGATGAGCACCCCAGACTGACAGTTCTAGCAGAAGCAGAAGTACAGCACCACTAGCCACCTGCAAAACCCAGTCTGTCATGAGGGATGGAGCTGTGTAGTCCAACCTACAAAGTGGACCAGGTCAGCTCCAGATGAGGCAGAGTCAGGCTGGATGTGCAGATTTAATACATCCCCTAGAGACCTTCCACTGTACAATCAACAAGCCCTCTCCTGGCCGAACTTCACAGAGGAGAGCAGACAGACAGCAGGATGTGTATGAATGTGTGAACCTGCAACCCAAACCACAGCTCTAATTTTAGATCTCACAGCCCTGACAGCATTCCTTTAAATTACCTGAGTAGTGATTCTTGTCAGATTTTCTTACATGCAGTAGGTGAACTGGGAGAAAAAGAGAACAGCACCTCAGCTCCCTCTGCCCTATCCCCTTTGATGCTCAGCTATAGTGGACATAATCAAGGGGCACCCTAGAGGAAATAAAATACTTGGTCATAGTTTTAATGCACGCACTGTGTGGGTTCTGTCCTCCTTGCCACACCCACATATCTGGCTCTTTAGAACATTGGGCAATGTTGCCTTGAATGAAGCAGGCTATATGGAACTTATGGTCCAGCCCTGATAAATGCTCATTCTTCCCAAATGTGAAAAATATTTGAAACACATTTTTAAAATGCTCTGCTGATGCTGAAAATCACAGTTTCCCTGATAACATCAGCCTTCCGGAAAGACGTGAAACAAGGCCCCCACTGAGTAATAAGCTTTTGTTCTCCATATCCATGCAGTCTTTCAGCTTCCTATAAGAAAAGAGAGAAAAACAACAACAAACTCTAAGCTGCCAACTGTTCCACAATGGAATGTTTTTTTATGATCCACAATTCCATTAGGAATTCAGCAGAGGCAACTAATTACAAGAACCAAACAACCCCCTCCCCAATGTACAGCGCACAGAAATGACCTGCTAAAAAAGATGAATTCCAAATATTTTCTCCATCAGCAGCGCCAGTGCCTGCCCTGTGCTGTTACTTTGTGGACACTGCTGACACAAGTGCCACTTCCCACTCTGCCTGTGTAGTGGCACATTCAAAATAGTCTATCACACTGTGCAATGCAAACATGCTGAGGCTGTGTAACATCTGTGCCAACACTTCTGCATCGTTATAAATCATTTCCTGGCTCTTGCTGGGGTAACAAGGAAAAAAATGTTGGCATATACATGTAAATCATTCTATGTCCTCTGGAATAGAATAATAATTGAGTAGATTTACCAGCTATGCATTGTTCCTGGAGATGTGGGGAAAGTATTGGCAAAGAAAGGTCTTCTTCCAACAAAAGAAAGGATTTGCTGAGCTATACAAACGTGATTGGAATAATCAGCTAGGCTGAGCATGGGGGCTTCACCTCATTGCAGGCTAAAATGTAACTAATTCACCTCTGGTCATGTCCAGAATAAAAATGTACAGGAAGCATTATTGAAACAGATACACGGTGAACATGTAGGGGCAAATTGTGCCCTCATACATACATGCCTGGATTTCTCCGAAGTCAAGGGCAGCCAGCCACATGCATTCAAAGGCAGAATTTAGACATTAGATAGTATTAGGCAATAATATTTGTTGATTTTAAAATGGAAATTAATAATATATGTTTTTTTTAAATCATTAGGCAGAAAAAGGGATTCACCAAATGGTGACTGGCTAATAAATGGTCTTTTAATTACATTATCTGACTTGAAATCCAAAGGTGAAATCCTGCCTCCATAGAGCTCAATAGCAAAACTTCTATTGATTTCACCCCAAAGTTCACCTTTGAAATGTAAATTTCTAATTGTATTTCAAAGTCTTTGGTGTACTTCATAAAGTTCTTATACATTTTCTCTCCCTAGTTTTTACATAAAAACAAACTCACTGTCTCACATAGCATCTCCCAGTTACAATCTCCTAACAAAAGAACACCCAATTCACAGCAAAATGCTAGTTTACTTTAGAGAAAGGAATGAACCTGCAAGTAAAGCCACACATATGGAATAAAATGTACATCAATGTATTCAGGGCTCCTCAGTGTCCTCCATTGTGCAATCATCCTACTTCATTTCCCATGCAATATGGACACCAATAAAAGATGTAAAAGCAGGAATATCTCCTGCAGATGTTTTGTGATGCTGTAAGAGATTCCCAGGCACTCTCTCACATATGGTACTTGAATGCCCAATTACCACTCATTATTTAGATAGTATATTTCAAGAGTTAAGTAATATTCTCTGTATTTCTCTTCCATCTTCTCTACCATGATTCTCCAGCCCTACATACAAAACACTCTTTAATATTCTCTAAACATTATCTTTTACAGTTCTATTGCTGAAATGGAAAACATGACATGAAGTCACCATAGGTCAGAGGTGGAATTTAACTTCTCATACTTTCCAACACAGATCCAGATCTGTAGGATAAATTGTATGATACCAGAGTTTAATTTTGGGGCCTCTAAGTACAAACATGATACAATTAATGAGTAATAATAAGCATCTGGAAAACAGTATGCTTTGTTCTAAAGTAACACTGTAATATATTTCTTTTAGCAGTTTATCTGTATTTGAATACCAAATGTTCATAATTAACTTTTAGATCCCAGAATTTTACATTTATACATTCCTTCTATTGTGGAGAACATCAGCACACTTTACAAACTCTAGGCCTGATCCTGCAAATGTTTACTACAGAGTATAATGCCTACTACCATAAGTCCTAGGTGAAACTCTGGCCCCACTGAAGTCACTGGGAGTTTCACCCCCCGCCCCCTGAAATGACTTCATTGAGCATACCCACAATAGTAGGCATGATGCCTGTTAGTATGATTTACAGACTTGGGCCTAGGGTGACCAGATGTCCCGATTTTATAGGGACAGCCCCGATATTGGGGGCTTTTTCTTATATAGGTGCCTATTATCCCCACCCCAGTCCCGATTTCTCACACTTGCTATCTGGTCACCCTACTTGGGCCCTATATACATGGTGGACCAATGAAATACAGCAACCAACTGACAAATAACACATTGAATAACTGTCAAGGTAGAGAAAATTTTGTCCCAGGTACTGCAAGAGATCCCCCTATTTCCCCAAAATAAAAGTGCCATGATAGCTTTAATGCTTATGCACAAAATAGACATGTCCTTTGTTTTGAATGCCTCACCTGGGTGATCCCATGTAATAAATTACATTGCACTCAGTATACCTACCTCAGAAGGAAGAAGTGCTCGGTCAATTCTTCTGGGAGTTAAACCTGTGGGTCCTGGACATTTAAAGTTATTCCAAATATGAGCCTTGAACCTGCAAACACTTACTGGCAAGTGTAGGACTTGCTACCATAAGTAACAATAGCCACATTTCCTTCAGTAGGCCTGTTCTCAGTTGCAAGTACTATGCTCCTGGGTGTTTGCAGAATCACAGTCTCAAATTAAATGTAACTCTATTAAAATGCCTCCCACATACAGCCTCCCTTTCCACTACCTTGGAGTAAAGCTGTGTCCTTTCCTCTAGCACAGCAACAACACAGTGCCTAGGGCTGTCAAGCACACTTCCTATATCACAGGCATTTGGCACTACTACATAACTTTACCAACAACTGTCCTTAATTCAGTTCCCTGGGGAGTTGAGCAGTGTTCCTGTTCTTTAGGCATCTGCCACACCACTAGATAGCTACCACAGCCAAGTATACCAATGTCACCGTGCCTCAGTGGGTCACAGCTGAGGCTGTCAGATTCAGGACAAACTGCTGAAAAATAGGGCAGACTCACCCCCGAACTGGTGGTTCTTCTTCCATAAGAGATACCAAACCAGCAACAAAAGTAAATTTATGTCTTACCACACTGGCTAATAAGTCAACAATGCAGTCTCTTTTGGTATCCCAGCTCTAGTTTCATCACCCAGACACTAGACTTAATGATGACTGGTTATTTAAAACCAATTTAATCAAACAAAGGGTTCTCCTGATCCCAAAGGATGACCAGACATGTATCTAGGTCAATATATAACTCAGATCTTACCCAATAATCACGCTGTTGCCAATCATTTAGTATCTAATATCTAAAGGTTTATTTATAAAATAAAAGAAAGAGGTGAGAATTAAAATGGTTAAAGGAATCAAATACATACAGTCATTGCAAAGTTCTTGGATCAGGTTTGCAGCAGTGATGGAATAAACTGTTGGGTTATAACATCTCTGGTAACATCCAAAGGATTGGAAGGTCCTCAGTCCATTGGTTGTAATGCTTCTGTTAATGTAAGTCCATAGTCCAGAGATCAGAGCAGGAAAGAGGCAAAATGGAGATGCTTCCAGATCCTTTTATACTTTCTGACATGTGACGGGTCTGCTCTCAGTACGGTCAGTCAAAAAATACAGGCACAAGATGGAATTTCGGGTCACTAGTGTAATTACATGCCCTTACATGATTCAATGAATCATAGCAGGGGCCATTACTCATATTCTGGCTAAAACATCCACAGGAAAGTCCATCCGGTGGGGATAAGCTTCTTCCATGGTCCATTGTGTTTGCTGATGGGTCATCAACTTGAATAGTCCATTCACAATGTGCTGGCTAGACTGGATGTAAAATACCTTGTGGGTGTTTCCACAGGAGCAAACACCTTTGAAATACAGGTACATAGTCAATATTCATAACTTCAGATACAGAAATGATAAATGCATACAAATAGGATAATCATATTCAGCAAACCATTTCTTTTTCCATTAACACCTTACCTGACATACTTTGTACAAAATTTGTTGCAACTGTATAACAGTGGTAGCAACAATGATATACATAGTCATATTTTAATCATATTATATTGCCACCAAGCACTAGCCCTCCTTAGCAGAAGTCAGAACAGAAAGGAATAGACAGGGAATATCCCCTCTAGGGTTTCAAAAGATGATAACTAAACATCTACAACCAATCCAGTGAAATCAGCAAACATCTACTTCAGCTGGGATATAAAACAATGAAATGCCAGGACCCCAGCCTCCAGCTGATCAACGCAAGATCTGTGGTTCTTCACAATCTATTACCTGGTTGTCTGGCACCAGCCTTAGCTAATCTCATCTCTCAGGATACTGTATTATTACCTATCCTAAAGCATGCAGTAGTCTAACCAGTGCTATCAAAACCATTGCTTAATGCTAGAGACCACACACACACACAAAACCCTCTAAATTAATCAGGATTTTCTCCTAAAAGGAAAGGAAGACTGTGAGAGTTATATTGTTATTGTTGGTTTTGTTTGTATTTTAAAAAGAACTCAGGAGGCACTCAGAGACTAATTTGATGGTTTCCACCTTTATGGAAAATGCGTGCCACTCTACTGAAAAATAAAAAACAGTTTGCAAGATAAAGTACAATTGTAATCACTGTAGTTTTACAAAGAGCTGCTTATAACACCTGAATAATTTATGCCACTGTAACTTTATTTTTGTTCCTTGCTCTTTCATTCACTCATTCTTCCATTCTCATGTCCAAAAGAAAGATGATTCAAGCAGTAAGTGTTAATGGTAGGCTAAGGAATAGAGCTTTACTTCATTCCCAGAGCTTAAAAAAATGTTTTTGAGGAACAAGGAATCTCCACAGCAAGCCCATCCATTTAATAGGTCACATCCTCTACCAGTGTAAATCAACATAGCTCCATTGACTCAACGAAGCTATGCTGATTTACATCAGCTCAGGATCTGGTCCCAAGGCTTTATATTCAGATCTGCTGCATTTTGCATATTGCATTCTGTTGCTTTCATTGCATATAGGTCCCAGTTGCCTCACTTCCCGTTCTACAGGCACAAGGTGGTACATATTATTACTAGGAATTAGCAGAAACCCACTGTATCAGATTCAACTTCAGTGTAAGTAAATCCATTTTTGGTGTTAAAACTTTCTATTAATTTGAAATAAATTATAAAGCAATAGTGAAATTACAAATGAATGGAGACTTCTATTTTTCTGCTGAATTCTCTTTTGTCACCTCATCTTCCCACTGATCCCTCATCCTGCTTTTCTCTTTTGTCCTCCTGTAGTGTCCTGCCTAATACACAAAGTCTCTGGGATAGGAAATGTCTTCTTTGTTACTTGGCTTTACAGTGCCTAGCCCAACGAGAATCTCATCCTTGCCTTATTTCTAACATATAAATAATAAGTATGATAGTGGAAATTAATTAACAAAAATAGCACTAAAATGATGAATAAAATATGTTAAATGTGTCCTGAGCTTAGATTGATATTTGACCAAAATATATGCTATATCTGTGGATATACAATAATACTGAAATAGGAAGTCATGTGACTCAAGATGGTGCTTTCTCTCCTTCCATATTTCCATTTTTAACTACAGATCTTTTAAAATGGGAAAATCCTGGTCACCAATCCAAACTTGCTGTTTTACAGATGATTTATCACACCTCCAGCTTTCAGCCATCACTTTTAATTTTGAAGTGCAATTGTGTTTAGCAGTGCTACAGGGATTCATTATTTTCTTTAAGGACAACAAACTTCCCCGAACAGACACAAATAGCTATACTATATCAGAGTTTCACATCAGACATCTAAGCAGACTATTTTTGGTGTTTCAGTAGCATTTAGCTCTACAGTTGATGTAGTGCACCGATTCTGAAATAGATTTTCACCAATCACTAGGTGAACAATTACATCCAAATGAGTCAAAAATGGACATTGGTCAAGGTGGTATCAAGGCTGCCTTGATCCTGATGCTTAATGATAGGGAGGCTGCTTTGAATAATTAAAAGTCTTGCACTGCTGACTTCTCTTAATTCATGAGATCCTAGTGTATATAATTGGATGGAAGTGTGAACTTGATTACACTAGTGAACTTGGCTGCCGGGGGTGGAGAGTGATAACAGGCTTCTTTGTCATCAAAGGGTAAAGAAATGTGACAAACTGGGAACTGGTTTTAGGACCCCATCTGCTAAACCAGAGAGAAATCAAGATTTTACAGTTCTATAAATATTTTAGTGTATGCCATCATTTATGAACTCTGGCAGCTATCATAAAATCTCTCTGACTTTTGTTACAACTGCATATAGGGCCAGAAAATTGCATCTCATGGTAAACCATAAAAATCTAAGTAAAAGCACCATTCCTTTCAGTATATTCTAAAAATATACAACCTCCCTGTCAGTACATGGCAGGGTAGTTACCATCCCAAGATGCCTGTTTCTCTCACATTTTTTTTTATCTGATCTTACCCTGGTCTTTTCAAACCCTTTTGTATTTCAGTATCCTTTTATGTTCCATAAATAACAGCCATCACAATATAACAGCTGAAATAGCTTTTACTTTGTCACAACAGACTGTAAGTAAGAGACACTTGGGTGATGATAATGCTGTGGATACAGGAGCTATTTATGCTGACCTTTTGTCTAATTGCTCCTGATATGATTTTCATTCCCTGGCAAGTTTCTTTAGAACATTGAAGGACAGCTAGCCTCAGAGCAAATTCTCAGGCTTTAATCCCCAAGACCCTGCTGTAGAAAATTATAAATTACGAGAAAGTTATCCCAGGATTAATAATGCCCCATTAAACCTTCCATCCTGTCCTGCGTTATACAATGTCTTTTAAAAAGGCCGGGGCTTCACATATCTTTGGGACCTGTAACTGTTGAGAATGTTTTGACATCAATATCATGTGCACAGCCACGCAGCATGAATCAGACCATAATTATGTGTGATCAGAGAAATGTAGAGCTGGAAGGGATTTCGAGAGGTCATCAAGTCCAGCCCCTGCAATGAGGCAGGACCAAGTAAACCTAGTCCATCCCTGACAGGTGAGGATCCAATCCATTCTCAAAAACCTCCAATGATGGGGATTGTATAACCTACCTTGGCATCCCCAGAACTGGGGATTGACATACAACCTTACTAATATCTAATAATGCTTAATAGTTTACATCTCCAAAGTTCCTATAATTATGCCTTCATTATTTAGTTGTTTGTTTTTAACATGAGACAGGGGGTTAGGATAAACTTAAATGTCAAAGAAGATACAAGAAAATGACATAATGCAGAACGAGCTAGGGACAAATTTTCAGCAGAAGAGACGCAGAAAAATACAGACACATATTCCACCTTGTGACGTTGTGCAGTCTATATGGTTTTATAATAACATGATAATAAGTGAATATAATGTAACTGGGATAGTTTTAGAAAAATATGGCAAAAAGTGAACATAACATAACTGGGATATGCTTCATGCAAAAGGTCTCTTGTAAGGTATCATTACAAAGCTCATAATCTACTGAGTGTGATCATCCTATTTGTAGAAATGTACCACTCTTGTATCTAAAACTAGAAATATAAAACATAACTCTGAGGGCCTATTGTAATTATGTAAAGTGTGAGCCATTAAGGATGGTTTGGAATCTTGATGACTCCCATTGTCTGCAGATGGCTGTATTTATCTGTGAGTCTTCCTGTATATGTGTATGCTGGCAAGTGAGTAATGAAGTTTTGCAGTGACATGTGATCGTGTCACCTGAACTGGAATCCATCTGTAACCTGGTGATTTTCCATTGAGGGGGGTGGAAACCCACAGGGACAAAGGGTTCCCGCCTTATGCAAAAGATATATAAAGAGGTGGAAGAGAACAAAGGGGAGAGAGAAGCCATCATGAAGAATCCCCTAGCTATCACCTGAGCTGCAACAAGAGCTGTACCAGGGGAAAGAATTGTGCCCAGGCCTGGAAGGTGTCCAGTCTAAGAAAAAACGTACCGAAGCATCTCTGAGGGTGAGATTATCTGTATTCAGTTTGATTAGGCATAGACTTGCGCATTTTATTTTATTTTGCTTGGTGACTTACTTTGTTCTGTCTGTTACTACTTGGAACCACTTAAATCCTACTGTCTGTATTTAATAAAATCACTTTTTATTTAGTAATTTACTCAGAGTATGTATTAATACTTGGGGCAGCAAACAACTGTGCATATCTCTCTATCAGTGTTATAGAGGGCGAACAATTTATGAGTTTACTCTGCATAAGCTTTATGCAGGGTAAAACGGATTTATTTGGGTTTAGACCCCATTGGGAGTTGGCCATCTGAGTGCTAAAGACAAGCACACTTCTGTGAGCTATTTTCAGGTAAACTTGCAGCTTTGGGACAAGTGATTCAGACCCTGGGTCTGAGTCTGGAGCCAGACGGGAGTGTCTGGCTCAGCAAGACAGGGTGCTGGAGTCCTGAGCTGGCAGGGAAAACAGGAGCAGAGGTAGTCTTTGCACATTAGATGGCAGCTCCCAAGGGGGTTTCTGTGTTCCAACCCGTCACACACCTAATTTACTTGGGTGAAACAGGAAGCTGTGCAACTTCTTGCTATACATATGCAAAATACTGCTGGGCATGCAAATTCAGGTTTTCACAAACATAATCGATAAACATTAGAGCTGGGCAGATATATTACAAAAATTCACTGACTAAAAATACTGAATTCATTTTGGTTGTTTTTCCATCCCTTTTCTTTCTATCTGAAGATGTTGTACTTGTATCTGAGCACCTTCATCTTTGCTTTCTTCAAACATTCTAGTTACTGAATTTCCTGGCAGAAATTATTATGGAAAGAGTTAATTTTAAAGCATATTAGGTAAAATTTGCAGAAAGTGATTTTTTTAAATCAGTCAGTGTGAGCATTGGAAAACAGATTCTACAAGTTATGCTTATCTAATCAGCGATTAGATACCATATGACCCAAGATTCCAATCAAAACTAGCCAAATAGTTCCAGTTTTGAATATTATATACAATAAATTGTGAACAGTCTACAAACCAAGAATTATTCACAGAAGTTTTTCAGCAAACAATTTTGGATAACAAATATATCTGAGGTAATCCTAAAATGGAGGTAGAAAATTTATGAACAAAAAAGAAATCAATTCATTTCATATATTTTTTCACATTTTTTTCATTCTCCTCTACTGCATGTGAGTTTTTTCTGTCTGCCTCCTTTGAAACAGAAAAATTTACCATAGTCAGTCAATACATGAAAAATTGTAGATTGAGGGCCAAATTCAGCCTTGATGTAGCAACTACATTGGCTGCAATTGAGTTACACCAGAGATTAATTTAGCCCTTCATGTTAGGTGCCCAAGTGCCTACAAGAACTACTATTTAAAGGGAGAATTTAAATAACTTGTTTAAAAGCATTTTGATTATTCTGCACAGTTGTCATAATCATTGTCAACATTTTTGCCACAATGAACCGTGACAAGGTACATCATCTCACTGAAGTACATGTTATATACCAGAAATTCTGGTGCAAATTGAAAAGACTTCTGTATGTGATAAAAGATGGATTTTTTTTTAAGTGTTCATCATCTCCCCAAATTTGCTCTCTTCTTACTTAAGGCAGTAGAAGTGAATAGATTGAGTGAAATCCCCTGAACTGTCAACAATTCATGTGTTTTCTATGGCAAACTGATTTGAATTAAACAAAAATTGTCCTGTGTCTGATTTTAAACTTCCAATCAAATTCCGTCCTTTGCCTGCTTTTGATCAATGTAGTTAATTTTAAAACCATTTAAATAGCCATCAGCTAATGCCTATTTTCTTGAAAATTCATAGATAAGTCTCATTTCAATATAGATTGCTTGATCCCAGCTCTGGAGAAGTTTTGTAGCGTGCAAAATTTTGAAGACACCATGTGATGTACATCTTTCCCCGAATCTTAACTCTCCTCAGACACCCCAACATATTGTATGGCCTGACCAACAAGCAGAACTCCTCTTACAATAAAACATTTGGGCAATAAACATAGTCCACATGGGATGTGTAACTAAAGTTTTACTTTTATTATAGTCTTCCAGATGTTGCATCTTCAAACAAACATATTGTCTCTCTTCCGCTTGTGGCTTCAAAGATGTTTCTCTCTGAAAAATATTACCTTTATTCAGTGAAACTGGCTATCGTAGCAATTTACCTTAATGTTTTTTCTTTATGAATCCTCTTCAAAAAAAATTCTTGTCTGACTTATACCAGTGTAACTTATATTGAGGACGATGGTGCTGCTCCTGATATATGCTGAGAGAAGAATCAGGCGCAGAGTCTCTGAACTTTTACAGGTATCTCTATTAGTGTTATTAAGATATAGAGCCTGATAGAAAGCCAGTGAAGTCACGGGAGTTTTTCCATTGATTTTAGTGGTCTGTGGATCAGGGCCATAGTGAGGACTAAACTGATGCTCGAGGAACCAGTGGCAGCTGGAGGAAGAGCTGGGCAGCAATGAGGAAAAACAAGCGTGGTGGGTGGAGGCTCTGATTTACTCGCATAAGGTACTGTTGGTGAAATCCTGGCTCCACTGAAGTCAATGTCAAAACTGCCTTTGACTTCAATGCAGCCAGGATTTCACTTACCATTCCTGTGCAAATACTCAGTTTTAAGACACACTTACCACACACCTCGGTGTCAATGGTTCAAATGTGTGCAGAAAGTGAACACAGGAACAGTCTGAGGAAATTCATTTTTAAATTGGAAGAAATATTGGTGGCATGGTTTTCCAGTATTCACACAACTCTATGAGCAGCTAAAAGATGAATGGGTAAACTTTAGCAAAGGACTATGAGGAACAAACTAAGGGTGAAGCAGTGCTCCCACAACAGCTAACGCTAACATCATACATATAGAGAATATAGCTACAATGTTGTGCTCTCTGGCCATCATTAATACTGTGTCCAAGCTGTCATTCCCATCAGGCCTGCATCCCCATCTAGCCCATGCCTTGGGGTGAACCAGTCCCCTGGCTCCAGCATAACCACTCCAAGGTGTCTCAGAAGAGGGTCTGTTGGCAGGCATGTAACTGTCTATTAAATTTGCCAATTCCACCAATGTCTCAAGTCTATGCTTCCACACCCAGTCTCTTACCCGGACCAGGAGGATTTCGGTAAATTCTTCTATTGCCGCGTGCTCTGCCACTTGTACTATGGTTCATGTCTTGGGTTGGAGCCAGAGCCAGCATTGCTCCTTAAGTCTGGGCCACCATCCAAGGTCAGGCAGCTGGTGGATATATCTCTCTGTGGTAATGGTGGCAATACATTTCAGATAGCTCAAAATGGTGGCTTTGATACAAGTGCAGTCTTACACACCGACTGAGTCAAGACAGCCACAGGCAACCTGGGATGGTCCTGTCAAGTACAGACCCAGCAAAATGGCCCAATGTTTGGGCCACCATTGGGCTGCTGTGGCCACCCATTCAAACATAACAAGAAATGGCTTGGGGTCATCTTTTGATACCATCTTTGTAAGCTTCACTGGTATTGTGGTGGCTGGAACTGGGTTAGGTTCACCTGCAGACGGACCCACTGCTGCCCTCTGTGGTTGTATGAATGTCAACACCTGCTGAACAAGACTCTGTTGTTGTTCTCATTGTTGGGCTGCCAGCTCTTAAACTAGCTGTTTTTGTTGCTGTTGTTGTTATGTTGCTTGTTGCTGCTGTTGGGCAGCCATCTGCTGTACTAGCTGATGTTGTTACTGCTGCTGTTGTGCCGCCTGTTCCTGCTGGTTGTCCGTTACCCACTTTAGCGATTTCTCCATATCCATCTTTCTGTTACTTTTGTCTGCCTGATGAGATAAGGGTTTTGTTTGTTAGTTAGTTAGTTTCTCTCTCTCTCTCTCTCTCTCTCTCTCCCATTAGCAAGGTAGGGATGAGCTTGCCCACATTTTCCACTGGTTGTAGAAGGTGAACAACCACTAACAGTGCTGCCGTAGTGGTCAGATGAAGTTGCAGTAGGTCATCTTCCCATTGAAAATAGAGTCATGTCCTTCAGCTCACCCCTCCCACCCAGATTTTCCAGTCCTTCCCTTTAACATGGGAACTCTGGGGTCTGGGCCCTTGAATGGTCAGGGTCTTCCCCAGCTGGGTCTCCCACAAAAAGAAGGCTCCTGTTGTTATCACATTTTCTTGGATTGGATAGAGGAGGCCGGGAACACTCCCTCCACTATGCTCCAGTCCAGAATCCAATGGTGGGCAGCTATGCTGTGCACCTTGGGGTACTAAGTAGCCCCCCGACCAATTCCTACTCACATCATCTTCTCATAATAGAGTAAAGCAAATAATCTCAAATAAAATCTCTGACCTGCAGAATCAGTTACCTGCCTCTCCTCTTTAAGTTTGCTCAGGTTTGTGCTGTTTGGTCTCAGGCATTGAGCTCCTGGGCAACACTTTCCCCTAGAGCTCAGAGCAGCCAGCTTGTGCCAGTGTGGCTGGGTGGGACTGCCTCGGCCAAGAATTGTTCCTTAACCCTTTGCTCTCCAGTGTGAGGTTTACATATGCCACCACAGGGACATCAGTGTGTAAAGATAACCAGATGCTTAAGTGCTTTCCTGAATTGGGTCCTGTACCATTGCAATGAATGACTCCATTTATTTTAGTGTAGGAGGAGGCTTGGGTGTTTGGTTTGGAAAACAGTCCAGATTAACAGATCTGTTGGCAACCAAGTGTGATAATACAATGGAAAGTGTCCTCTGAATGGAGGTGTCCAGACAGATTCACATCATTCATGTGTATCACACCACAGATTTCTCTTTCTGTGTCTTGTCATTTCAACAGCTAATGTGACTGAAAAAGGCAATAAGCATGTTGAGAAATTGATTCCCAAGCAGGAAGTGCAACTGGGAAGAATCTTATCAAAGCTGAGGCATGTTGCCATAAATGGATTCAATCAAAGGCTACTGATGAGTCGTAAATCAAACGAGCACAGCTCACAATTCTGGTAATCAGCAGCAGAATCCCACATTAAACTGAAGCTTCAGTGTTTGGCTTCCTGTGGTCTATTGTTATGTTGACATTCAGAAATGAATGGAAGATGCAATTGCATTAGATGTTTTCTAATTCTAGTATTCAACTAAATGATCTGAAAGTTAACTATAAATGTGACTGAGGGGATGAAATGAAAGAAAGGAATGACAGGCTTGTGGTTGAGGTACTGGACTGGAACTCAGGAGATTTGGGCTATTCTTGGCTCTGCCAGAGACTTCCTGAGTGTCCCTTAACCTCTCTGTGCCTCAGTCCCCCATTTGTAAAATGGAAATACTAATGTTTCCCAAATTCATAGGGTGTCATGGGGATGAATTTACCATATACGAGAGCCAGAGAAAAACCCTCCCTCCAGAAAAACTTAATAAATAAAAAGAAAATAGGATTAGGGAGCCCAATAGAAGTATTATTATCTAGGGATCTGATTTCCCCATCTCATGAGAGTGCACATTTGAGAAAAAGGTGCAAGTTATGCCCAAGTGTCACACACAAAAAAAGTTACATCAGAAATTATGTTACCCATATTCCTTTTGCAGGAGAAAGTGGGAGGGCCTTTCAAAAAGGACATGTGGCTGAATCTCTTCTCCTGTATGATCCTCTTTAAAAGAAGGTCACAGAGCAAACAGTATTTTCCACTCTGCATATAGTACTGACACAGATATTGGGGCCAATAGTGCAGCTGTTGGGGTCAATGCTCAGTAAGGGACAGACTCTGGGTATCTGCTGTACGCACCAGTGATAAGCATAATATATGATTTGTTATTAATATAGATGTCATGGTGACAATGCATAATATGATACTCACCAGGATGTGATCTGTTTGGTGTTATATGGGGGTAATATTTTCATGATGAATTTGTTTTCTAATGAATCAGATATTTCTTGGCTTTAGCTATTCATTTCAGGTTTCAGTCAATGATATTTGTACTACGTTGGTTGATTTTTCCTAAATGTTACCATACACTGAGTTTCCAGCAACATATGCATCAATGCCAACACCATTTCAAGCTGGCAGCAATGCAAGAGATTGGATATAGTACAGGTCTGTCCATTTAAAAGTCTTCTTTTTAGGCACCATCTCTGAAAATATTGACACAACATATTAAGAAGAGCTCTATGAAACTTCCCAGTTTTGGTTTCATGGATTTTGATTAATTGTCAGTTTCAGTTCACGTATTTCCACACAAGTTAGGGTAGACCCTCAGCTTGTGTACATTGTGAGGCTGAAGATCTACCCTGTCAACATTTGAATTAATTTAGTTTCATTAGCACCCAGCCTATTAAATTCAGGCTAAAACCATCAAACTTTTTTGACCTTTTTGTATTGCATGTGAACACAAGGAAGAAATCAGATGAGTACTATCACAGATTTTGTCACACGAGGAAAAATGAGATCATGAAATTCAAGCTAGAAGAATATATGCCTATTAGGGCTGGGTAAATAGTGAATTTTTAAATGTATTCACTTTGGCCATATTAACACATCTTTTGCATTCACTTTCAGTGAATCTTCACGCGATTGAGTTTTCCTAGCATTAATATTCACAGAACGTGATTTTTTAAAAAAATTAAATATTTATCAAAATATTACAATAAATTAATGGAAAGACACAAATAATCTTAGCTACTCTAACTAAATCTCTTATACTAGACAAAGGAAAAATACTCCTAATATTTAAGGGATGGAAAATTAACATAACATGTCATCCCATTAATTATATCCATTCAACTTTCCTTACAGACAACCATAAAAAATGCCAGCTCTCAACATTTCTTTGTCTCAAAATATAGATCAAGATGACAAAATCTTACCCTGATATTCAAGAAGAATTTCAAATAAAACACCAAATATTCATGGCAACTAAGGCAATGTTAGGTTTTACAAAAATATTCTGCGTCTTTAGAATCTCCATAAAGAAGAGAGAGAATTTCACTGGATGAATAATCTTCAAAACAAGAAACATTTTTAGAGCTTGACTCAACCTCCATTGAAGTCAATGGAAGTCTTTCACTGATTTTGGTGGGCACTGGATGAGGCCCTTACTTAATAAGGTCTATTCCCTAATCTGAATTGGAAAACTTCCAATCATCCAACAATGGTATGAATAGTTTAACTTGACTGATAACTGTTTGCTTTATTTCTGGAATATATGCCTCCATCAATACCCCACTGATTGTATTTAAATGTGAGTGGGAAAGGGTGGATGTATTAGGGACTGCATAGCAAATAAGATAATAAAATATAGGGACTTTTCTATCACATAGAACTGCAAATGGTATTGAATAATAAAAGAAACGAAATAATTAATGACAAGTCAAAAATGTTCAATAAATAGATTACTGTCTCCACCCATACCAACTACATTAAATCACTTTAATTTAGCAGATAGTAAGTTCATGGGGATCAGGGAAATGAACTTTAAAAGATTCCAGGCAGGCTGATGTCATTGTGCATACATAGGTTCTCAAGGACCAGGATGCAGCTGAGCCCAGGGAAAGGAAATCTTAGGGCATGTCTACACTGCTTTGCAGTTGAGAGTATGGGGGGTAAATTGCTGTGCGTGTAACCCACACACCTCCTGGGTGTGGTGTTCTGGCCCATCTAGTGGCACTGAGACCACTTAGAGCGAGTTAAATGAGTCTGCTCTACAGTCTTAGCAGCTCATGCTATAGACACTCATACACTGAGGTCCCAGGTTCAATCTTGCCTACTGATGACCAGGGTCTGTCAGTGTTACATGTGCACCAAAGTGTTGCACTGTAGCTCCCCTGTGTGGATGCTGCAGGCATGAAGTAAAAAGTTCCTTTTTCACACAGGACTACATTAATGCAAACTAGGAACCTTTTAATTCACAGTCACAGCATCCATATGGGAGAGTTACAGCACAGCACTTTGGCACGTACAGCTATTCACAGGTAAGTATCATCTGCTTACTCCTGCTTCCAGATCATTAGTAAAACTGTGACAAAAACCTAGGCCTAGTGTGGACCTCTGCAAAAACTCACTTAACACGTCCTACTTCAAAGCCACATTGTCTTTTATCGTTACTTTTTACTTACAGACCTTTAGCCAGTCTTAATCTATATGGCAGCGCTCATATCTTAGCCAATTTGAACTGATTAAAAAAAAAAGATTTTGTGAGGCACTGTTCCAAATGCTTTCCTAAAGTCCAGATTATATCACATCTACTACACTCCCTTCATCTACTCCGTTTGTAATTCTGCCCAAAGAAGGGACAATGTCAAGTTTATCTGGCACAATTTGTTTTAAATTCATGTTACTTTTTGATTGCGGTATCATTCTTCTCTAGAGATTTACAGATTTTCAATCTTAATATTGGTTCCATTATTTTACAGGGGATTGAGGTGACATTTACCAGATGGTTACTACAAAGGTTTCTCTTCCACATTATTCTCCATCCCCTCCTCTCATTTCCTTTTAATTTCCAGTTACAGTACTCTATTATTTCCAATGTCCAATGCTCTGACTTTTCACAAATTAAGTACAATTAAGTACATTCAAAAACAAATTCCCATAGAATCAGGAAATATACCTCCTCGCATGTTGCTGTTTTATGTATTTAATTTTTCCAAGTATTCCCCTCTCTGCATTTGATCATAAATCATATTGACTAAAATCTTCCTTACTTCCTAATTTCCATATCTCTCTTATTTTCCTTGTAAATGACTGACTGAAAAAAAATCAGCTTAGTAGTTCTGTCATATTAAAATCATAATTGATTTTCCCTCTCTCCTCATTTGTTAATGCGCCCACACTACTTTGTCACTAATAAACCTACTTATAATGAGTTTAGTCCAGAGAGGATATGTTTCCACCTTAACAAACCACCAAGCAATTTAGGACAGTTGGTAGTCTCTGTTTAAGGGAGGCCACGAACTGGAATAGAAATGTATGCTGGCCATAATTAAGGGACTTTGATGGAGCTGTGCGGGGAGTTTGCACAGACACTGTTTGTACTGTGTCCAGCTGTGGTCAGTGTAATTAATCCTTCACTCTCAAACCAGTAAGAACTAATGTTCACTGACAATTCTGAGAAAGATGTCTCAAATTCTAGTGCTGTGGTCACAGACCATTTTTATATGTGTATGGGTTTATCTTATTCCCTTTTGAGCTGCAGTGTGCTAGGGAAAAGTATGCTGACTGTAGAAAAGCCATTGAATACTTTAATTATTGTACCAGGTATGCAGAAACATTAGCACATGACCAGAAAAAATAGCCTAATGAAGTTACCATCCACTATTTACAGGTAAAAGAGAAAGATCACGTCACTGAAGCCATGTATGAGCCAATATACTTTTTTTTTCTTTGAATTATTTTATTGGAGAGAGGTTTATATTTTCTGGGGTTTACATGTAATACTGGTACTGAAAACAGTAATGTATATGCATAAAAACGTACACTATAAGCTCTTTGGGGCACGCACCATGATTTTGTTCCGTGTTTGGACAGTGCCTATCACAAGGGGGTCCTGGTCCATGACTAGGGCTTGTATGCACTACTGCAATACAAATAAAATAGACTAAGAAATACACCCAAAGGCCTTAAGATCCCCTCAGTTTCTTAAAGTGAAGAGGAAAGAAAAAACAGATATCGGGTTAAGGGAGCCTTCTCAGTAGTAGCCTCCCCTTCCTTGTATATATGCAGAAGCCCCTCACTAGGTCAGCAGGTGATTAAAGACTTGGTGGCAGGGGGAGGTTGCTGGCAGGTGGGAATAGGGGAGAAGAGTGTTCACCCTTCTTCCAACCGATGGAACAAACCAGGGGATCTACCGTAGACAGAGGGCTCGATTCTCCCATGCATCACATCTTGTACAGGTTTCAGAGTAGCAGCCGTGTTAGTCTGTATCCGCAAAAAGAAGAACAGGAGTACTTGTGGCACCTTAGAGACTAACAAATTTATTAGAGCATAAGCTTTCATGGACTACAGCCCACTTCTTCGGATGCATATCTTGTACAGTCATTTATGCCTGTGCAAAATGAGGGTTAAAATGCTACCACTGGGATTTGTTAGTGTTTGACACTCACTTTGCAGAGTTATAAAGACAGGGTCGAATCAGACCCACAGCCTGTAACGTGCCTGGGTCAGCCCTTTTCACAGACATCACTGGTCTCCAGTGGATCCCTGTGAGACCTTCAGGTTCACGGCATGAAATGCCCTGCATCCTCAGTGAGGCCTACTATGGGCAAATGGTGCACCTCTTCTTTCCATCTTACCTTTGCCTCCCCCACAGTGGTGTTGGAACAATTTGTAAAGTGGGGTGCGGAAAACCATTGAACCAAACTGTACACCCTGTATATGATGGAAACCACTTCAAGCCAGGGGGTGCTAGCTCCAGCACCCCTAGTTCCAGAACCCCCTGCTTCCCCCCCCCCCATCCCACAACACACACACACTACAGAAAAACCAGGAAGAAA
Source organism: Chrysemys picta bellii (assembly GCF_011386835.1). Taxonomy (NCBI): domain Eukaryota; kingdom Metazoa; phylum Chordata; order Testudines; family Emydidae; genus Chrysemys; species Chrysemys picta. The sequence continues at coordinate 176,713,341 of NC_088792.1, read as the reverse complement.
CTCCATGATCTGAAACTTCCCTACATGAGACTAACCTATGAAATGGTTAATATACATGTTTTTATCACTCCAATTGCCATTTTTAGGTAATTACCAAAAGTACAGTTCAACCTACTCTGGGTTGGATATCGCTGTCATTTTCACCAGTGCAAAGTGGGCATGAAATGTTATAGAAGTTGAATGGCAATCATTTATACGCACTTTGCACTGGAGTAAACAATTACACAAGATGCAGGGAAACAAAGAACCTAGTGATGTAGCTCTGTTGTTAAACACAGAATAAAGAAAGCAAACCTAGAAGGACAATCTTTCCTAATAGCATTTCTAGTTCTCATTACATACAGTCATGGTTTCAAATGATAAAATACATGTTAACACATTCCAAAACACTTATATTAAAATATTTTTTCAGCATTTCAGTACAGTAAATGATGCAAAGCCTAAATTCCCTAGACAGTGCACAGAACATTGAGAATTAGTTTAACATTCTGACAGCCCTGCATTTTTATTTAAACAAGTTCTTCCCGACTAATTCCCTGCAGAGAAGTATTGTACCCTTTTGTTGATTGTAGTGGACATATTGCAGATCTCCAATTACCTTCCCAACAGACCACCCACTACAAGAAGTTTTTGTGTTACTTGCACAGCTTGGCTCATTCCTCCTCTTACCCCCTCCTCCCCGGCCCCCCAGCATTCTCATACTCTACAAAGAGACTGACACACTTGCCTACCGTCACTGGTTTCATGACACTGTGCAACCTAATCAATTACACCCAAACCACTTTGTAATAAATAAAATGCCTACAATTGTAATTATTAAGCAGTTAAAAAGAAACTGCAACTCCTGATGGGAATTCGGTAGATTTCAGAATAAAACAGAGGTAAAATATTTTATTAACTGAAAAAGAACATGTACCAAAGAAAAAACAAATGGACGAATTTTGGGGAAAAACCAGGATGCCTTTGGTTATTTATTCTTGGAAGTCAGTAAGTATAGTGTTAAAGCGAAAAAACTGTGGACTTTATGGACTGCTGCACCAGATAATGCTATTAATAGGAATATACATCAGCAATATAGTTGAGAATCAGTAATTGTACAATTTATGATTACTGCTACGTAGTACTACCAAGAAATAAAAAAAGAAGCAGGGGTCAACAGACTATTCTTACGGATCGGGAGTACATGCTGAGGTATATGAAGTTCATTGCGTATATGTAGGGCTTGATATTCCTTTACACTGAGGCCACTACATCACTCTGGCAGTGTAAAGGCACCTTAAAGTTGGAGTACATTGCATATACATTCGCTTTACAACCATCGTGTGCTTCTACAGTGGGGTAAAGGAACCGTAGTGTAAATGAGAATCGGTGTTGCAATTTCTGTTCATGTTACGGAGACGTCCAAGGTCACATCTTCTATCTGATTCTTCCCACGGTCTGCCAGACAAAAACCAATAGTTTCTTTACAGTGTTAAAGAAAAGCTACAATATTGAATTAATAAAAAGATAATGTTTTCAAACTGAAATTGTAAAGCTCAGTTCTGCCCTAAAAAGTCACTATGCAAAACTGGTCCCTCCTTAGTCAACGCAATTACTGACTGTGTGTTCTAAATCACATCTTCATATTTTAGAGACATTTTTACCATTTTTAACCCCTGCGGAGCCAGTGTGGTAAAGGATAAAGTGATCTAGATCATCAACCAAATTGTTTACTAAAATTCCACTCAATGAGCCCTGTGCAACCTCACTGAAGAAAATATGATTTCATGGATGGAACTGCGGGCAGAATTTGGCATGCAGTATCTTTATTACTACTGATGATTTATAAGGAGGAATTTCATAAAAACTTTGTTGCATTTTATATGATGAAAGAAGATGAAATATGTATAGTACAGTAAAGTGACATTTTGAGTGATTTCTGACAGTGGGAGATGCAAAAACTGATATTTTCCCTGTATTGCTTAATATTTAGAATATTTTAATAAATACAGTAATTTTATGTAAATAGCTGTAGGAGCATCCATCTCTGAACTGAATACACGGTACACATACTGTAATTATCCACTTCAAGAGGTGTGGCTTTATTGGTAATTCAAATAACAAATAACTGTACATAAATTTAAGCTTTCTACCCAAACTTAACTATTTTCCTTGTATGTGCTCTATGTCGCAGACCCTATTTCCCCCACCTCTGAATGAGAGGGAGGCTGCAAAGCCTCTGCTACCCTGTCTGGTAGTGTTGATAAGATGTGCCTATGACTCATAAATAATTACTTTGCATCCCTATGTAGTGTTCTAACACCCGTGTCTAGGGTGGCTCAACAGACGACCTGAGTGTGCTTATGGAGTGTCCATCTTGTTAAACTGAACCAATCAGTGTGCTTCCATGTTACCTTTTCATTACTGCTAGGAGAACAAAATAATTATCCTAAAAGTGATTTGTAAAGTAAAAATGCTTTGAGTCAGTATTTTAATAAAAAGTACTATAGTCGTATTGCTGATAGAATTTTGGTAATGCTATGATGTCACTAATTTAGGGCCAGATCATGCCTGTCCCTAATGCAGCCATGAAGAGGAATAAGAAGGACTAAAACCCATTCCCTTGCACCTTGCTGCATCTGTCCCAAGAACATGAGGGAGCTGGGCACCTGGTTCTCCCTTTCAAGCAGGTGGGTGGGGGCAGGTAGAATGTGAGAGGAGACAAGGCTCCACCTCCACCCTCCTAAAACAGACTGGCCAGTGGAGTTGAGCTAATATGGAGGGGTGGGGGGAAATAAGCTTGTAATCTATCCTTCCATGGGCTTTCTGCTTTCATATCCTACGTGTTTATACCTTTCCCATCACTGTAGTAGCTGAATGCTTCAGGCACTCTGATAATATGCCCAATTTTCAATAGGGAGGTGCTTTAAAAGGGAACAGTCACCTTTCTGTCTGAGCCTTTCACCACTAGGTCCTCTATTTTTCAGTGACCAATTCAAAATAGAGCTAGCAATTATTTTCCTATATATTTCCATAATTTTGACCACCTTGAAATGTGATTTTTGTTGAAATGTAGGCCATGGATTCTTTTCAGGCTTTTACAAACAAGCATGTTCCCATGTGATGATGACACTGATAAATCATTAGAATGCTACAGAAGAGCTTGGAATTGGCAAAAGTGTGGATTGGCTTCACTGGAGTTAACTTGCACTCCTGAGAGGAACCAGACGGGCTTTTGCTTCTTTTTCTTACATGCTATCTATGAAGTGTTTAATGGGTTACAATGGAAGGCAACTTTCCAATGGAATTTTTAACATAGTGGAAACAAATTTCCTCTGAGATGGTTATCTTTTGGAATCATGATTAAAATGAAAACAAGATGTGTATTTATTAAGAGTACTAACTACCAGCTAGAAAAGACTGCCCTGATTTGAAGCAGATTAGTCTGTATGGCTTTTCTGTGATGACAACATACAACTCCAAAACATTGTGTGGCATAACTGTAGCAGAATGCTAGCAGAAGACATCACATCAAGTAGCTGTTGTTTGGACTGGGTACTTCCACTCTGCAATTCTCTCAGCATTAGATTATTTCAATAAATCAAAACAGAAACCATATACTTGTTAGCTCAGATTATATTTCCAGGTTTGGGCATAATATCTGGACAACAATTTTTAAATTCAAACATTGACATAGATACCAAATTTATGCCATCAAGTTAGAGTGAAAGTCTAGAGGAGGCCTGATGGATGAGATAGTGGTGTATAGTAAAAAAGATAAGAGTGTACTCATTGGATGATAATAGATAGTGAACAGCAACCTCATTCACTGAGCGCTGTCCAACCTGTGCACCGTGTAAGTCAGAAGTACTCAGACAATAATTGTTTGTGATCATATAATTAAAGACTGTAGCCTTGATCCTCAGTAAGTTGGTCTAACTATTTTGGAATCAATACATCAATTTACATCAGCTGAGGATCTGACCCATATTGTATTTCATATGCAAAAGGGGGCAGAGTTAAGGCTGTTTTGACACTCTTAACTTTAGCATTTCTTGACTTTTAAGTGCTTCACTTTACAACCTAGGATTAGCTTGTGGCTGGTCTTTGAGCACTTGCCTTGAGGGGAGCACACAAGTAGCACCCAATCCTTGTGCATCTCATTCAAATGCCAGTCACATGCACCATCCCTGCATTTGGGGTTGTGTAGGGGCTGCTTCCTCACTGTGCCCCTAGGAGCATAAATTGCCTCAGAGGGGGTGAGACATGGAAGGGAGGAGATGAGACCATTGCTGTTTCCTTTCCATGCAGCTCTGCAAGGTTAGGTGACACATTGGAAGAGGGGGCAGACAAATCACCTAAGAATGGTATGCACTTCACAGACCATCTTCACACCAGGGAGCAATTGTTCTTCAGTGAGCCCTTCGACACGTGGCACCATCCCTTCCTCACCATCCTATAAGAGGTCTGATTTATTGTTTTTTTCTGTCATATGTTTTCCCACCGATTAAGTTTTCTATGATGCTTAATATTTTTTAAACATTTGGATATTTGCAGTCCTTTTATTTCTTTAAGGCATTTTATTGTACACATATATTGCAGCCGCTTAATTCTCACCTGATTTGCATATTCCTAAAGTGCTGTAGTAGATGGATGGCTTTATCTGCAGTAGAACCTGGAGAATTCCTACTTCAGCCATCCAAAGACAAGAGCCCTCTAAATGCTGCAAGTTTAATGAAGCTTGCCTAGCTCCTGATTTGCTCCCATATTTGTTAAAGTTCTTGCAATTTTTATTTTAAGAGTTCAAAGCTGTAATGAGTGCACAGATTACAGTTCTCAGCCTGGTCAGGAAAAAAATATCAAGCAGGAATTTCCCTAATACAGTAGCAGCTCTACAAATCCTCTGACTCTTTCAGTCTATACACTATTTTGGAGTGACCCGGAGGATAAAAATAATACCTAATGCTCCACAATGGTCCATATATATACATGGAGCCATCCCTGAGCCTTACCCAAGTTCAATTTTATCCCATTCAGCCTTTAATCCTCCTTAATGAGAAGAGAGAGGTCAGCAGGAGTATAAACCACCTTTCAGGCTTATTCCATTTATTGGGTTCAATAAATAGGACAGGATAGGGATGTTTGAAGAATTACTTATATGATAATCAAATAAATCACTATAAGTCTGAACCCTGCAGGCTTCCTTGAGCTTTGCTAGTGACATATGCTTCTAAGCCTTAAAGGAGGTGGGTTTCTCTGTTAAGTGGTTTAATGTCTTCCCTCCTCTCCATCCCACTCTTATCCTTATTAGCTTTTTTGCACTACAGAGTAAGCTCATCGATTACAAGGGCTGGCACAAAGCGACTTAATGATGGGTCAGTCTTAATGAGAAAAGCGGCTGCTCTTGAAGTGGCGTGGCTCGGGCCTGCACCCCACTGAGACCTGGCATGTAGCGCTTAGCCTCCTTTTAGAGAGCAGAGCCATGGAAAATCAGCAGTGAACAGCCTGGTGCCTCTGAGGAGAATGGACCATGTGCATGGCTATTTAGCACTGTAAAAGAGAGAGCATTTGCACAAATGAGAGTGAACATAAGGAGTCCTTCAGAGAAGAATGGGGCCTTGGCAAATTTATAGACTCCCCTGAAAGAAAGTGATTACAGATCATTATCCAATTGAGGCAGATTGATGGGTTGGGGTCAAAGTAATATTGCAGAGCTCACTAAAGGGACAATGCCTGTTTGTCAGTTATATCCAGGAAAAGAAAGAGAAGGGAAACTACCACACAGAGTGCAAAACCTTAAGCTTTTCCAGCCTCTATCAAAAAGATAGTTACTTATCTTTAGCCTTTGTGTTTTAAAACCAAAATTACAGAAGCAGTATCATTTGGTTAAAATTGGGCACTCAGTATTCTAAAGTAACTATACATTGCACCAGTAATATATGCAAGAAGCTACAGTCATTAATACCATTGCTCTAAAAGCCCATGATGAGTGCTAATATTAGTAACTAATACATTAAACCTCTATTTAACAACAACAATAATAATATAAAAGAAATCAAAACCATCTTGTTAAAAATATGAGCCTAACCTTCTGGTGAAAGAAGAATTGTTTTGCTAACAACTACAGTTGAACAGATTTGAAACTCTGGAACATCTGGTCAAGCAAAAGTCAGCAACATGGACATTGAATAAAAGAAGAATAAATGTGTTTACATTTTTTCTTTTGTATTGATTTTTACGGCATTTAAGAGTGGTCCACAGTCATGAACTTTCCAAACAGCAACAGAAATAGTAACAGGATGGCCTGAAAAGCAGATCAGAGCAGTATGGTGTATTTGCCTTCCATTTTACCATGTGATTTTGGAATCTAAAGAATCTAAGTGAATAAAAAAGAAATGTATTCACGAGAGAGTGGACGTGTGCTTTACATTTTATTTATTTATTGACTCTTCTATAGTGCTAATCAGCATAATATCAGAGAGCCACACAAACGTTAATGGATTTATCCTCAACACCTATGTGGGTGGGAAAGATGTATTGCCCCCTTTTTATAGAAAGGGTTTTGAGGTACAGAGAGATTAGCAGCCTAATCCAAAGCCAACTGAAGTCTATACTCCAACTGACATCAACAGACTGGATCGGGCCTCAAGTGGCTTGCCCAAGGTCACACTGGAAGTCTGTGTCAGAGCCCGAATAGGACTCCAATCTCCAGCACATCAAACTAGGGCCCTATTGAAAAGACCGGCCTTCCCCTCCTGCAGTGGTTTGACAATCCATATTAAGGCACAAATCCAGCAAACAATTATGAATGTGTTTAACTTTACTCATGTGAGTAGTCTCATTGAAATAATTGGGACTGCTTCCATGTATACAGATAGCTATGTATGTACTTGTTTGCAAGATTGGGGCCTTAGCAAATAAACAAACTGATCTTCTGTAAACATGTTAGTTTACAGAAATGTATATATGGGGGTTAGACTAGATGATCCTTGAGGCCCCTTCTAACAGCATGGTTCTGTGATTCTATGATATATTTTACCTAACTCATGGAATCTCTTAAAATTGTAACAACAATAACAAAGTATAAATACCACTGGCTTCATAGAAATGCACTCATCTGCAATTGCAAAAGGAATTTAGAATATCAGTAGAGATCCAGAATTCTTACTCCAGTAGGGTATCTGTTCTATTCAGTGCATACTTTTCTTTTTTACTTTCATTTTGTAACGAGCATCATCTTTTGCACTATACAGCAGCACGTTTCACACACAGCTCTAAAAACGTATCTGAGTATCCCTGCTGCAGGGAAAAGGATGAACTAGAAGGATTTATGTTTTCTTCAGTCAGCTCATTTCTATAATTCTGTGGAAAAAAACACTTTTTAGTAATTTAGAATTTTTAGAATGTTAGTAATAAGATTGTCAATCTAACCTGTAATTTTGAATACAGTTGAGTTTTCCATGTAATTGACAAAGATGTTTTCCTCGTCACATCACTCAGTTCGTTTTATGTCACATTGTCTTCAATGTGCAGCCTGAAAAGGACCAAAACAGCATTAATCTCCCAGAAATGATTTAGAGGAGCCAAGGAGATTTTAAAGGAAGGTACACAATACCATTCAGCATAAATCACCAAACACTACCTTGGAACTCAGTGATATACAGGGCATGTAGCTTGGCAGAGAGAGTAGAATCAGTGGTGAACTGTCTACATAGGCCTCTTTGTAGAACTGTGGTTTTAACTTACACATGTACTAACTGCACTATACCCTCTTGGCACTCTGCTTCTTTCCATCAGTGAAAGTGTGATATAGACCCTTTATATGCCTCATGCCCTCTCAGATCTTGCAGTAAATACAACAATTGTATCCCTTAGCTGAGGGATTGTATCTCTTGCATCTGAAGAAGTGAGGTTCTTACCCAGGAAAGCTTATGCTCCCAATACTTCTGTTAGTCTTAAAGGTGCCACAGGACCCTCTGTAGCTGAGAAAGGATACCACGCTCGGACAAAAGCACACTGCAATGAGATTTTCACCCCTCCACCTTTTTTCTGCTTTGACCCAAACCTGTTCTTTCTTGCTATTCTGAAGCAGTCAAAGGTAGAATGAGCATATAGCTACTCTCTTATAGAAGTGCTATTTGCATGATTTCTACCTGCCAGTCCTGTAGGAAATGCACATATGTGCAGCACTCCAAATGTTTTCAGAGTTAATCTGCTTTTAACTAACAGTAAGAATAACCTTGAGTACATATTGCACTGTCACAACATATTTTCTATGTGAATTGAAAAGTAAAACTGGTGCATAGAAAAAAAACTGCATGTATTTTTAACGAGCAAATTCATAAACCATTTCTTTGAGAACAGAGCAATTTTGGATGCTTTGGATGATAGGACAACAGATGGTTGTTGGCAGGGCCAGCTCCAGGCACCAGCAAAGGAAGCAGGTGCTTGGGGCAGCCAATGGAAAGGGGCGGCATGTCCGGGTCTTCGGCGGCAATTCGGAGGCGGGTCCCTCAGTCCCTCTCGGAGCAAAGGACCTGCCGCCGAATTGCCACTGAAGAAGCCGTGCGGTAGAGCTGCCGCCAAAGTGCCATCGATCGTGGCTTTATCTTTCACCCCCCCCTCCCCCCGCTTCACCACTTGGGGCGGCAAAAAAGCTGGAGCTGGCCCTGGTTGTTGGGGTTTCTTTGAGGCAAGTGACAGAGATTCACAGATTCCAAGGCCAGAAGGGCCACTGTGGTCATCTACTCTGATTTCCTGTATAATACGGGCCATACAACTTCTCCAAAATAATTCCTAGAGCAGATCTCTTTTAGAAAAGCATCCAGTCTTGATTTAAAAATTGTCAGTGATGGAGAATCCACCACGACCATTGGTAAATAGTTCCAATGATTAATTACTTTCACTGTTAAAAATGTATGTCTTATTTCCATCATGTCTCCCCTGTGCCCCTTCCATAACTAAAAATAGGATATTTAATCAATCATGTATTTAAAATATATTACACAAAAAGAACAACAAATATGAAATACAAAAAGCCCCCAAACATGTCTACTGGAACAAGGGAGGGAGGGAGAATATTGCCACTTGAAGCACACTCAGTGCTACCTTTACTTATTGTTGAATGGCCTTATTGGTAAATCATGAGTTCCAAGCTTCATACTAAGGAAGTGATGTATGAATTTATACTAATATACGTGGTATATGTCATTGTCAAAACTGATTTTTTGTGGCCTGATCTTGCTCCCACTAAAGTCAGTGGGAATCTGGCTATTATTTTCAATGAGCGCAGGATTGGGCCCATGCCCAGGGCATTAGAAAATCATGAAATTCTGTGAATTGGATGGAAGCCAAACTAAGGCTAAATCTACACCACAAGCTAAGGATGTGATTTTCAGCCCACATTCAAACACTAGTTCTCATCTGAGCTAAAGTAGCACAGGCAATGGCAGCAGATGCTAGCAGCCTTGAGTACATACCCAACAGCGCCATCGCTTCCTGTGGTGCTGCTAGGGTGACCAGATGTCCCGATTTTATAGGGACAGTCCCGATTTTGGGGTATTTTTCTTATATAGGATCCTATTACCCCCCACCCCTGTCCCGATTTTTCACACTTGCTGTCTGGTCACCCTAGGTGCTGCAGCTAGTCTACTATTTTTAGTATGTTAGCTCAGATGACAGCTAGCACCAGTATGTCTGCGTGAGCTGGAAATCACAGCCCTTGCTTGAAGTTCAGACGTAGCCTAAAGCTTTTCCAATAAATAATTAGATTATGTGTTTCTAAAATTGTTTCTGCAACTGCCTTCTCAAGAGAGCTATATTAAAGCATTCAACTCACCAGCAGGTTTAGGCAAATGAGTCACTCAAAGGCCATGCCCTGAGAGTTTACTGACGTTCCTGGTGTAGATGTGGCAGAATGTCCTCAAGAGCTCCACTGAAAAATAAAAGTTACAAGTTGCACTGTTCTGCCTGCAGGAAATTCAAACCTTTGCACCAGCAGCAGCACATGGAGCTGTCGAAATGGAATGTCATATTTAGAAGGAGATGGCTAAGCACAGGTCTTGTATTCAGAATGAGACTTCTCGCCCTTCCTCCCTTCTCTTCTGTCAAGCATGTGGGGAATTTCAGATGTGGAGCAACACAACAAGGAGAAAGCGAGGAGGAGGGATGGCAGCATGAATCATCAATTTAAGTGGGAAGGTTTTTCATGTTTATTCCCTCTTCCAATCTCTGGGAGGACAGTGAATTAAGTTGTCAAGTGACAACCCCTAACTTTTTGGATAATGGCATCTGCAGGCAAGAAGCACAAAGAAGAGCCTGAATCGAGCTTTTATGGGATCACATCAAAATGTGTTAGTACAGAAAACTGGATGTAGTGAGGCTTAATTTGTTAAGCTCTTCAGAGCACAGAGGCCCAGATGAGGATGTCAGAACCACATGGTGGATCTTGGAAATATTTATAAACTTAAGGGCCACTTTACCATATCTCAGCTCTTGCTGGTGTGATGGTCCTCCAAGCTATGAGGCTGATGGGATCCACCTCTCCTGCTGGTTTGGAAGAGTCCTCAAAAGTTGTAGAAAAATCTGTGCAAGCCTCTCATAGCCTTAAAATAGATGTGCTTATGAAGCTTCTAATATTAAGCTATCAGAGGCAGCCTTCCCACTACAAACTCTTGGCTTGTATTTGAGATACGTGACATTTTTCTAAATTCTGTCAGGGATAATCCATCACGTAACAATCTTTTGGATTGCGCTTTGAGGCTGTGCTCTTTTAGCACAAATGTAAATGTAATTCAAATTATGATGTTTCTCATTAGGAAGATAATCAGTGTACTTTCAAGGGAAAATATTACTAGAGAACCCATTGTGTTCTAGTGGTCAGGCACCAGGAATAAACAAAAGACATAGATCCAGCCTTGAGGCACAGGTACAGAAAGAGGCAACAATTGCCTGAACAGCTGTCTACTCTGCAGTTATGTTCAAGAAGTGTGGGTCTTCAAATTCTGTACCACTTCCAGATCTGCACAGCTGATGTGCTTTTATGTAATGGCTGAGTGTGGCAGCATTCATGCCATGAACAGGTTCCATTAAAGTTTTGGTAGAGTAATATTTTCACACACACACACACACCCTGGTACAAGACACTATGGAACAGTGGTAATTGCTTTATAGGAGGGGTTCTCAAACTGTGGGTCATGACCCCTTAGGGGTCATGAAGTTATTATGTGGGGGTCACCAGTTGTCAGCCTCCACCCCCAAACTCCACTTCACCTCCAGCATTTATAATAGTGTTAAATATTTAAAAAGTGTTTTTCATTTATAAGGGGAGAGGGTCGCACTCAGATTCTTGCTGTGCGAAAGGGGTCACCAATACAAAAGATTGAGAACCACTGTTTTATAGGGACGTTTCAAGACCAATTTTCAAACCCACTACCAAAGTTCCCCAAAAGAAACAAAAGTTTCCTCAAATTTTGCATGCCACATCTGATCTGAGGATAGATGTTGCCTGCAAAGTTTACTAATAGTCAAAGAGTTTTAAAGTTATGGCATTTTGAAAATATAGCTGTGGTTCACTTCGTTGTAATTATTCTCTCTCTTCTTTTTTGGCTCATCTTATTGCCAAAATGACTTGGACTAGAAACTCCAAATGTATTTGCATTTGCTTAAGATATGCTGAAATGAAATGGTTTTAAATATTTCTGGGAGGGTTAGTGGGTCAGGGGATGTTTTATGAGGATATAAAGAGGAGGTGTTAAATGTATAAACAGCAACTCTTAGAGTATAAATATTGATAAATATAAACTCATTGCTTCCTCATGCTGAATTTAGCGGAGGGGCAAAGTAGAAAACCAGTGGCAATCTGGTTGGGTCATAGTGCAGGTGAGCAACATACCAGGAGGGATATGGACTTGAAGTAGTGGATTGGGGAGCACACAAAGGGGCAGCAAAGAGCCATGCTTGCTGATCTTGGAATGGAGAGGAATTCCTTTGGGTGAAGTGGAAGGATGGATCCTAAGGGGTGGGCACAAGACATTGTCAAGACGGAAATAAAGGCACATATAGAGGACCCTATACATTTAGCCAGACAGAAAAAGGGAGTCATGGAAGGCGTGCTGGGAACAGGGGGCAGGGAGGGACAAATTATGTGATTTATCTGCTCAGACATAACTAACCAACACAGCTTGAACAACAAACACCAACAATTCACCAGAACAGTATCAAAAGGTGGGAAGCTGCAAATTAGGCAGATATGGCAAGGGCAGATGATTGTAGGGAATATAATTAAGTTTTATGTAATTAATTTCTGCCCTTCCATACAGAAAATGATGGTAACTGAATTGACTTTAATGAGCTTGTCAGGAGCACAACAGAGGAGAGAATCTGGCCCATAGTCACCTACATTCTATTTTCATTTGAGCAATTTACTAGTAATTCAAACAGCTGATGGTGAATCTAAAATGCTGGCTGCTTGGAGAATTTTTTTTAAGGGACCATTTTTAGCTATATTATTGTAATGTTAATTATTCAAAAAATCCACCATTGTAAATAATGAGTGCCTATATTTTGTACTTTAATCCTCATCTCTTGGAAATATACTTCAATACACTGTAAGCCTTTGAGTGGGAAATAAGTTGTACACAAGAAAGCCAGACTTGGACATGCCTGGTAGTTTAATTAGGAACTTAAGTCAAAGGCATCCTGCTATAGGGAGACAATTGGCCTGCAGCCTGTGATACTGCCATAGCCCTAGCTCTGTTTTTCTAGCCTTAAGCAATGCTGATCCTGGGCATTTTGACCCTGGCTAATTGCATACTGTTTCCTGTGAAGGCAAGAAGCTACTTCCACCCAATGCTGCACTCTTAAGCTTCTCAACTCCGGTTGATAATTAAGCATTACAGCACAAAACTATTTTGATATGTTACAAGAAGGCTGTCTGGATGTTTCATTTGTCATTTTGTCAAATGTTCATAGGCAGAGATGCTGTATCACCGTTCAGAAGACAAGGAAGGTGATAAACATGCTACCTTGAAAGGCGAAGTGTCAGGACACTAATGAAATCTCTATTGACTATATAGCAAGGAGGACTTCAGTTTAAGATCTTCTCTGAAAGAAAGACATATCTATCAGCCTATACAATTATCAGTGATAAGGAATGGGATGGCAGTATATACTTATCTTGGGAGCAAAAATACAATCATTATAAGGAATCATTTGCTAATAATTATATGTATACAAATTAATTTTGATATACATAAAATAAACTAAAAACTATTACTTCTAGTGAAAAATCTCAACATCTAGCATTATAAAAATAGGTTGCGCAGACAGGAGGATTTTTTTGAGGGGGGGGGTTAGTGCTTAAAAACTGTGAGAGTAATGACATAACTTTAATATCCTAAAAGAAATGTCAACTAAATCATTCACCAAATTATATCGACCATAAAGGCTTCACTGGGCCATTTTATTAGTTGAGTAGATAAAATTTAATTTTAAAAAGAGACCTTAAATGAATTATAACCAGCTTGTGGAATAACAAATATATTGTGTATGAGAAAATTAGCTCCATCTGACATGCACAGCCACCATATGTAAAATGCCCATTATTTGTCCTGTCCCTTTGAAAATCATTTTATTGGAATGTATTAGTTAAACTAAAACACATGACCCTCCTTCTTGTGACATGAAAGAAACCACTGAAGAGAAGTTTCTTCTCTCCCTCCGCCGCTCCCCCCCCCCCCCCCCCCCGGCCCAACTCATGTGAACTTTCTGGGAAAAAGCAGCTTCAAGGATTTTTATCAGTGTCTGTGTAATGACAAGTGCATCACATGCATCCTGAGCCATTAGCTGCCTAGATCTGAAAGAATTTGGTCAACATTTAGGAATTCACTTAATGAAAGGCTGGCCTATTAAAACTCTGCTAGCTTTGGAAGTTGATTGAGCCTTTTTTTCCCCCAACTTCCTGCATCATTGTAAATGATGCTATGCAGTGCCCTCATGTGATACAGCCGAGACAACAAGCTAGCATTGTAACACCAAAACATCCAAGCACCAGGTGATACATTTCTACTCTTAGCCGGGTTACAGTTAGCTTCTTGCTCTGAGCTCTGCTACACAGGACACAGCTCTTCACAAGCTCCCACTTAAGGTTTTTAAAAACTGACATGCTTTCTATTTATTATTTTTAATAGTTAAAAGGCCAGCACTTACATTCAAGCACCCACATAATGCCTTAAATAAAAAACTAGGAGTTAATGGACCACATTTCCTCGGTTACATCTAAGTAACTTCATTAAAATCAACTGAGAGCAGAATTAGGCCCATTAACTTTTAGTTTTTAATTTGTAGATGAAGCATGATTTATTTTAATGACTCAACAATCCTGAGCTGCTTTCATTACAGACTAGTATGAAGTAGACTGTGATAGCATTGGACTCTGTGTTATGTAGGCACTGATGCTTTATGACACCTGTTGATTAATGTCAAAGGTTATTTCCTCAAAGCCTGCCTCTAATGAATACAAAGCACTACAGCGTTAGAGATAAAGTAGCTAAAGAAGTGGGAACGCATCAGAAGGGAAGTCAGTGGCTGATATAATGCCTGATCCAAATGGGAGTCCTAAATAAATGGGTCAAAATCCCTTTTACATCATGAGACCGATGCGATGACTGATATGTTTTTCAGACTTTTAGAAAATAGATTTCCGACTGAAGTTACTTAATTTTTTTATTTATTATTTTAGTGAGTTTAATCCTAAATAAAATGCCAGAATGATGGCGCTAGAGGTTGGAATCCTCAATAATGCTCTGATCCTGCTTGTATTGAAGTCAGTGGCTGAGCTCCCATCCATGAGAACAGACTCAAGCTGAATATACACACAGGATGTGTAGAGCACCGGCAGTAACAGTGCAAGTAATTATTTCACTTCTAAGGCTTGGGAAGAGGTCTTTGTCACATGTGCTTGGCACAGCAGCCCTACATGAGACAGCTGATGAATAGTTTATGAAATTACATTTATGAAATTAAATTTAATTTGAGAATAAAACTACAGAGAATGTGTATTCCAGCTAATATTTCTTTAGGCTCCAAGGACTGAGATTTTTGTTTTCCAAACTGATTACCAACTTAACTCCTCAATTAATTACCCTGGTTGACTTTGATCTGTAGTTACTGGCTGAATGACATCGCCCTATGGAAAGGCAAGGTGCCAGTTTCTTTCAAATGGGTGGTTATTAGACCCAGATTCATGAAGTCATTTCTTGGCGATCTCACCAATTATCATCTTGTCTCTGATCTTCCCTTTTTGGATAAGGTTACTGAGAAAGGTAGAGTAAGGTAATTGTGGTACCTTCTGGAGTCTCAGGGCAGATTTGCTTGATGTTTCAGTCTGGCTTTCTGTCTGGCTTTGTCATGAAGATACATCAGTCCCACTGGCGATGATCCCCACATAACGACAGATACAAGCCTGGTGTCCAAGCTGATTCTTTAAAATCTGAAACAACAGCCTTTAATGCCAGTGATCACAAGATTTCTCTGACTTGTCAATTGTATGGAATAAAATGGAGTTTCTCTTGATTAGTTGTACACTTCTCTCTCAGAGAGGGCCCAGGAGATGGTATCGGGCATCTATCTCAAAGTTATTTTATGTGGGGTTTCATGCAGTAATGTTCTGTGACCCCCCTCCTGTCCACAGTTCACATAGGTGCTAGAACAAGGGGTGCTGCCGCACACCGTAGCTTGAAGTAGTTTCCATTATATACAAGGTTTACAGTTTGGGTCAATGGCTCTCAGCACCCCCACTATAAAAATTGTTCCAGCACTCCTGACAGAACATGTGGCCAATGAGGGAGAGGGAGAACTGACTGGTCTGTGATACTATCTATATGCAGATAACAAGCAGTTTGAGATCTTTTTTCACAGAAGTCAGATGCTACTGTGGTTTTGTTTTCCAGTGTCTGGAATGTAGAAGGGGCTCAAGACCTTCAGCACCAGAAATGCAAGCTCATGCCCCATCTGCAGGAAATCTCGTTTAGCTGAGAGTAACCAGCACTGGCTTATTGGGATCAGCCACTAAAGGGAGACACCATGGCACACAGTAACGCAGCAACAGCATTTCCCTTTTTCTATGTGTATAGAGTACACACACAGTGTTTTCAGTGAAGCAGGCTGGGGAGGCCCCTATTTTGTCTGCCTTACTCTCCTTGCTATTGGCTCCCCAAAGCTATCCTCTAGTATAGAATGAAAGAGCAAAAAAAAAGAGAGGGACGAGCCAGTTAATGAATCATAAAGGCCTACACTTTATTGACAGGAAAAAAAGTGTGGAATGCACTTTTTCTGAATAAAGCCTGCAGAAATCCAGTATCAATGGCGTGGAACTGTTTTTTGAATCGAGCCCTGAGAACCCACTGTGATTTGCATTCAAGTAAACACCTACATTTTTTCGTTAACTGAACTGATTTAACTGCTAATTAAAACTAGTCAGTAAGCACAATGCAAAATTAATTAAACCATTTAGTAGATAGATGCAAATGAGGCAATAGCATGGCTTGGACACTACCGAAGTAAGTGCATGCACTATTCAGCATCTGGCAAAACAGTTCTCAAGGTAAATACTTTCCCCAGAGATGCTGTAGAGCAATAAAAAAATCATCCTGTTGACTGCATATGATCTTTTATTGATTGAATGTGTTGGAATCCAACTCCTTTTTGAGACAGTAACAAAATGGGCTTCAGTGGGGTTTTTAAAATATTCTCCTCTACACAGGCAAAAATCTTTACGGGTATGGCATGGATCTTGACTAGTTCTACTCAGGTGTGAGATCCCTCCTCTCCCTGTGTGAGCATCCACACAAGGTCTGCCTCAATCTGACTCATAGATTCCAAGACCAGAAGGGACCACTGCGATCATCTAGTCTGATTTTTTGTATAATACAGACCGTAGAACTTCCCCAAAATAATTCCTGGAGCAGATCTTTTAGAAAAACACCCAATCTTTGTTAGTGATGGAGAATCCACCATGACACTTAATAAATTATTCCAATGTTTTATTACCATCACTGTTAAAAATGTATGCCTTATTTCCACTCTGAATTTGTCTAACTTCAACTTCTTGCCTTTGGATCATGCTATAATGTTCTCTGCTAAATTGAAGAGCCTGTTATCAAATACTTGTTCCTCAATGTAGGTACTTATAAACTGTGATCAGGTCACCCCTGTACGTTCCCTTTGTTAAGGTAAATAGATTGAACTCCTGGAGTCTATCACTGTAAGGCATGTTTTCTAATCCTTTAATCATTCTTGTAGCTCTTCTCTGAACCCTCTCCAATTTATCAACATACTTCTTGAATTGTGGACACCAGAACCAGTATTCCAACACTTATTGAAAATAAATGTTTACAGTCTAGCAAGTTCCTCAGCCAGCTCTTTTAAACCTCTTGGATGCAAATTATTTGGACCTGTTGATTTTAAAGTGTCTAACTTTAGTAACTGCAGTTTAATATCCTCCTGACACACTAGTGGAATCTGGATCTTATATTTGTGATGGCAGTTTTTATTGCTTTACATTTTCTCAGGAAGCAAGTACCTACCCTGAGAATTATATTGCCTTATGTTAAGTAAAATTGTATTTTCTGACATTTGTCTTAGGTATTTACATGGCCCCCACTACTATAGTATCTGAGCACATAACAATCTTTAATGTATTTGTTCTCCCAATACCCCTGTGAGGTAGGAAAGTGTTATTATCCCCATTTTACAGATGGGGAATTCAGGCACAGAAAGGCTAAGAACAAACTCAAGGCAACCTAGGATGTCAATGGTGGAGCAGGGCCTCCCAAGTCCCAGGCTAGCACCCAAATCACTGCACCTAGGTCTGGATTAACGCAGGGGCTGCAGCCCTGGACTCTGGCTCAAGGGGGGCCCCGCAAAAATAAATCACAGGCAGCAATCTCCAACTCCAGGCTGCTAAAAGTCCCACAGTGCAGCAGGGCGCTCAGGCAGGCTGCCTGCATGCCATGGGCCTGTGCCACTCCCGGAAGCAGCCAGCTGCTAGCACGTCTCTGCGGTCCCTAGTGTGTGTGTGTGTGGGCGGGGGCAGCTCCACGTGATGCCCCTGCCCCCAGCACTGTCCCCGGCCAATGGGAGCTATGATGGCTGCGCTTGCAGGCGTGGGCAGCACACGGAGACATGCTGTCCCCCTCCCCCCAGGGGCCACAGAGACGTGCTAGCAGCCAGCCACTTCCGGGAGCAACGTGGGGCCATGGCATGCAGGCAGCCTGCCTGAGCCCTGCTGCATCACCAGCCCGGAGCCACCTGTGGTAAGCCCCTCCCAGCTGGAGCCTGCACCTCGCACCCCCTCCTCCACACCACTCCCCCCCCGCCCCAGATTAGAATCCCCTCCTGCACCCAAACTCCCTCCCAGACCCCTCACCCTCTCTGCACTCCAACACTCTGCCCCAGCCTGGAGCCCCAGCCTGTACCCAAACTCCCTCCCAGACCCTGCACTCCTTCCTGCACCCCAATCCCTTGCCCCAGCCCCATCCTGCACCAAACTCCCTCCCGGGAAAAAGACTTGTATACAGGGGCCCCACGAAATCTAATAGCCCCGGGCCCACAGGAGAGTTAATCCGGCCCTGACTGCACCACCCTCACGCTGCTATACTTTCACTCCATCCATTCCTCTTCCCAAGTGACTGATAGGATGCAGACAGTGCAGGGGCAGCACAAACCACAGTTCTGAAAAGAATGGGTAGGAACCATCACTGAGCATGCGCCTCTTAGTGTCCTGGGAGACATTCTGCTTGGCTGGGTACTATACAGGCAGAAGAATGCCTCTGGCAAATGGCATTGTCGCAGTGGCATTCTGACCTGACTCCCTGCACAGCAGTGCCTGGAAAAGTATCATCTACTCATCAGTACAATGTTTCGTTTTTCAATCCATGCTGCCACGTTATTTTATTCTGGTTGGAAAAAACCCTGTCTGGTTATTTTTAGCTAAACAAAGTAGTCTGCTACCCCTCCCTTCCCCCACCCCATACCTGATTACCAGCTGGTTTGCATTTAACAATAGTCTTCTGTTTGAGAGGTTAACACATCCTTTCTCATTAACATTATTGTTATGACACTCTGGGAGTTTTGTTTTCTTAACATTTTCTCAGCTAGCTTTGGATTGTATTCAGTTTTTGGCTGCTTCCATAATACAGACCGAATGTGTGTCAAGAAAGAAACAAACACTTTGTGCCTAATGCTTAGGAAGTCTTGTGTGTAGGGTGGGGAGGGGGCAAATATCATTCCCTTTCCCTTTGTGAACGCTGCTGATTGTAGCTGTACACACTGCTCAGATGTCACAATCCCAGTACGGTATGGTGTTCAGCACACTGTACCCCCTCCCTTAATTCATATGGTGGGGGCATGGATCAGCATTCATATCCCACTCCCCATCAGTACCCGGCCCATGCCGGGGAAGCTAATGATCCAACTAGTGGACCAATTTCGGTGATGAATCCTGGTCACGTGCTACCTGAAGCACATTGTGCATACACCAAGAAGAAGAATTCATATGGTCTATTATGAGTTATGTGCAATGATGTACTACATAGCATGGCAAGCTACTGCTAAAACAGCACCTCTTATGCAAGGTACCAGTTATGGCTGTTGCACATTGGGCTGTCTGACTATTAGCTTTGAGGCAAACCTAATGTAGTTATGCTGTCAAAGGTATGGGACTTATCTACATACTGCAAAGATGGAACTAATGCAAGCCAAAATCATTTTTCTTTTCTTACTTTAAGTACCATTACTAATATATTTCACATGGTTAAAAATGCATTATGTCTAGGGCTCCTTCTTAAAATGTGTGTGAATAAATTTAGTTTGGATACTGTTAAATATCATTTAGAGTTGCAGAAACAAAAATGGCATTTTATGAAAAGCATTTAGGCATAAATAAATGCAGTACAGTTAAAGTTTTATGAACACCAGATAGGGTCTCTTGGGGAAACTGCTCAATACAAAAAACAAAGGAACATACACCCGATAAGACAATGGGGAGGCAGCTTCAGTCTGCAGGTTTTGCAATGAGTTGAATACTTCAAGAGCTCACCCAACAATGGTCCAATAGACACCAGACAGGCCCAATGTATGCCTCAGTGTGCATCAGAAGAATTATGCAGGTGGCACTATTCTTTTTAGATAGTATATTCCCCACAATACCGTGAGCACTTTCTGTGGTCCCGGGTGAATGCGCTAGGGCTACAGCTACACCACCTTCCTGTTCCTCCCTGCTCCCTTTGCAATGCCACACCCCTCGGTGCACATTGAGGTAGTTCTCCCATTGTGCTCCAAGTTCAGGGTCTCCGGTTCTGATAGTTGCATGAGCGTTTGCCTCTATGCATGTACATAAGAACCTGTGGCCCAGAGAATGAGTTATTTAGAGTTCAGGTTCTTTAGGGTGTGGATTATCCATTACTGGATGGCTGTACAATGACTAACTCAGTGGGGACAAGGTCTTGGTTGGGGCTCTAGGCAATACAGTAATTCCTATGATTATTAATAATAAAATAAATATAATGGCTCACATCAAATGTCTAATGATACTGTCCTTGGGCTCCTGCGGGTGTTTCTAAAATCTGCTTTTACCACACTAAAAATGCAGAATCTTAGTATGATTTCATTCCTTTTTACATTATTTTAAAGCAAATCTTCAAGAGGCATATTTTCTCCTGGGCCCATGGCTATAATTCTCATTGACAGTGATGGGAGTTCTGCAGATGGAACAAATGGAGACAAGAGGCCTTAGGTGTGGTAATGGGGACCTTACACACACACACACACACATTAAAAGAACATTAAGTTCATAAAATCAAGCACTCAAAAGTTAAGAAATGCCAGAATTCATATTGCCGGTATAACCTTAATTTGCCCCCCTTGTGCATATGCATTATGATACTGCACACTATTCAAACTCTGCTCTGAAGACAGAATTATTAATTTCCACATGGGCTTTTCTATGGTTGTCATCACAATTGCATTGGAGTTCTTCACAAACATTAATACATTTATTTTCATAATACCCCATAATATGAGAGGGCATTATTATCCCCATTTTACAAATAATTATCTAAGGAACAGAGGGATTAAGATCAAAAGTATCCAGTAATTTTGGGTGTCCAATTTGAGATGCCCGAGACCTGATTTTTCAGAATACTCAGCAATATACAGAACTTTATGTGCTCAGAACAGAACACAGCTCTCACTGATTTCAGTTACAGCTGTGAGTACTCAGAATTTCTGCAAATCAGAACCCAGAGTGCCAAGTCAAGGACCCAGAAAATGAGGAACACACAATTAGTGACCACCTCTGAAAATCTGGGTTTAAGTGACTTGATTAGTATAGGACCTCTGTTGAAGAGTCAGATATCTCCAGGGCAGCATTCCACTGCCTTAATCACGAGACCATCTTTTCTCTTCCTGCAATCCCCAGCCTCATTCACTGCAAACCTTCCAACTTCTGCAACAAATGAAGCTGGGATCCTACAGACAACAGCCTCATTCACTACACAACCCTGATTCATCACTGGAGCAGGCCCTGCCTGGGTACTGAATAACATTAATATTAAGCAGTGTTACCAACCCTGCCTATAATTATGAAGATAACTTTCTAACTCAAGGCAAAAAATGGAAGCTGTGGGATGTAACTAAGGCACTTGAAACAAATTTGGATTAAAATATTGTCAGACTTTGTCCCATGAAGATATTCAGAAATTGACCAGTAAAGTGAAGTATGAATACTGGCAAATAGATCTGCAATGGAAAATATATAAAGGTGTAATGATCACTGTGGGAAATTTTCTGACCTTTTCCTGTAGGGAGCCAACAAATTGGGGAAAAGAGCAAGATTGAGAGAGTGCAGAAGTCAAAACAATTATAACTCCACCCAGATGCTGCATGTAGCATTAACTCACCTCTGTGCCAGAATTTTTTTTTAAAAAAAGAACCAAATGCACATATAAGCCTAAACTTGTATTTTTTCAATAAAATGTCATCACATTTGACAGTTCTTAGTTAGGACAGTGCATAGACTGATAGATGGCATGAATCATAATGCCCATATGCTACAGTGTATCATCACTGTAAGTGTGCTAACTAAACCATTGACATTTATTTACCTTCAAATGAATGTGGAAGTTGCCATCTTGTAGTACAGTAGCACAAGCCTCTACTTAAGGTGCACGTACACACACACACAATGGATTACGTTAGCTAAGACATTTATTCTTATAGGAGAAGAGGAAGTGACCTGTGGCTGCTTGTGTCATCTCTACTTCAGGCTTGTCTAGATGAGGAAAAAGCCTGGACTAACTATTGTGAAATAGCGATTGAACTTTAAATTCACACTCTAGCTATTTTGCACTGACTTCCTCTCGGATTCTCCAGGTACAAAAGCCCTCAGCTACTAGGGGTGAAATCCGGGCCCCACTGAAGTCATCCTGAAACAAATAAAAACCAACGTGCATCTTTTGTTGGGGTCACCAAACCAAAGAATTAATTATTCACCCAGCCCTATTGTCACCATTCATGTAACATTTAAGTACTAAAGTTAGGGCCCAATCCTGCAAGATGCCTCCTTAGGCAAATTCGCCTCCCACAGATGTCAGTGAAAGCTCACACAGAAGTGCAACAGGTATGAGTTGGGAAGACCTTTTGCATAATAGTGAGAAACTAACATAACACAACAAACAGCAAGCTATTAAGAGTGAAAGCTGCCACCCACCTTGAAGTACTGAAGGTGAGGTAAAAGCCACAGATACTGTGTTGTGTGTGGCTACCTCAGCCTAGCAGTCTCACATCACATGACTGCATAGCAACTTTCTACTAGTGAAATTTCCAGTCTGAGAAATAATTCATATACTTAAATATTTGAAACAGTGGGTCACATATACTAGATGCAGTAGAACAGAAAACCAGCTTTGAGCCACATTCTCAAAAGTGATTTATGTTTATGGATGCCTCAGTGTTCACACAGGTTAAGAAAATCAGGCCCCCTTCAAGGTGGGCACTCAAAAGCACTAGTCACTTTTGAAAATAGGACCACTGATTATTATTTACAGCCTATAGTGAGTTGCAGAATAGCATTTTGCATTTCACTGCATTTAATAAGATTTTGGTGGCATTTTAATAAGATTAAATTGTTCTTCACACCCATAATTTATTTTTATTAAGGAAAAAATAGTTTGTCCAACGTAAGTTAAGCACATAAAAATAACAAAACTTTTGGAAATATTCTAAGTTACAACGTGTCCAAAAACTCAGTTCAGCAAGTTAATAACGTAAAACCAGAACAGCAGGCAGCACTACTGCACATAAATTAAGCAAAGAGAATTTTGTAAGCCTTTTAGGACATACCATGGTGGTATTTTTAAATATGTTTTTAGTTTCCATTTCATTAAGCAATTGCCATCAGTTGCTGGAGGATTTGGGGGATTGTTTTTGTCCTCCCCCCCATTATAATTGACTTCTTATTGAATTAATTACTCCAAGTGAATTGGAATCTGTTACTATAACTCACCTGGTGTTGATGAATGTAACCACACCCAGTTCCATCATCCAGCATTCAAATACCAATCAGATGACTCCCCACACTAAATCTTTGGCACATACCCCAAAGGCAAGAAAAAAAAGTAACATGGCAGGCAGCTGCTGCTGCTGCACAAAAAGAAAAAAATCTTTCAAAAAAGATAGCTTGGTCATTTTTAAAATACGTTTCTTTTACAAAATAAAGCAGGCAAGGAAATACCTTAAGAAAATAGAGAAGTAATGTTAAATGACGCACATATGGCACAGGCTGCCACAGGTCACTTCCTCTTCTCCTATGTAAGAATGAATGTCTTAGCTAACCTAATTCATTTTGTATCAGAGGGGTAGCTGTGTTAGTCTGAATCTGTAAAAAGTAACAGAGGGTCCTGTGGCACCTTTGAGACTAACAGAAAAGACTTTGAGACTTCTGTTAGTCTCAAAGGTGCCACAGGACCCTCTGTTGCTTTTTACTAATTCATTTTGTATGTGTGTGTATGTATACTCAAACAAGTACCCATCCAAGGAATGTAATGTAGTGTAATGAATTAAATTTGATAAATTAATGAGTTCTATTAATTCTCAACTAATAAAACTGTATCTTTCCTACCAAAAAAAAGTATGTTTCCTTGTTTGTGGATGTCCTGTATGGAGATCATTAATATATTTTTAAAAATAAACAAACAAAAAGCAAAACAAGCAAATACCCTAACAAAACACACTATTTTTTCTTTTGGGAGATGATGAAAGAGAGAACAAACCACAAGTGACAAAAGTTAGTCACATCACTTATTGCTAGAGCTGGTAAGCAATTTTTTCACACAATGTTTTTTGTCAGAATATGCTGATTGATTGAAGCCAAAACTTTTTTGGGAACTTACCACGTCCATCTAAACTTTCATTGGATAGATTGCTCAGGGCCAGGCTGGAATTTATGGTCAAAAACAAAGAGAGAAAGAGAGAGAGATCAACCCACCCCAGAGTAGCTAATAACCTAGTAGTCTAGGCACTCAACTGAAAGCCTCCCCAAAGGAAAACTAACCACCGGAGAGTCTGGGCAGTCATTTGGGAGACCCAGGGTCAAGTTCCTGGGTTGAGGTCAGGTAAATAGAAGAGGAAAACTTTTAAAATCTCAGAAAGTTTTGCAGGATGGGAAAAACTCAGCTCTACCTATTGTACTTTGAGAAGGTACTCGGATACTGCGGTGATACAAGAACCTATCTAGGATAGAATAACACTGAGTGGTCAAATCCAATACCTTATTGCAAATCTAGAAACAATTACCATTAGAGGGTCATATGGTGTGATCTTCAATTACTAATTGAGCAAGAGTTTGCATCAACCCTTCATTCATCAGACACAAACTTTTATCTCAATCCTGCAAAGAGCTTCATGCATGTGCAGAGGTCCAGCCACTCTGAGCCCACTGGGTTTATATTAGCCTCATTTAGCATGTGCATATCATTCTTTTTCTGCAATGTTCACAAAGTGAGTGTATGTTCCGTGTGTATTTTTTCCCCTTTGTTTCTTTACTATAAGATTCTCTCATTAAAACCTGCTCAAAGCCTAGGTTAGAGCTTATCCTGCTGAGAGAGATGCAGGAATGAGGCTTCTATTATCTAACGTACTGAATGGTTTGTAGCCAACAACAGAAGCAACAAAATGGGATCTTGCAGAACAGGCAGACATGTCATCGCTGTTAGTATTGTAATTACAGATTTGGCACTAGTGCACGCTTTTTCTATTTGCCAAAGCATCCGGTGGTAGTTTAAGAAGCAAATGATTACACCCATTCAGGGCAATGCTGGGTAATCAATCACATATTGATTCCCTTGGTGCAGCATTGCAACAATGTGGTTGAATTCTGTGTGAATAAGCCAGGATGTCTCCACTTAACTGAAACCCACTTCCTAGGGATTGTCATTCCATGAAACCACAAGATGACGGTCAGATGCAATGATTTCTAGTGATTTGACTGCAAATAGCAGCTCCGCAACAGGATTTTTTCAGTCTGCTTGCAACAATGTGAAAAATGCCAAAATATGGTCAGGAGTAGCTCTATAATCAAAACAACACAGACTGTCAGTATCAGATACCACATTTTTTGGCTAGACCTTGATCTTTTTGATTACATTTGTGTATCTAGGCTTTTGCTAGGGATTGTCTGAATGGATCACTGGCTGATTCCTATGTTTGGTATCCTGCCACTAATAATATAATGTTGGCTTTCATGAATTTGCCTTTTGGGAGGAGTCCCCTATTGATCCCTTCACATTTTAAAATGACTGTAAATCCACATAAAGAAATGTGGGAAACATATACTTATTATGATTATCTATTGTTTGTATTGTGGTAGCACCTAGGACAGAGGTGGGCAAACTACAGCCCACGGGCCACATCCGGCCCGCAGGACAGTCCTGCCCGGCCCCCAAGCTCCTGGCCCGGGAAGCTCTCCCCCGACCCCTCCTCCACTATCCCCCCTGCCCTGCAGCCTCAGCTCGTTCGCTCCGCCGGCGGCACAATGCTCTGGGTGGCAGGGCTGTGAGCTCCTGGGGCAGCACAGCTGCAGAGCCCGGCCTGACCCGGTGCTCTGAGCTGTGTGGTGGCGGCGGCGGTGTGGCCTGGCTCCAGCCGAGTGGCGCGGCTGTAGCGCTGCCAGCCACCGGTGCGCCAGGCAGCACGGTAAGGGAGCAGGGAGCAGCGGAGGGTAGGTAGAGGGCAGGGTAGTTCGGGGTGGTCGTCAGGGGGCGGGGGTGTGGATAGGGGACAGGGATAAGGGGTGGTTGCATGGGACAGGAGTCCCGGGGGGACCGTCAGGAATGAGAGGAGGGGTTGGATGGGGTGGCGAGGGTCTGTAGGCAGTCAGGGGATAGGGAGCAGGTGTGTGTGTGGATGGAGCAGAGGTCCCGGGGGGGCTGTCAGGGAATGGGGGGGTTGGATGGGGTAGGAGTCCCGGGAGGGGGCAGGAGTTCGGGGGGGGGGGGCAGATGGGAGGTGGGGGCCGGGCCACAACCCCCTCCCCTAAGCGGCCCTCCAAACAATTTACGAAACCCAATGCAGCCCTCAGGCCAAAAAGTTTGCCCGCCCCTGACCTAGGAGCTTTAGTCATGGACCAGGATGCCATATGCTAGACACAGTACAAACTCAGTACATTCCACCTTTTCTGTAGCAGCAGGGAAGAGAGGGAAGTGGCTAAAATCCCAATGTGCATTTTACACAGGTTCTTTTTTTTTTTCCTGGTTCCTGTTGGGAGAGTATCCTTAATTTTTTTTATTTTGGCAAACTGTGCTTGTCCCTTACTCGGGTGTACCATGAGGGTAGGGACAAAGAGTCAAGGAGCCTTCACTCCTTTTAGATGGCAGGCAGTGTTGTTGAGTGGATAGGGCGCTGGACTAGGACTCAGGAGGCCTGGGTTTAATTTGTGGCTCTGCTACTAGCCAATCATGGATGAGCCACTTCACTTTCCTATACCTTGGTTTCCACAGCTGTATAATGGGTATGTCAATATAGTTACAATATTAGCTGTAGGAGAAAGAACTGAGCACTAGAGGGAATTTACAATCCATCCAACCTTAAAAAAACACTACCACCACAGTGAAAGTGCTTTGAGATCTAAAGATGAAAGAGCTAAGTATTAATGTTGTTATTACTACATGACCTAGTAAGAATTAGTTGCAGTCCCCCTTAGCTACTCCTTTTCTAGTCCTTGAAGGTGCACAGTACCACAAAGTGTTCAGGGAGGGGAAGTGGTGTAGCCTCATCCTGCTCCATACCAACCCACAATGCAGGACCTACAGAGTAAGAGCAGTAAAGTAAGCTGTACTTCCTGAATGGCTGGAATGGTTGACTCTGTAACAAACCTTACTATGTACAGTGCCTACATTGAACAATTGAGCCCTAAGGAAACAGAGCTGCACCAGAAAATCCTACTGATAACACAATCAAAATGAAACATTGGGAATCTGTTAAAATGTTGACAAATGAAAAGAATACTCTGCCACAAAATAAACAAGAAAATATTACACTCTGAATAATAAATACTAGGGATGGTCCCAAAATCTCTGAACTCTGATGATGTTTGGACTGAGATCCAGATGCAAACTTTGTGTCTGGCCCCTACCACTATTATGAGTTGAACCCAAATCATGGATCCAAACACCAACAAACTGTAGAATAGCTCAAATATATTCTTTGATGCTTGGACTTAGCCAGTGATGAGCTCCCAAAATCCTAATAACCAGTTCCCTACCGGGTCCTTGGCGGCACTTCACCGGCGGGGTGGGCCTTCACTCCCTCCAGATTTTCGGCAGCATTTTGGTTGCGGATCCCTCACCCGGAGTGAGTGAAGACCACCCCCCACCACCGAAGTGCCGCCGAAGACCCGGTAGGGAACAGTGCGGTGAGTACAAGCCCCACATGCCTGTCTCCCCCCATCCGATCCCAACCCACTTCCTGCCCCTGACTGCCCCCCTCAGAACCCACAACCCATCAACCCCCCCCACTCCTTGTCCCCTGATCACCCCCTCCCGAGACCCCCCCACCCTAACTGCCCCCCAGGACCCCACCTCCTACCCACTCGCCCCGCTCCCTGTCCCCTGACTGCCCTGACCCCATCTACCACCACCCTGACAGACCACCGGAACTCCCATGCCTACCCAACCATCCCCCCAAGTTCCCCGTCCCCTGACCACCCCACCCGGAATCTCCGCCCCCTCCAACTGCTCCCTGCCCCTTATCCAACCCCTCCTCCCAGTCCCAGGCCGGCCCCCTTACCATGCTGTTGTGCTGCGCGGCCGCTGGAACTCGCAGCCCTAGCCCCATACCACGCTGCTCAAAGCGCCAGGAGCGCGGCATGCTGGGGCTCTGCGAGGGGGGGGAAGCGGGGGAGGGGGCTGGGGAAGGTGGGAGAGGGGTCGGGGGAGCCTCCCCAGCTGGGAGCTCAGATGGCTGGACAGGACGGTCCCGCAGGCCGGATGTGGCCCGCGGACCGGAGTTTGCCCACCCGCCGGCCCCTTTACAACCGGTTCTACACCGGCTTCTAAATTTAACAACCGGTTCTTGCGAACCGGTGCGAACCGGTGCGAACCGGCTCCAGCTCACCACTGGACTTAGCGCTTTACAGTATTTGCAGCTTTGTTGCTTTTGGTGAGATTAGCCCTTTGGAGCTGCAACGATGCTTTTCTTTATTTGTGTATAGCATCTAGCACATCATTGGCACTACCAGTAACAAAAAATATTTAAAAATCTACTGTATGACACACTGACTATAGTTAGCAATACCTTTTGGATTATGCTATATACCATTTGTTATGATAAGGGAAATAACATTTAAAACCATCTGATGTATTTCATATAGATTTCTAAAGTTATTTAGTTTTACATTTATTCACAATTGATCTTACATCAGTATATTCTCTGAATAAAAAATCTGTTTAATAGTTAATGTTATAATAAGATGGTAGGTTCAGGTACAAAAATAAAAGGTAAGTCATTGATGATCTAATTTACCAGATTTTAGTCATGCTAGTTGCTTTGCAAGAGAGTAGGGCAAGAATATAATTAAATTCTGATTATCCAAATGTGTTAAAGGACAAC
Source organism: Chrysemys picta bellii (assembly GCF_011386835.1). Taxonomy (NCBI): domain Eukaryota; kingdom Metazoa; phylum Chordata; order Testudines; family Emydidae; genus Chrysemys; species Chrysemys picta. The sequence continues at coordinate 176,684,199 of NC_088792.1, read as the reverse complement.
TCATAGATTCATTGATTCCGAGGCTAAAAGAGAACATTGTGATCATCTAGTCTGACCTACTGTATAACACAGGCCATAGAACTTCCCCAAAATAATTCCCAGAGCAGATCTTTTAGAAAAATATCCAATCTTGATTTAAAAATTGTCAGTGATGGAAAATCCACCACTACACTTGGTAAATTGTTCCAATCGCTAATTACTCGCACATTAAAAATTTACTCACTATTTCCATTCTGAATTTGTCTAGCTTCAACTTCCAGCTATTGGATTGTGTTTAACCTTTCTAGATTGAAGAGCTCATTTATTAAATATTTGTTCCCCATGTATATACTTATAGACTGTATTCATTGTATCATCTGACTAAGTTCAACCCCTTTTCCTTCTATCTTTGACCCTTTTCTAAAATCCTTGTTTGCCTTTCCTTCTGCTTGTTGCTTGAGTATCATTCATAGAACCTGGGGGCAGAGATTTTCAAATAGGAAGATGTCTTTTATACAAGAAGGGGATAATTGACCGAACTGTCTTCCTTAGATTGATAAAAGCTTCCTTTCTTTCTTATCTGCCAAATTACTGTAAATAAACATGCCTTGTTACAATGACTTTCCATGTTCTTTTGTGATAAATTCTTTCTGTGCCAGTTCAGGTAGGTAGTCTGAGTGACTCACCTGTCATTAGCTTGTAACATAGGATAGGACATAAAGACATATTTCTCCCTGCCCTTTTTTAAAAACATTTTGTGTGAAGTCCTGATTCCATTGAAGTCAATGGTAAAACTTCACTGACTTCAATAGGACCAGGATTTCACCCTCTGTTTATTATCATTGATGGGCCAGATCCTCAGCTGGTGTAAACTGGCATCGATCCACTGACTGCAATCCATACCAAATAAGGAACTAGCTCTATAATTGTACAGTATATATCAGAAAGCAATATAGACGTACACTCAGAATAGGGACACAATTGATCAGGCATAAATACAGGACCCAGTTAAACATCAAATTTGATCTACAGCCCTTGGACGTCAAGTGGGGATGCTTAGTTTTCATAGATTCAAAGTCCACTTAGTTAGTTGCACTGGATATGACACTGGTGTTGAGTTGACTTTCACTAGATTCCATTGGCACCCTTCCAGCTAGCCATATAGTGGGGTTGTTACACATTACAGTACGTATCCACTGATGCCATTTCTGAGAGCAACAGTTCTATTGATAATTTTAATCATAATCCAAATTCTGGAGACCTTTACGCAAACAAGCAGCCCTTATTCCCCAGTTAATTTCAGTGGGACTACTTAGCTCAGTAAAGGCTACTCAGAAGTGAAGATTCTCATCCATTGTCTATTACTGTAGGTAATACAATAAGCGGCTTCTCTGTTTGATATGATTCAAATAATCTATACATTAAATCACAACAATGAACCAAGGCAAACATACAGTAGTGACCGTTAAAAAGAGGACATCTTCCTTTCTGAGAGAAGATAAAGCTTCATGTGATTGCTATGATGTAACAGGGCTGTTTTAGAATCTTCCTTTCATGAAATCTGTGCTAATTTTAATTACCATTTTTGGCACATTAAAAAAAATGTCTGAAAGAATAGGTCAGACACAGGGTGCCCTGTGCTTATGACTGAACATTATTTTCTCCAGGTGTTAAAATATATATATATGACCAATACCAATGTCTTATGGCCTTTTAATTTGTATAGAAAGATCTCAGTGGAATGTGTTTACATATTTTTTTCCTGCTGACACACACACAAACAAAGTATTGACCCTCTAAGTAAATGAAGTGATTTACTGTAGCTTTGCACATGAAAGGTATTATATTAGTATAGCAAAATCCACTGATCCCTGGAAACCCACTGGAGATGATTTTTGATATGCAGTGTTTATGGCAATAGATGCAGGCATATCCCAGAAGGTTGCTAAGAAACTAGCAGTTACATGCATTTTCCACAGATCTGGCACATAAAATATATCCATGTTTCTTGGATTAGGCAACTGTGAAGGCTATATGAAATGAGATATTCACATCAAATTCTCTTTATTTTCCTTAATCAAAAACCCCCTGAGAACTATAACTATGAATAATTTAATCTTTCACTAACATTTGGTGCAATTAATAACAGTACTTTAAAAGCTGCTTGCTTTGTATATCTTTTTATGCATAATTAAAGGGTGTTGATATTTAAGTTTCCAGCCAAGGAGCAAGCTAGGTTTGGTTTTGTTGGCAGCAGCTGCAGCTGGCTTAACTACTACATGATAACCTGATATTGCCCCATTTCTATACACTCCGTTCGTTTTGCTTTCTTCTGTGCTGTGCCACTCCTGTTCTTCTTAATTGTGTTGGAATTTTATGCTCTGTCTGACTCAGTGTCTGTCTGTCTCACTATTTCTACCGCACATGCAGAAAAACACACTAAGATTTTGAAGATGTGGCTGGGACATGTCTAATTTTCTTACCTGTACTACTCACCAAAGGCATTATTTTTAAAATGTGCTTTCCCTTCTTGTGCAAACAAATAAGTGGGTGAAAATGAAAAGACAGTAGATACGGTAGACAGACATCTACTGGTACATTACCTCCTCTGCACTTGTGATTACCTATGCCCATGACTTTGGGGGCACAAAATGAACAAGTTGATATTCCTTTAAAAATCATGCTCCACATCTCCGTAACTCAATTTTAAATGCTACTTCTTCTTTTGTCATTTCACCTACTTTTGCTCATCATACAATCTCCACATCTTTTTCTTTTATTATTTGTTACTACTTTATTATTTTTACTTAAAAGGGGCCTTCCAATAGAGCCCCTTGGGAGGGATCTCTCTATTCTTGGTAGGGTTCTATTCTTTCACTGCTCTCTGAAAGTAACTATGGCTTCATGTCTATCGCACTCCTGAGAATGGGAAAAATACTCAAAACTACTAACCAATCATTTGAAGAATCCAATCCATGCTAGAGATGACTGACTCAGATGCATCTCTCTTTTACCTCAGGACTTAGTGCAGTAACAATGCTGTTTTTCTGAAGATAACTGAACCACAGGCTTATAGTTGGAAACTCAGACTTCTCCTTTAATTGTCCTGTAGATTTGTTGAAGATTAGAACAATATTTTTTAAAAGAGCTGTACAAATGTTAACAAATTAACCATCACAACATCCTTGTGATGCGGGAAAGTATTATCATCACCATTTTAGGGCATAAGTGCACATTTGAAAACAATCATTTGGGTTTTTTTAGACTATTAGAGTAGGTAAAGTGAAGAGAAGGGTTTGAAATGTGTCCAATTGTCACAAACTGAAACAAATATTTAGCTAGTTATTTTAGGATTTTATGCTGCCTCCTATCACTGTGGTATCTGATTGCCTTCCATGTAAAATCAATAACAATAATGAAATCCCTAGTGAACTTCATGGAGCCTCTGACACCTTTTCCGGGTCAAAATTCTGCTTGAGGTAAGTTCAGCTTTTTAAAAGATTGTTCATAATCTCCTCTTTGATTTTGGTTGTCAGGCATTTACGTGTTGCAGGGGATGTCAGATTGATAAGTGCAGTATTATTTATTATTATTAACAGTACATAGATACACGTGTTCAGCCATTCAGTTCACACCTTTCATCCTTCAGAACATTTAACTTTTTCCATTTCTCATACAGATTCACAGCCAACTGATGCATGAACACCTTCTCTTTTGGTTGCCATGCTTCATATCAGGTTCCTCAAAGCCCTTTGCGCTACTTCCTTAGGACAGATTCTGTCACCCTTACCACATTGAATATTATCTTACTTGTTGAGTAGTCCCATCAACTTCAGAGGAACTTTTCATTAAGTAAGGCCCTACAGAGCAGGAATAAGGGTGCCAAAACAGGGCCCTTCGCTTGCCACGGGGAATTAAATATTTTCTATGTGACAGGCCTTTCCTGGACTTTTACTTTGAGACAGTTGCTTAGTGGAGTAACTGTATATTTCTTTTCATTTGTTACTTTCACATATACATACTAATACAGTATCCCAGATGTCCATCTGTTCACTTTCCCTTCCAGTTTAGTAATGATGCGGGTGCGGCCTTAATTTTGGCCTAAATCTTTCAAACAGAGATGATCAAGCGAAGCACCTAAATCCATTTTTAAGAACCTAAATAGGACCCAAGATTTTGAAAGGGACTAAGCAACCAAACTCCGATTGAATCAATAAGAGATGCAGGCACTCAAGCACCTCAGGAAATCAGGAGTAATATTTTCAAGAGTTCCTAATTGAGTTAGTAGCCTACATCCCATTTTCAAAAGTGAGTTAGGGCTTAGACACCAAAGTCCCATTGACTTTAATGATACTTGGGCTACTTAGTGCTTGAATCACTTTTGAAAATGGGATTTAGGCTCTTAAGTCACATAGGTACATTTGAAAATTTTACTCCAGGATACTAATTATGTGGCTAAAACCTAAGATGTCTAACTTCAAACTTGGGGGTTGAAGGGCTGCAGATAGGCAATAGGGGTTGTGGGTGTTCAGGTCTTCTGGCATGAGGACACGACATATGTGACCGAACACAGATTGAGGTGCCTGAATTCAGGCCTCCATGTTTGAAAATGATGTCCTTAGTATTTTTAAATTATTCAGATGAGAGGCACTATAAAAGTACCAGCATGGTCATTAAACATCTGCATCCCAAAATCACTATGTAGTAGAAAAAGTAAGGCACTTCTCAACACAGAAATAATACTTAGATAGGGTCCTTAGCTTTAGAGCCCTAAATTCGTTTTGGGGCTGGAATTATCCTTTGAATATGGCCATTGCCTCTGTTGTAACATTTCAATCAACACTCCCTGCATCATGTATTGGGCAAGTTTTCTAAACACATTCACCAAATTCTAGAAGGGCAAACAGAATAAAGACCATTGTATTATAATGAGACACAGTCCACCACTTTGTCATTTAAACTACATGAAATACAAAGATATATGGTGCATAAGTACCAGTATGGGAAGAGCAGAGTCCCTATTCTATAAACTGTCAGTACCACACAGAGCTTTAAAAGGAAGTACTTGAAATCATTATAAAACATAGAGGGGGGAGAAAGGGAAGGAAATACATAGAAAATAAGGCAGAGGTTACTACATGTGGGAATGTTTATGAGCCATTTACTCACCGCTTAAAAGATTCCCAGGCTTCTTTAGCCCTGATCTTTTGATGTACTGAGCGCCTCCTGGAAGGTGCTAAGTGTGCTCAACCCTCCATCAAAAGATCAGGCCTTTAATGAGAAAAAGAAAAACACTCTGTTTTAGAAGGTTGTCATTTTCTTATCTTCACCCATGTCCTTTTAGCCTAAATCCTTCAGCTGAATCATCAGTGTATCTTTTGCCCTAAACCGTATGTATTTCATAGAGTTCCAGAGTTCTGGAAAGTCCCTGCCTGCTCCTGTTTGGATTTTGGAGTCTGTTGGGACTTTCTCACATGAAACATCTCAAAAAAAGAAAGCTTCATATTTCTGGAAGGAATCAGAAGATGAGAGAAGTGACATCTTCTCCCACAACAGACCTCAACACCTCCAAACAGAAAGTATTGTTTGTTGGGAAAGACCAAAAACTTTTAGAAGAAAGTTGGTCTTTAATAGGAAGGAAAGCTCCAATATAATAAGAAATATTCCTAGATGCTTAGATTTTAAGGTCAGAGGGGACCATTGTGATCATCTAGGCTGATCTCCTGCATAACACAGGCCAAAGAACCTTACCCAATAATTTTTGCATTAAGCCCACAGCTTCTGTGTGAGTGTCTTGATGTTTTTGGTCTTTTGGTCTCGAGATGAAAACCTTGTCTTTGTTTCTGGGACCTTGAAGTGAAAAAATTCTCTAAGTTATATCTTTTAGAAAGGCACTCAGTCTTGATTTAAAGACTGCAAGGGATGGAGGAATCCACCACCCCTCTAAGTATGTAATTCCAGTGGTTAACTGCCCTCACCTTTGACAGTGGTGGTTTATTTCTAGCCTGAATATATCTAGCTTTAGCTTCCAACCACTTGCTCTCACGATGCCTTTTTCCGCTAAACTTAAGAGCTGTTTACTATCAGGAATCTCTTCCCCGTGTAGGTACTTGTAGACTATGATCAAGTCAACTTTTTACTTCTTAAACAGATTGAGTTTCTTTAGTCTCTCACTAATGAGCAGAAAATCATTCCAGTGATTCCTTTCTGATCTGTTCCAATTTTTCAACATCCTTTTTAAATCGTGGACCCCAGAACTGGACACAGTATTCCAGTAATGGTTTCACTGGCAGCATCTTGCTACTCCCACTTGATATTCCTTGACTTATGCATCCAAGGAATGCATTTGCCCTCTTAGCTATAAAAGTCACAGTGGGAGCTCATGTTCAAAGGGTTATCTACCATGACCCCAAAGTTTTTTTCAGAATCACTGCTTTGGAGGATACAGACTAAGAAGTAGGGTATATTAATGCATACTCAGCCACCCAATTCACTAATACCATTCAAAATGCTAACTTTTTTCTATTATAGAGATTCACAATCATCCTACTTCACCACGATTATATATTATTTTGTGGACCTTATACTCCAGGGCCAAAATGTTCACAAACTTGAATATGTATTGTTAGGCAGCTGAATCCGTATTTAAAGTGGCCTGATTGTTAGGAGCTGAGGACCACTGCTACCACTAAAGCACCCATGAGAAATCACACCCCTTATTTAGCTGCCTAACTGTGGAATGAGCTGTCTATCTAGAGGCACCCAAGTGTAAATATTTTGGCTCACCTCACGTTCCTCAGAATCCATTGTAGCATTCCTTAGCTTGCCAGTGCTGGTTAAACATTTCCTTTGTTCCTGGCTTTCCCCAGACTTTTGCCTTGAGCCAGTTGCTGCACAGACTCTGGAATGGTTATGAATCAATTATTGCCTAAACTTCACACTCGAGCAACTGCATGTATACAGACCTTAAACAGTCCACCCAAGGAGAATTTCTGTTGCTGTTTCTGATTTTGATATGTGCCTTCATTAAGTTTCATACTCAAATAAATTCTACCCATATGCTGGTGTTTGGTCATGGAAAAATGGGGATTTTACTTTTGGAGCTCTGCATAATCCTGCATCTTATAAATAATTCATGAGAATGTACATACTTATATACTGGAAGTATTTTATGTTCAATAAGCCTTTATGTTTATAATGCCGTAAAACTTCTGTGTTTTTTTTTTTTAAATCTGGTTTTGCTGCCATTGAAATTAATGGGAGAACAAATTTAAATGAATTCAAAGTGGCTTTTGTTTAAGGCAGAGACGAAAATCTAGGGCCTGGTGCATAACCTGGCAGATAGCTATTTAATGTGGGTGAGGGTGATCAAATTCTACTTCACACACACACACAAAAACCCAAACAAACACAACATGTGTCTTTAAAAAAAAACATTCTTTTAGTTTCCTCCAGTATGTATTTACAGACACTGTCCACCATGGTGAAAGAAACTGGGCTACTCTTTTTTCTCCTAGTTCAGTTTTGGTTTTGTCTGACAGTCAGTTATTATTATTTATTCATTTATAGAGCACTGTGAGTACATATGGCACTTTGCAAACTGTCTAAAAAGATATTCAAATGTTTTATAATTGAGAGCCAAATCCCAATACATCTTGAGTATCTGCGACTCCCATTTGTTCAGCAAGGGCTCAGGAGTCAGCATTATTTCTCTGGATCCTGCTCTGAATGACTTCAATAGTAGAAGGAAGCATTAATTCAGATAACTAGAATATCAAAGCCAACTGATCAAGCCCAAGAAGGTAGGGAGATAGCAAGGGAAGAAAAGGAAAAGTTGGCAACATGCAAAACTTTTCCAATTTTGATGTGGGACTTTAGCTCTTTGGGACATAATTTCCTGGAGAAAAGGATGACTGTTGGGCAAATCCTACTTGTCATATTCACTTCAGTAGTCCCATGGACTTCAATGAGCTTACTTGCTTGAGTAAAATGAGATAGATTTAGTACTGCATGTGCACATACTGTAATATGCATGAATTGTTGACATTTACAAGCATTTCAGGACTAACACCCACCCAGTTAAAAACAAAAACTAGCCCTCTGGGATTAACCCTGAAATCTGATATTCAATATTCTCCAGTACATCTCTGAGATAGCCTTCCATGCAGAATGCATGTGTGTGTGTGTGTGTGTGTGTGTGTGTGTGTGTGTGTGTGTGTGTGTGTGTGTATGCACACGCACTCTGCAAAACATGATAGAGAGAGGGCAAGCCATATATTTTAGGAAGGGCCCTAATTCAGCACAATTGGTGGCTGTTCTTGTAGGGATTGCATTAAAGATGCCAACTAATGTTTGGCTTCCAGGTCAGACCATTTTTTTTATCCTAAATCTACTCATGCAAAGAAACAGCTTATAGCTTGCAGATGGCACATTCTGCTGAGCTGCCAGTATTCACAGTCAGAGTGTGGAATTATATCACATGAGCAGGGGGATTGCTGTCTTTTTTCATGGCTTCGTTATTACAGGCAAAAAATACAGCTAAGCCAATAATAAGAAAAGGAGGACACAGAATTCATGGTTTCTCAAGAGCTTTTTAATTTAATTTAGAAAGCCATCAATGAAGATAATGGTGTGAACCCTACACATATGTGTGTACATATCATGCACTATTGTTTGCCTATACAGCCATCCAGATGGTAAGAAATTGGAAGGGGAGCATGTGGTCATTTTAATTAAGGATACACTCCCAAATCAGTAGGCAAAAATTTGACCTACCCTTTCCCTCATCTTCGTACTTATTTACAATGGTCATGTATACACTTTACACTTATAAAGTTTGAGGATGATACCAAGCTGGGAGGGGTTGCAAGTGCTTTGGAGGATAGGATCAAAATTCAAAATGATCTGGACAAACTGGAGAAATGGTCGGAAGTAAATAGGATGAAATTCAATAAGGACAAATGCAAAGTACTCCACTTAGGAAGGAACAATCAGTTGCACACATAGAAAATGGGAAATGACTGCCTAGGAAGGAGTACTGTGGAAAGGGATCTGGGGGTCATAGTGGATCACAAGCTAAATATGAGTCAACAGTGTAATGCTGTTGCAAAAAAAGCAAACATCATTCTGGGATGTGTTAGCAGGAGTATTGTAAGCAAGACATGAGAAGTAATTCTTCCACTCTACTCTGCGCTGATTAGGCCTCAACTGGAGTATTGTGTCCAGTTCTGGGCGCCACATTTCAGGAAAGATGTGGACGAATTAGAGAAAGTCCAAAGAAGAGCAACAAAAATGATTAAAGGTCTAGAAAACATGACATATGAGGGAAGATTGAAAAAATTGGGTTTGTTTAGTTTGGAGAAGCGAAGACTGAGAGGTGACATGATAACAGTTTTCAAGTACATAAAAGGTTGTTACAAGGAGGAGGGAGAAAAATTGTTGTTCTTAACCTCTGTCGATAGGACAAGAAGCAATGGGCTTAAATTGCAGCAAGGGCAGTTTAGGTTGGACATTAAGAAAAACTTCCTGTCAGGGTGGTTAAGCACTGGAATAAACTGCCTAGGAAGGTTGTGGAATCTCCATCATTGCGGATTTTTAAGAACAGGTTGGAAAAACACCTTTCAGGGATGGTCTAGATCAGAGGTTCTCAAACTGGGGGTCGGGACCCCTCAGAGGGTCACGAGGTTACTACATGGGGGGTCGCGAGCTGCCAGCCTCCACCCAAACCGCGGTTCGCCTCCAGCATTTATAATGGTTTTATACATATAAAAAAGTGTTCTTAATTTATAAGGGGGGGGGTCACACTCAGAGGCTTGCTATGTGAAAGGGGTCACCAGTACAAAAGTTTGAGAACCACTGGTCTAGATAATACTTAGTCCTGCCTTGAGTGCAGGGGTCAGGACTAGATGACCTCTCGAGGTCCCTTCCAGTTCTATGATTCTATGTTTTGCAAAAAAACATTCCACACCATTTTTATTTTTTAATAAAACTATCTGAAGAAAATACCAACAGCCTAGAACTCACAAACAGCTCTAGAACAACTAATGGGTATGAAGGTTTATATTCTATTCCATATAAAAAGAGGACTAGTATATATGCATGATATGCTTATCAATTTAAAGATCTAAATATATAGTTTTACTCCCATATAAATCTGGAGCAATTCCACTGACTTCATTGAAGTTACTCATGGTTTATACCAATGTGACAGAGAAAAATACGGCCATGAAATCTACTATGTCTGTAAAGAAATAGGGATGTAACTCTACTCTGACACTGCCCTAGGTCAACTTTTTCCTTGATATTGTCCCTAAAATATCAGTCTTCCCGCCCACACACAGCATCACAGAGGAGTTCAATAGCTGACCAGCTATATAGAAGGTCTGCTCAAGGTTGCTCTTGAATGGAATGGAAGTATGTCCTTGTGACTAATTGGACAGATCTCTTTGTCCACACAGCTCAGGCCACCCACCCACACATCCCCACACCGATCTACAAGCATTTTACAATGAATGTTTGTCTGCTGTGTTTTAGGGGAAAGGAAGTAGCAGCCTAATCACCTCAGGGTGGCATTTACTCAAGAAATGCCTTTACATGATTTTGACGTATTTGATTGAGAAGTAGATAGTGATGAGTGAAAAGGATTCAGGCTGGATAAGCACTCAACAGTTTGGAGAGGTTCAGTGTGGACCTTTACTCAAAACTCTGAGAAGTGCTCAGCGCTGTACAAACACAAAACTAAAACACAGTCCCTTACCCAAAGAATTTACAAGAGACAATAAATAGATACAGACAGATGGGGGAGTACAAGGAGATAAGATCATATTGCTCAGCATAATAGGCAGTGGTCTCAGCACACCAGTGGCCTAATTGTTGTCAAGGTTTTTTTGTAGACATCACAGAAAAGGAGGGTCTTGAGGAGGGCTGTAAAGGTGGACAATGGGTTAGCTTTGCAAATTGTTATGGGGAGCTCCTCTCAAGAGTGAGGGCCAGCATGAGAGAAGACTGACTGTGGCTGAAAATTTGTGATGAGGGTGATGGAGGCTGACATCATGGACCAGTCAGGGGTGGGAGTCAACACCTCAGTAATGACTGAGATAAGAGGTAGGGTGGGGTTTGGCTCTGAAGGGCTTTGAAAGTGAAGACAAGTGGATTGTGTGTCATGCAATACAAGGGGAAGGGGCAGTGGAAGGAAGCAAAGGAGTGACATGGTCAAAGCGAAAGGATAGGAACATAAACTTTGCAGCAGCATTCTGAATGGACACGGGCAGGGCAAGATTCCATTTGTCAAGGCCAGAGAGAAAGATGTTGCAATACTCAAGATGGGAGATGATGAGAGCCTGGATGAACATTTTAACTGTGTGGATGGATAGGAAAGGCTGCAGCTAGAGATGTTATGCAGAAAGAATCAGCAAGATTTAGACATAGCCTGGATGTGAGCATCTAAAGAGAGGTCCACATTGTAGATGATACCCTGGCAGGACAGGATGGTATTCTGGCAGTCATAGGCGCTGACTCTGTGGTAGCTCTAGGGCTGGAGTTACCTGCTGGCAACCCCGCCGATCAGCTCCTTCCCTTCCCCCCAGCACCTCCCACCTGCCAGCTGTTTAGCGGCATGCAGGAGGTGCTGGGGGGGGGGAGAGGGAGGAGCGAGGGCAGGGTACGCTTGGGGGAGGGGGTGGAATGGGGTAGAGCAGGGATGGGAAGGGCCAGGGTGGGGGGCGGGAAGAGGCAGGGTGGAAGATGGGGCTTGGGGAAAGGGGTGGAGTGGGGACAGGGCCTGAGGTGGAGCAGGGGTTGAGCACTCCCCACAACTCAGAAAGCTGGCGCCTATGCTGGCAGTATATCCAAGGGAGTCAGGAGAGTAAAGGAATCGGTGTCTGCATGTTCATGGAAATAGAAAGAAAGGAACTAAGCTGCAGGGAAGCACGGGCAGAAAAAGGATGAGAAGGGGGCTAGGCAATAGAAAAGCATGTGTAGGGGAGCAGAGAAGACCAGAAAAGATGGGAGGGATAGATAAAATGTGAATCAAAGGGGGGACTGAGATTCAAGTAAAGGACAAAATACTTATCCATTAGAGATAGTTAAATACATTAAATACTTTCTCAATATTATTTTTCTATGTAAGCAATGGCTGTAGATGCCATAGGCACGTTGAATGCTCTCAAATGGAAAGGAAGTGATCAGTCTGTGTGATAGTGAAATTCTCTATATGAAAATGTGCAAGTGCCTCTGCTCTAAGGCAGGCAAATTAAACTATAAAATGCATAACAACAGACTTCTTGGAGAGATTGTTGATACATACCGTTTCCAGTGTGGCCCCAAAACCCCCAAAACAACAAAATCCTCCAAACATTTTCAAGCCTCCCCCACCCCTCCGCCCAAAAAAAAGTTTAGCACAAGTTTTGAGCAACTGTTGGGTCATTTCCCCCTTTTATCTGTGCCTATCCCTACCAAGAAGAGAATAGTTGGTACAGAAGTCCTTTGGGAGGATTCAGTTAGGTGTGACCCTAATTGTGCGATGTGCCGACACATGTAAGCTCCTGCAGGGCCAGGAGCAGAGATTACATTCACATTGCAACCAGTTCTTCGGTAGGCAAAACAGCAAGATTTGTAACCTACAGTAAGTGCAGTTCTTGAAGCGCTCTTCTGATTAGAATATAAGTGCCAAAGCCACAAGTCAGAATACATAGGATGCGGAAAATGTGTATTCTGAATAGCACATGTGAAATAATGCTTACACACGCTTCAGCCTCAGTGACTGAAAGTCTTGAGGGGCCTAATGAGAAAAACTTGAGCTAGCAAATCTGTCTATTGCAAAATAATCAATAAAGACAGTAGTGTATTGTAGGGGTTAAGTCAGAGGCCTGAGATTTATGACCTCTGGGTCTTGCTACTGTCACTGAGCCACTGTTAGAGAGAAAGGTGGGTGAGCTAATATCTTTTAGTGGACCAGCTTCTGCTGGTGAGAGAAACAAGCTTTCGAGCTACACATAGCTCTTCTTCAAAAGCTCGAAAACTTGTTTCTCTCACTAGCAGAAGCTGGTCCAATAAAAGACATTACCTGACCCACCATGTTGCTCTAATACTCTGGGACCGACACAGCTACAACAACACTGCATACTGATTCACTATGCCACCTTTCACACTCATTTTAACCACCCTGTGACACCGCTGGCCTGTCTGTAACACAGGTATAGTTCTACCTGTCTTACACTGGTGTTGTGAGGCTTAATTAATTGATATTTTAAAGAATACTTTGTGACCCTAAAACAGAGGGGCCAAATTCTGTAACTATTGTTTTGTTTTTATTCAGGCAAAACTCCCACTGGGACTGAGCTAGTATTGGGAACTAAATAATGATTGCAGAATGTGGTCTGTTATTCTTAGGAAAACGCGAGTGTTGTGGAGTACAGTTTGCCACCCTCCATTCAGTACCCTGGAGATACAGCATTATGGTTAGCCACACATCGCAGAAAGCTTCTTCAGCAATATTGCAATGGCTTTGAATTCTTACAAGCCTATGCAATCCAAGTAAAACAAAGCTGCTGGCAAAAGTAATAAGCCAGCACTCCACACCTGATTAAACAGCATTGTTTTTTAGTCTAGCATCATGCCAAGTTTTCATGTCAGTAGATACATAGTATCAGAGAACTGTATAAACAGCCAGTTTTACTGCTGCAGCAGTGAGTGACTTGCTTAGTAAGGAATAGGGGATTTTGAACAAGATGGAATTGAAGGTGCAAGGGAGGAAACATTGCACATTCACCTCACAGAAAGCAGAACAACTCCATTATAACCAGGAGAGACCAAGCAGGCTTCTAGTTCAGCAGTTTTCATGAATCAAAAAAGCGTTCTTCAAATCCCAAAGGTGCTGGAATGTAAATAAGGTAAACTGAGCCTTTAAATGATCTGCACATACATATGGTACCTACAGCATTTCTGGTTGCTAAGTGTAAGCAGCTGCCAGTTTTCCCCCTAACACTCAGACGGCTTGCTAACTGATCTGCAAGTCCCAAAAGTGTGTTATCTTTAATGTGCCTCTAATTTTGCTAAGAGCCTAGTATTTATGCTGTCTTTTATTCAGTTATTTACTTACATCTAATTAAGCTATAATTTAAAAAAAACAAAATGTAAAAAAAACCCATGTGCATGTGTTCTTGGTGAGGAAGAAAAAAAAATCGGTTAACTTAGCTGGATGAATGTCACAAAAGTTCTGTTTTGCTTGGGAAAGCAATGCATAAGCAAAAGCTCCAAAATCCGGTATTATCTCTAATTACAATTGGCAATATGTGGCAATCATAATTATTCATTTATGCAAATAGCTTACAGTGTGTCTCATTTTTTATTCCCTGTTAAAGGATGGCTCGACAAAAGAAAAAAAAAAGATTATAGCGCCAAACATAATTGTGCTAAATGTTCAGTCGTTTTATTTAAAAAATACTACAAAACTAAACTGCTATTTCTGCAGAGACAGAAAATAATTTAACAAAGATGTATAGCATACTCTGCAGGTGGCAATCCATCCAGAAAACACATTTCCCTGAAAAGGAGAGATATTTCATAATGAAATTGAAGAGCATAATTTTTGCCATTTCTGTCTTTCTAAAACTGTTTTAATCTAGCATATATTTCCCCTGTTACTAAAATGCTAATTTGCAAATAGTCAGCGAAGAGACCATGACCATAACAACTTGCTATGGTTCTGCAATGTGACACCCTTCTCTATTTTGATTCCATTACAGTACACTAACGTATCCAATAAGATGAAGTGAGTTTCATGACAAAAAATAGGTTAGGGTCTGCTCTTGCAACCCTTACTCACACGAGTAATCCTTATATGATGTGTTGTGGAATATTCCCGAGAGTTAGGATTACAGGATCAAGCCCTTATGCAGCAGCAGCACTTAAGATTTGTCAATCACATGCTCCTATGGTGGCAACATCCAAGCTGAGGGATCAGTACCTAGTAAGATCAGGTACCCATATAAGTAGGGCTCAGTTTCAGGACAGTAGAGTTCAGATCCTACGTCCCAGAAGAATGAAGACTCAGCAAGCTGCTTTTAAAGGAAAAGTGCAAAGATACTTGAATTGTTGCATTTTAGCATAGAGTAAGGCCTTGATTCTGCAGACCCTTGATCAGGCGAGAAGTCTTTAGTCAGAGAAATAGTTTCACTGAAGTCACTCATACAATTTTTTCCTCAGCAGATTTACTTCAATATAAGTGAGACCAGAATTCAAAATGATGGATTTGTTCATGTGGACAAGGATTACTTGCATAAGAAAGAGTTTGCAGGATTGTGGGGCTGTAAATAACTATAAAAAGAAGTGACTTAAATATATAAAAAATAGGAGACTTTAAAAATAAATACAAAGCAGATTTTTTTTTCTAGACTGATTAGAGCAGAGGAAATGGAACTCACCATTGGAATGCATGGGAAAAGCAAGACTTCCAAAGTTGTATGGTAAATTCCATTATGTATTTTTAAAAAATTTGGTCAGTTTCACACAATGCTAAAAAAAGTGGAATTTATCTTACAACTTGGGAAGTGAAAGGATAAATGAGGAAAATGTGGCTAGTCAGTGTGAACAGAAAGACTGTATTAAGGGAAAAATGAAATTCAGGACAAAAGATACAATATGGTCATTACTTTTCATTTTGCTTTTGCCATCAGACACAATAAATGATTAACATACAACTTTGTCTCTGTTTTCCTCCTGAGAGCACATAGTTAGGATGCAGGAGATCCAAAGTAGGCCCAGCAGTGATTTTCTACTCATAATTAATTCATTTTGTCCTGGTCCCATTACCACTGAAAAGCATCTCTACCCTTCACAAAGAACCAGGGGGAAGAATCCTGTTCTCATTGAAGTCAATGGCAAAACTCCTCCTGACTTCCATGGAAATAGGATTGGGTCCCATTTCTGCAGTGCATGTAGCAAAGGACAGAATAACCTAAAATGTTTCCATTCTACTGTACTATGCAGCACAGGATTTAAAAAGGAAGAAATTTTTGGTAAAAAAAAATCTGGTCTTTTTTTTTATATCATTTTATAATAATATGTTGCACTTTGTTGATAAATAGTATAGTCGATTGCTTAACCACACTTTGGTTCATTATTAAATATATTCAAGGGACCAAATAGCCAGTGTTAATCAGGTTTATTAATATAGTACAGGAAAAAGATTTTATACTATATCAGTCTTTAAGAAGCCATCTAGTGCAGAGATGTTATAGTCACCTTTTGCAGAAGTTGTGCTCCTCAAAATTACACATTTCTGCTCGTATTATTTATGTAATGGTTTTACAAGTTATACATTTCTTTACACGTCATTCAAATCCAACCCATCACTTTGTCCCAGTTCTGTAACTTGTTGTTCTGTTCCTTCCTTAGCTTTGTTTTGCATAGTAGCATTTCAGGCAGGGCTGTCCCTAACCATTTGGGTGCCCTACGCAGCCCCCCCACCCCACGGGGGGGCTCTGTGGGGCCCCAGGCCTTCCCCCCCCAAGGTCTGGGAGGCAGGAGCTGTGGGGGGCCACCTTTGGGGGCCCCCACAGGCCCAGAGTGGCCCAGAGGATTAGCGGGGGGCCAGGAGCAGCCCACTTCGCTTCCCTCGCCCCAGCCCCAGCCGTGTCGCTCAGGGGAGGAGGCTTGGGGGAAGGGATCCCCCACTCACCGGCAGCACCGGGAAGCGGAGCAGCCGAGCCCCAGCCCGCTCTACTCCACCAGCTCCCAGCCGCGGCACTCCACTTCCCGCCGCTGGTGAGAGCCGGGGGCAGTCCTTTCCCCAACCCGAGGGACATGGCTGGGGCCGGGGCAAGGGAAGCGAAGCAGGCTGGGGCCGCGTCTCTCCACTTCCCACTGCCAGTGAATGCAGGGGCAATCCTTTCCCCGCACTCACCGGCTGCAAGAAGCGGAGTGCCGCGGCTGGGAGCTGGCGGAGTAGAGCGGTCTGGGGCTGGATTGCTCCGCTTCCCACCGCTGCCAGTGAATGCGGGGTCACTGGGGGACTAGGTGGAATGGGGGCAGGCTGGGGGCATAGCAGGGGGAAGGATAAGAGACAGGGCGGAGGGAGTTGTCCGGGGCCCCACAACCCTCTAGGGACGGCCCTGCCCCTTGCAGGGGGCGGGGGCGGCCGAGGGATAGGGCTTGTTGCCGGGGCTGGTGCTGCCGTGTATGTAGCATGCAGCTGCCTATGGCACCATGAAATTTGGGGCAATTTGGTGCCCCAAATTTCATGGTGCCCTACGCAGCTGCGTATGCTGTGTATGGCTAAGAATAGCCCTGATTTCAGGTACTGGTCCACAAAGGTACTTCTCTAGCTTGTACTAAGGCACAAAATGCATGTATTTTGATTTTGACATGTTTCCCATCTGCTTTTGCCAAATGCTTACTTCCACAAATGCGAGTTATTATGGGATACTTAGCATAAGTGAAAAGGTTCATGGTATAGGCCAGTTTAGGCTTTATTACTGTTACAATATTAGTGCTTAATATTATCGATGCTTGTCAAGGCTGATTCCCTACTCCGGCACTTCGAGTGCAGAAGTGGGGGCCCGCAAAGATTTTAAAAATTAATACTGGCCACTTCAGGCCTGTATTAAATCCAAAAGTTACAGCTTCTCTCTGACCTTGGATGGGTAGATGCTGCCACCACCCAAGTGCAAAAAACCCCTTGGGACCCAGGAAGACGCACTTGGGAATTCCTCCCTGTGGAAGGAGCTGAGAAAGAAAACAAAGGAAATCAGCTGTTGCCACCAGCTAATTAAACAACCTATGCACACCTCTTAGGACACAAAAATCCAATCCTGTTCTTAAAAAAGATAAATTTTATTAAAAACAAAAAAGAAGAAAAGACATATGGAACCTAGGCTTTTTGCTAGATTTAAAAAGAACCACTTATAATGATTAAGCATCAAAATAACTTTCTTGAGGTCCAGCTTAACGGTTACAAGCATAACAAAAGCACCTGGGGTTAGCGCAGTGGTGTCCACAAGCCAATAAGAAATAAAAGAAATAACCCTAATCACGTCTTCCTAGACATTCTCTGATCTATCTGGGGTTTCAGATAAGTAATTCCTAGGTATGATTTGATGATTTTTCATACCTGGTTTAGCTTCTTACAGCATCGCTGCTCTGTGTCTCCTCTCTCCGGAGAACAATGACAGACAAAGGGAAAAATTTTTCCCAATTGTAAAAAGTTCTAGCCCTCCTATTGGCTCTTTTGGTCAAGTGACCACTCCCTTCCTTTTACCTATAGGCTTTTTTAACCCTTTACAGGTAAAACAAGTAGAGAACAGCTACTAATTTTATAGCTAACTGGCTGGCTGGGTGTCCATAAAAGGGAGCTCCCCCCTTTGTTTATCACAGTGCTCAATACATATCTATCTATATCTATAACTAAAAGAACAGACCCCGATAGTCACCTTGATGATTGTTATAGTCAAGGCAACATCTTTGCCAAATTAATGCATGAATTAGTGCTGAAGGCCTTAATATGTGATTTAAAGTGTTTTAACAAACTGTGTATGTAGCAATACATAATTAACACGGCTAAAATTAATATGCCTTGTAACGCAAACAAAGCCTTACATGCAACTTTTATTCAAGTGTATGAAATTAGTATTTCAAGTTCACCATCATGGATAAAGTCATTCAAGGCCTCTTTTGCCTTTTACATGTCATTACTAATCTAAACAATGTGTGTGTTTTCTTCGTTTAGTAATGTTTTAAATTTAAAGAGATTAATATGCATGTTGAAATTGGAAAGTAAGTTTTAACTTCATCCTGGTATTGGGACTTACTTTGGATAATAGATTCATTTTGAAAAACGGGGATAGGCATTATTATAGTGTGTCCCACAGTGCTGCATACATGAGAAGTAAAACAGAAATTTGGAGTAGTGACATCACAGGTGAAGCCTTCATATACATTTCTTGTAATTGGTTAGTACCCAGTACTGTCCATTCATATTACAGGTTACTTATACTGCTGGTTGTTGCCATGTGGTAAGCTTTATTGTGCAGAACACAGGAGCAGCTAGTTCTCTGTTTCATCGTACTGGCCTAAACCACTGTGGCCACACACTGGAGTTACAATGTCAAAAACAGTCCTAGCCTAATAAGCCACACGTTGTACTCTTTAGGTTTGCATTGCTGTGTGATACACCATTAGTTGCCATAAATCCAGTTGTTTCTTGCAGATAACGTACTGAATGGATAGTAACCAATATTTATTAAATATTGCTGTGTCATGATCCAATATTGGTAGTGATAGCAAGAGTGTTTTAACTATCATGTGCCTCAATTAGGATGTGATGTCACTGACACCAAATTATGACTGGTACTAAAAGGGAATTTGTCTACATGGTTTAATACACTGTGCCAGTTAGCCATAGTTTTTGTTATACACTGAGGGCAATACCAGTTAGCTAACTATTACTAATAAGGTCAGGTAACTTTCCTTTTTTAACGTTGCCTAATCAGCTGATTATGGCAGTTACCATGTAACTCCCATAAGAAATATAAATATTTTTTACTAGCCCGGCTTTTCCTTGCCCTCATATCGTTTGCTGCAATTAGTCTGTTAATTTTTACTTGTATGTGATCAAATAGTTTAGCAAGGTCATGCATATTGTAAATGGTGTACCATTTACAGTACCAGGCTCTCAATACCATAAATTATAGGTTTAAAGATGGTTCCACTGCCTGGTGATCAAAATAGTTAATGTGTTTTGATAGATAGATAGATAGATAGATAGATAGATAGATAGATAGATAGATAGATATTCATATTAACCTCTGTTCCAAATACACATTTCAGATTCCGAAAATCCTGAAATGTAACCAATAATTCCATCTAGATTTTGAAAGATACCAGACTGAGGAGTAGTTTTTTGCCTAGCCCTCGAATCTTGTGTATGTTCCTGATAAGATGTTATTATATTAATTAAAACAGAAGTATACAGTAAAGACATATTTGCATTTATAATAACCAAATTTAGCCATATTCTACTGAGAAAGACACAGGTATATGCATAAACTCACTTTGATTAATAATATACAATTTAAATAACATTTAGACCTGGCCTGGCTAGTGCTCTTTATGAGATCTCTATTGTCAATTGCATACTCAATTGTCCATATATGGTAGCTTGAAGTGTAGTTGACCCATCTGTTATTTACAATGCACTTTATCTTTTCTTCTTCCAACACCCAGGGGTTTCCTCACTGTGCACTGATGTAGTCTGGTGTCTCTGCTCTGTGGGACACACCCTAACATAGCTTAAATTGGTTAACATGATCAAATTTTGTTTGCTTGTTTTACATTTCTCTTGTTTTCAATAACCCAAATTTATACCCAGATTTAGTTTATTTCCAGTGTAAGTGGGAACAAGTCATTTATAACACAAGCTATGGGCTTTTGCTCTGATTTTCCCAATTCTTCAGCACAAATATACCGGTTTTAGATGTTTTTGCAGTTTTTATGTAGACATTTATTTTTATTTCCTTGACTTGTGCATTACTAATTTTCCATAATAAATATATTGTTTGACTGCTAAAATAGATGCTCACAGTCTTCTGTGAGAAGGTGTATTACTCTCCCTCACTGAGTACCCTGTTTTAGCAAAAGAGTTAGCAACAATATTTTTACCTAAACTTTTTAGAGTTTAAATGCAGATTTATGCAAACACTTAGAGAGTATTAAACTTTCATGACACTTCGTTGTGCTTAAGAAACATAGGGTAGAAACCTGTTGAAATTGGTTAGCTTTAACATTTTGCAACATAATCAGACATAATATATATTGTTATATTTTTAGACATTTTTGGTATAAGATTTGTATTACTATACTTAATAGCTAACAAAGGCAAAAACATGAAATAAATTATATTTTGTCAATATTACCTTTGCATTAATGAGTTTTTTCCCTAATTTTTTGTAACAAAATGTCTTTGATTAATAAAATAAAACCTTTTGTTTTCAATTGTATTATTTATTGAGACAGAAATATATGTACGTATATTTATAACTGAGGCATTTTTGAGTTTTGCAAAAAAATGAATTGGTATTATGATGGCTATACCCCAACCATAACATTAATATAGACCACTTATATTAAAAAGATTTTTTTGATAATTATGAGTGTAAAATTGGCTTTTGTTGCAACAAAATAAAACAAAAATTAATCACATAACACACAACATAGGACAACATACATGACGTATATGACAAACTTACAATTAAAGACAAATGGTGTCAGAATTGTACTTATAACTATACAAGATGAGGCATTAAGAATTTAAACTTATTAAGACAATGCATTTTGGAAAAAAACAAAAGAATTCAACATTAATTAGGCAAGTTATTAACTTTTTATTTAAAACTTCCATAAGAATTGATAAAAATCCCTATTATTTGTCCAATTTGTTGTATTAATTTAACTAACTTAAGGCAGTTTTCATTATTTTATATTACTTTTATTTTAAAATACTATTTAGAAGCAGAGTTAGCATTTCTGTTGCTTGGCAACCAGATCTTCGAGAAAGTAAAAAGTATGTTTAGCTGTTGCATTCCTGAAGGGCTAAACTTATTTATTTACTTGACTTATTTAAAGTAAAGTTTTTATCTTGAGCATTTTGATGATTTTTTTGTTATTTTCAGTTGCTCCTTTTTCTGCAATGGGGATTTCTGTAATAACTCTAACTTTTAGCCATTAAAACACAGAGAAAGCATTAGTGAGGAGAAAGCAATGTGGGGATGGAGGGAGATATGAGCAAAGAGAGCTAATTAACTCTGTGAGGTTATTTTAAAGTACAGGCAGCAGCAACGAATTCAGGAATCTAAGCCAAGTGAATAATACAAGAAGGAAAAATATAATATTATTGGCTCTGGGAAGGGAGTGGGATTTAATGGGTTAGAGCAGGGGGTTGAGATCCAGGACCTCTGGTTTTTATCCTGGGTCTGTGAGGAAAGTGAGGGTTGTTACCTGTTCCCTCAAACCCTGAATTTGTTCTGCAAGTGCCTGTTGCTTTTGTCTGCACTTCAGCTTGATTACAGGAGTGATCTTCCTTCCTGCAGTTAACTGTTTTGGGTCTACTCCATACATATTTTTTAAGATTTTTAGTCTGTCTTTGCTAGACTATTTTTTTCCCTCTTGCTGGCTGCATTTTGCCAGACAGTTTTCTTAGTCTTCCTATAATTTCCCGTATACTGTATGAAAGAGGGGTATTGCAGTTGCTTATACCTTCCACTTGCTGTTTTAATTTTCTATTTTTATTTTGTTCCACTTTTAAGTTTTTTGCCAGCTCTCTTACTTTGCAATACCATTTTGCACCACATTTTCCCCCTTTTCACTCTTTTCCTCCATTTCCAATTTAAACAAGATATATATGTGACCCCAATGGTTAACATTTACAATATGGAGCCCAAACGATGGACCAACATGACTATATACAAATTGTACAACAAAGGATTTCAATGTCTCCCGTCTCTCACTTTCATTTGTCATGGCTTTAAGTTTGTTATAGGGCATTTCTGAGAGAGAATTCTTTCCCTCTCTTTTTATTCTATGTCTGGCATTTAGCCAAGAAACATACTTTAATTTCTATGTATACGCTTAAATGTGCCTTTTTTACCCAGCAATTCCTAAAGTATTGGCCTTTTGCCTAAAGTGCTTTATTATACACTATTTATAAAATCAGTTACTTTTAAAAAGCCATTCTGCTGTAGTAGTGCTTATTATGAAAAATTACAGTAGCACCTCCTGCATGTATTGGAATTGTCTGAGTGCTTATAGTGCTCTTTGACCTGGCCAGCTGCATGAGTATATGTGAGATTAACGCGAACTAGCACCCCACCTCTTACTGAGCATTATCATCCTCCAAACAGTTAGGTCACAACCCCACACTGTTTGGTCTGACTGATGTTTTGGCTAGATGACTCCTGGCTGGCTCATCAATTTGTTGATAAATTGTAAGGTCTATTGCTTGACCACACTTAGATTCATTATGAAATATACTCAAGAGACCAAATAACCAATGTTAGTCAGCTTTATTAATATAATACAGGAAAAAAGCTTTATATGATACTGGTCTCCAAGAAACCATCTCATGCAGCAATGTTGCATTTGCCTTATGCAGATGATGAGCTACCCAAAGTTACATATTTCAGCTGGTGTTAATAGGTGACTAGCATATATTAGTTAACAACTTCTAAACAGCACTTTCCACTTCAGAAAAGAAAGCACTTTATAACCATTACTGAAGTATCTTCAAAGCTCCTCTATGAAGTAGGGAAATATTATTATCCCTATTTTGCAGATGATACAAACTGATACATCAAGGGGGTAAGTGAATTTGCCCAGGGTCACACAGGAAGTGTGCAGCAGAACGAAGGACATGTTCAGAAAGTACTGGGGCTGAGACAAGATATTTAACTGGGCCTCCCAGGTTGTTCCCTTTACTCTCAGTTTATGCTCTCCCATTGCATACATTTTCTTCCTACTTTATTGGTACATTCCCTTCTTCTTCCTGCTTCTTTTCTTCCCTCATGCTTCATTAGGGAAGCACTAGAGCAAGAGCTACTAGCAATAGTGGCCTCTTACTCTGATTTCCTTGGGGGTTCAGGCAGAAGAAGGAGAGAGGGGCTAGATGTTTCGATGTTCCTAGCTCAGACATTCCCTCCATGTATAGGTCAGGAGAAAGGAGGCAACAGGTATTGCAGGTATGCATGTCTTTGATAGCCCCTGTGTATATCACAAGCAATTTAACAAGATGCTATTGATGTAATACTAAACAGTTCTGAAATTGAAATTGTTCATTTTGGTTTATTTAACTGATCTGAAATGCTTCATTTAAAGTTCATTATGACAAGATGTAGTCCTCCAGGGAGACCAGCTTTCAAGAGAGAATGGGAGCTTGAACTACAACTCCCACAAGGCAATATGCTGATAGGGAAAAGTTTGTTGAAACTTATTCAAGCTATTCTGATTTGGATCAACCTGACCCAATATTTCCCTTAGATTTTCCCAAAAGAAAATCAAAAGTTTTGGCAAAATTTTGCCAAGAAAATGTTTTATTTTGCAGAAACTGCATTTTCAACTGGAAAATCATTCTGAGAAAAAATTCCTGACAAGCTCTAATTATTAAATCTGTTTTTTGCCTTTCTTTGTAACAAAGCTGTTGGCTACTACAAGAGGTAGGATAGTGGACTCAATGAATCACTCATCCTATATATTATATAGTAAAGACAATAAAATACATGATAAATATACAAATAAATCAAGGAAATGTTTTCAAAAGTTCAAATCACTGATTTTTGAAAACTGCCTTGAAGGATTACCCAGAAACTTTCTCCTCAAATATAGTCCTCTGGGAGAGGACCACTACATTAATTCAGACAACATGGTCATCAATGGGGACAGACTCTAGAAATACCAGTTCCAAAAGCATAAGCCCCTGTTACTTAAGCCAAATAAGAACTTTCTATTAGCCATCCCAGTATTGGAACTATTTTCTTATTTTGATTATTAACCAGAAGATGAGACATCCACACATTTAGCCTTTCCAATATATTGTATGTGAGATACTTTAGAAAGTCTGTCTACCTATATGCCTTTTTACCTCAGTACTTATATGGGCTCCTAAGCCATAGTATCTGTGTGCCTCCTCTTGAAGATAGAGAGGACTGGGGGATAGGAGTTTTCCAAATCATGCAGCCCTTTTTCATAACCTTAACTATGGAGAATCTACCATACATACATAACAATGTTTAAATTTGCCAAATGCAATATGAACATTAACTAATCCACCCACACTCTATGACTTAAGTTGTCTCATCTCCATTTTGCATATGAGGAATGAGAGACAGAGTGTTAAAATCAAAGATGATGTAAGTAGGTGCAACTCAGAGTTGGTGTAGTGAATTAGCCATGAAACTAACAATCAGGAGTTCTAGGCCCAAGTATTGGATCTGCTCTATCCAAGCTAGGCCAAGCTACCTCAACTCTAAGCCTCACTTTCCCTTTCAGCAAAATGAGATAAAAAATGCTTGCCTGGCTTACAAAGAATTATAAGATTTAATTTGTTGTTATTTGGGTGCACTGAGTTCTTTGGTTGGAAGGCACAAATTATTAAAGCAGCACAAGTTATGCCTTGTCAATGATACAGCTGGGTCTCTGACTTCCAGCCCTGGGCTCATTCCACTAAACCATGCTGTCTTGAAAGAATCAGTCACTCCCACAAAATGTAGCCCATGAGCTGACAAGGCAAAATCAAAGTTATGCCCATCTCAGGAGGTGGACTACCAGCATGCGGGGTTCCAAATGTTAACATAACCTGCAGGTAGTAACTTTATTAATTTACTGCTAAATTTCCAAAGAGAATCAAAGCCACCATTTCTTATTGATGCCAACAGGATAATAAACAAAGCTCCTGGACCATGATGTTTTTAAGATATAATAAACCACACACACACACAAAAGTTAGAAAACTTCCCAAGAAATTAATGTCCACAATAAACAAAATAATCATATCTAATTTATCTCAAACTTTCCTGACAAATGTTACCCTGGCATAATATTCTGCCAGTGAAATTTCAGCCAGACTGAAAGTTAGCTGCTGGAGAGGAAAATTCAAAATCAGGCTTATAATGAATGGAAAGATGGCTTCAACCTTAACTATGACAGGTTTCAGAGTAGCAGCCGTTAAGCAACCTTAACTATGGGAAACTTCTTTCCATAATACATTATTCTTCTAACCTTTTACATTTAAATTTGAAAAGTCAAAACTGTTTACTGCTTAGGAGCAGAGTGATTAGCATATTGACACTAATATTTGGTTTATAATAGATTGATATTTCAGTGCAATCACACAGTATTTGTACCAAAACAATAGGCGTGCTGGGTGAAATCCTGGCCTGACTGAAGTCAATGGCAAAACTTCAAAGGGAAGGGATTTTATCCATTCTGTCTATCAGTCACAGTCCAATTCAATGATATATTATGCCTTTAAGAGGAAATAGGCTCAGTTCAGGATCGGTAGTTTTAAAAAAGTGTGTTTGATATTATTTTGCTTGAACTATATGCTGAGGCCTAATAAACAATTACTGTTCTGGCCTAACAACTTTCTAAGCAATAAAATAGGTTCTGAAAAACCAAAGGTTACCTAGGGAATCTCAACTGTGTAATTCATTGGGACGTGTACAATTTCTTTGGTTTCAAGTTTAAAAAGAAAAACAAAACAATGATTTGTCATGTTTCATATTTCCAAACCTATGTGCCTAGCTCATGTGGTTTGCATCGGAGGCAGAGTGTAAAGAGGAAGTAAAATGTCAAGTTGTTTATTTCTGTGCAATTTTCTTATCTCAAAATAACACAGAGTTTGCAAAATCAGATCTGTCTTTAATAATAGTCAGAGGAATTCCTTTGCAGGGCACTGCTGGTTTTAAATAAATCATCTGATCTGGAAAAAAGAGGAGTTAAATTTTTTTTGACAATTTTGTCAAAACCAAATATGTCATCTGAAACAGCAGCCTTGTTTTCTAATGAAATAAAGAAATCGGGTTTCTTGACTTCAACACATACTCTACTTTTTCCTTTTATGATGTTGTTTCAGTGTAGATGAAAAAGAAAATAGACAGACAGAAAAAGGACACCTAAAATGACTCTTCATGATCATAAGCTTTCATTTACTGGCATGAGGAAAACCAGTATGCTTATGTCAGCAAATCATTCTTTCCTTCCACAACCCTATCTTCATTGTCAAGCATGTGATCAAAGTGTCCTATCTTAAAGTAAGTTGAGCAGTCAAATGTTTTTGTTGTAACTTACAGACCTTAGGCTTGATTTCAAAGTATAAAGGAGCTGAACCATACCTTTAACTTTGGTGATTAATATAAATGTCAGTACATTAGTGAGAGGTTCTCTGTCTCACACCCTTTTTCGGTTTCCATTTCCCAGATTAACATGAGTAATAAATTGAGTGGAAAGCTTTCAGTCTGCAGGATATGAAACATTTATAGATCCTGATCCAAAGTCATTACATGGACAATGGCAATTTTGTGATTATGACCCAAAATAATTTTTCATACGTGTGTAATCCCAGTTGGTTTTTATTTGAGAGTGCCTCTCTATATCTTTGAAAAATGCCCTCTCACCCCACCAGACCACCTCAACAAGGGAGCTGTTTCACTGGATTGGCAGGGGATAGAGAACCCAGGGGTCCTGAGAGAAGGGGTGGAGAGCAAGGGACAAGTTCAGCTGCTCCAGAATCTTCTCCCCCCCTCTCCCCCAGAGTGCATGTGAGCATCGTGCCTGAGTGGGAGGGTGAGGGAGGAGGAGATTTTTCCACCTGTTCCTGCTGCCATTGGCTAGGCTGTGGAGCAGACAAGCAAGCTGATTTGTCTCTCACACCCTCCCATCTGGTCTTGATGTATATGAATCCCTCAGTGCATGCAGCGGACATACTGTGGTAGCTGCTGCCCTGCCCTCTCTACTCTATAATAGAGGTATAGTTTGAACTGTGTTTCAAGGTGCCATGGATCTGACCAATTGCCAGTTTGGGGGATCAGAAAAGATTTTCCCCTCAGGTCAAAACTGGCAGGGTATCCAGTGATTTCTTCACCTTCTTTACAGCAGCCTAGATGCCTGGTTTTAGGTTAATAAGGCATATGGACAGGAATGTAAAAATTGTACATATATGAGTGGAGTTCGTAACTTCAATGCAACTTGTTGCGGGCATCAAATGCAGGTGAGAGGCTCAAAGGCTAACTCCCATTGGTAAACATGAGTAAAAGACCCATTAGCCTTCAGGAAGAAGGAGAGACTGTTAGTCTTTACAGACTGAGGTAATGCTCAGGTGTATCTCATTTCCCCTCCGGGTGGAGTAGGGAAGAGGATTCAGAATTGAGCTTAATCCTAGGGTTAGACTGAAAAGGGCTGACCTTGAATATCGAATATTCATTTAACACCACACTAGGTTAAAGTAAACACCTGATTTTTTCACCCATTAAAAATTAATACAGTTGTGGCTTGCACTTTAAAATCCATCTCTGTGACTGTGTTCCATTCTACTGCGTGTCCTGATCAATATGGCTGTACTTGTGTTGGCTAGCAAAAGTGCCACTCAACATGAGTGAGGGCTGTAGATTCAGGAACATTGAAATCTTAACACCAAATCATCCAGTTGCCCTCCACGTGCAGGCAGCTTTGTAATGATGATGTCTGTGCTCAAGTTGGAATATATTCAATGCAAAATTCTATAACTCGTCAATATTGTGGCTAAGATTTTTAATGTTGAAAACTCAATTTTGATTCACGCAGCAATTTATTTCAGTTACATTATTATCACAGAACCCTTGCAGTATTTTATTATTATTTACTTGCAATCCAGTAGGGCCTAATGTCCCCAGTTGGACCCAAGCTCCATTGTGCTAGCACTGTATAAATACAGAGTAAGAAACAGTCCCTGTAATCTAAATAGATAAAGAGAAGGAAAAAATATTGTTATCACCAATTTACAGATGGAGGAACAGAGAGATTGTGTCTTGCCTTGAATACATGAGAAGTCTGTGGTAGAGACAGGATTTGAGCCTATGTCTCCTCTCATTCCAGTGCCTTAACCATAATACCATCCCTCCACTAGTCTTGCTTTTCTGAGAAACTTAAGCACGGTGGGTATTTTAGACATGGAAGCACGTTAAACTGTGAAAAGCTACCTTCATTCAAAATTTCAAACATTTCAAATAGGTCCATGTTGGGCTTTTTAAAACACATCTGAATTCATAAAGTGTGAAAAGCAGAACATATGGAGAAAGCCACTGTTATGTACTCACCATACACACACAAAAATTGTCCTATTTCCTGAAGCTACAAACCCAGGAGACAGAAAGAAGCTGATCAACTTACCTACCATCACCCCAGCTTGCGAAACAGATTATATGGAGTGTGGTACCAATTCTACAACCCCTGTTCTTTTGGAGTAGCACCTTACTTTACAAATGGTTCCACTGAAACATACCAAATAAAACACTACATAGCCCAATTAGAGGCATCATAATCAAGCCCGAAGAGAATCTTGAAAATTGTACATACACAGTGTGGCAATCTGCTATTTGCTGCTGCAGGATTGGCCACACACACACACACACACACACACACCCTCCACCTCCCCATTCACTTATAGGGTCAGTAGTCTGCCAACTGGTCCACATATGTGTTGTGATTGTGAGGTGACCAGTGACCAAATAACATCACAGCCAACTAATAAGAAAATCAGTAAACCGAGTGCCAACAGTTTTTTCAGCTTGGGACCAAACAATGGGACTATGGGTTAAGTATTATGGAAATTAAGCCAGGCAGACAGAACAACAAGGTAAGAAGCATTATACCTCAGCAAACATTACCAAGAGGAAGACCAAGAAGGCAGACACAGAGTACATGAGAAGATCTACACACAACTCCAAACACAAAGCAACAGCAGCAAAAACAGTAGCACCTGCAGAGTTCTACCTGTGGTCTAGTCCCCGAGCGGGATTACAAAGCTGTTAAGACAAGCATTGCTGAATCAGACCTGTTCACTCCATGCACAGACATGGTAGCAGGCCTGAGGATGAGCTTTCCCTTCCCCATGTTCCTTCTGCTGCTGCCAATTTAATCATGACGTCAGTGATGGCCATTAGAAGGCACCAAGAATAACAGCTGCAACAGGAGTAGTTTGGTGTAGCTGACGCTGCTGCTTGGTCTTCTGAGCAACAGAAGGACAGACGCTGTCTCAGGACATTGAGATGAGGTGGTTTCTGCTCCACCCCAACCCTCCTCTTGGAAATATATTTGGTTATTAATTATACTTCATTAGTATGCTCCTTCTCTTCCTCCATATCGTTATTCATGGGCTTTGTGTCAGTATGGTCACTTACTTCCAGATGCACTGCAGCTTCAGAAGAAACATCCAAATACGGCAGCAGCTCGGTAGTCTCATCCTATTTGTGGACTGCCTATGCAATAGCCTCTGGATTTGATCAGCATATCTGAGAATGCTTGTACCTCTCGGTTAGGATTAGTAGATTGCACCTAACTTTGTAGCTGTCAGCTATCTGAGGTCTTCAAGCAGAACTGAAAGGTCAGATCTTAAGCACTGCACCTATGTTGTGGATCCTCATGTCCAGCTACAGCCACTGGATAATGGTGGCTATTGGGAAAAATGCCTTCTCTTGTCTGAATGTAAGACTGTTTCTGCTACTGTACTGCTGCTGTTGCTGACCTCTTCATCTGAAGCCACAAAATTACAGAAGCAGGTTTACTCAGAACAGGATTATGTTCCCCTTTCAACACAAGCTAGTAATAATATATGTGAGACTCAGTTAGAGGAGCAAATACTGGAAACAAGAAGTCAGCTCCCAGGTTATATAAGAAAAGGAGATTAAGCAGGGCAGTAGCCAATCTTAATATAAACAGAACCACAATACAACAGAACTAAGTCTCAGGAGGCTGCTCCCCTTGTAAAATATATGTGACTAATGCATCTGAATGAGATATGCAAAACCTCCAATGATGGAAAACTAAAACAGCTCCAAAGCTGCATAATCATCATAGCATTTAATATCTGAAATATGGGAAAAGTTATATAGTCACTAGTTGTTTTTTTCCTCTGACTAGCACAGAAACAGCACACAAACCGAAGCCTCTGAGAAAGCAAATCAAAATAGATTCTGCTGACTTCTGAGCATATGGTGTAGGCTCAACAAATCAGGAAAGTAGATGGCATGCCACAAGATTTCAGCCAATGAGCAAGTCAGGATGATACTTGAAACATACCAGCGAGTTGCCCAAGAATAATTATATTGAACCTCCATGAACTTTTTGCTGATCCAAAACATTTCAGGTCAACTACTGCCTTTCCAGCTGAAGTGTAACAAACTCACAGAGAGATGCATTTTGAGTATTTAGAAGTGAGATACTTTACACATCTCTACTATTCAACTCAAAATCCTCATGCTCTCTGCTAACAGAGCATACAACATATTAAAATGACCAGCAGAAAGACTGTCAAACTAGCTTTGTCCTCTTGGATGAAATTTCTGTAAAACTGAAGAATTAAATGAGACCCAACAGTGATTACTATGAGAAAAACAGAAAGATAAATGGGTAGTTTGCTAGGGTGTGTGAGAAATCCAGAATCCAGCACTGGTTGGGGTTTCAGCAGATACTCAGATACATTAATGTTTACTTGCATCTGGTTACATTTGCTTGCATGCATAATAGAATAACTGCATTTGTTAAGTGCCTACATCTCTAAAGAATTATGTATTGTGCATCGGTAGTACTGCATTTTCTACATTTATAAATTCTTTGTTTTTCAGGTAATTATTTTCCATTTTAGCAAAACACACAGGCCTCACTGGGAGCTAATTACATGCTGAACTGATATAATTTTAAATCCAAATCTTCAGTCATATGAGTGAACAAAGTGTAACAAAAATATATTTATTTACAGATCATGTTCTTCATGCTTCAATAGTTCAAAATATTTGCATGGTTCTCTCCTTAACCTTAAGGGAGATCACTTATAGGTTGAGAACAAGTATGATACATTTCAACCTAAAATGTAATTTTGGGGAAAGTTATGAGCCCCCGAAAACAGGAATTTATAGAATGAATGTGCCTCTTCATTCATAACCATAATGTTCCACTCTGATCAGATTTGTATGGTTGTGTAACGTCTCACCTACTACACATTAATTATGTAGGAGTAATCTATAGTTAGTAATAATTGACTTTGAACCACTTACTGTACATTTCATTTCCGCTGCCAACAGTTTCATGCTCTATTTTAGAGGCACTGTCTCAGACCTGAGGCTTGTTCCTTCTTAGAAGTAGTAAATCTATGAAAGAAGAAAATCCTGCCCTTAAAGATATAACCATTGCACAAGAGTTTGACAAGTATTACAAAAAATGGATAATGCAAACAGGCTGGTCTTTCAGACCAATCCACATCAATCTGAGGTAATGGTTTAAATGCTGTAAATATTCATTTGATACCTTTGCCATAGTATAAACAATTTCTAACCACTCTCTTATACTTCTGAGGTTTCAAAAATACCATAAGGATTTATTTACTTCCTGTAAAACAACAGGAATTCTTAATCCTGTCAACAGATTACAGAACTGTTTTCTCTTTGAAGAAAAAAAGTAAGAAAGAAAGAAAAAGAAAAAGACCCTGTCATTCAAGTTCTTTGTGAAATGCTGCCATCTATAGTGGTTCATAGGGTATTGCTTTGCTTGCCAATGTCAAAGAAAACCACAGGACTGATTACTTCACAACGTGGTTAGTTCAGTAAATGAAGCAGTTCTTGGTCAATAAACAGGAATATAAATTATGGTCTTGGCTGGAATTGAAACATTAGAAACATGGAGTTGGCACCAGTTTCCACCACAACTATTTCTTGGATGGTAATGAACAGCATTGGTAGCTATCTGCTGCAACATTTGATCAAGGTTTTCCTTCTTTGCTGTCCTTTTTGCACATGCACTCTCCCCCTATATTTCAGAGCCCTGAACACATCCCATAATTCCCTGCCACCTGCTATACAGACATATGCATCTCCAGGCACATTATTTTCTGTATCTTTAAAATGAGCAAATAAATACATGAGAAATCAACATTATCTCATTTATAATCACTCAGTTTTTTTCTTATCCTTAAAAAAACAACAAACTCTAAAACATGTATGCATTTCCCCAGTCTCCTCTAATCACGTTGGAAGTATCACAGTTTGTTCCTCAATATTTCTGCTAAGAATAATACAGTGAGGTGTTGAGATGCTACAATGATGGGCCATATATGGAAGTAGACAGACACTGTACTTTATATGTACAGCATACGTGAGTCACATACTTTCTCTGAAGACCTATAGTATATACCATCTCTCAGTGATAATTCTTTGATGCAGAATAATTATTTCAAAAGATGCTACTTGGAAGCTTTTCAAACTTTTGTTAAGAAGCAGGAACTAGCCTGAACCAACATCCCAATTCTAGATATCCCCATCATCATGTGACCAGATCTATCCAAGTGATAAATAGAGGGATATTTTAATAATTTAAATTATAAGTAATAATTTGCAGGACTAATCATTAAAATACAAAGCAAAAGAACTAAAAATTGGAACAAAAATGCCATCTTGTATCCAGAGGCATGGGACAACAGGAGAAAGGCTGGTAGGCAGAATTGATGAAAGAGGTCTACACTCTTTTTTGTACAAGCTGTTCAAATCTTCCCCCATGGACTCTTCCTCTCCCACCTAACTCCTTGACAGACCAGTTCCCTGTACTGAAATGTCATCTGCAGATGTACGTCACTGCAGAAAAAAATACCTCTTCTGCCTTTGGGAGAAACTTAGGGCCAATTCTGCTCTCATTTACTTGACTAAATGTCAATGGGGCTTGCTGGTAAGCAAAAGCAAAGTGTGTAGCAAAATACTTACTCACACTATATCATCTTCCACCAAAAGGTCTCAGTACCTGTTGATCTTTGTTTTCCTAACAACTAGAAGCTTTCTGGGCAGGAGGACATTGTAAACTTCTGCTTTGTCTCTCTACAATCAGGAAATCTTACCATGTTTCTCATCTTTACGCTCCATATTGTCCATGGATAGTAGCATGTGCATAGCTTGTAACTAAGCAAAACAGAACCAAATCGCTAAATACCTCCCCCTCTATTGTTATATGCAGTATAGTTGTAGCTATGTCAGTCCCAGGATAGTAGAAAGACAAGGTGGATGAGGCAATATCTTTTACTGGACTAACTTGCGTTGGCGAACAGAAGTTGATCCAATAAAAGCTATTACCTCACCCACCTTGTCCCCCTCTATTGGTAGTTTGACAGGAGGCTGTTTAATCAGCAGAGTTCCATTAACAGTGTGAATTATGAAGAAAAACAAGACTCATAGGGGAAGTTAAATTTTAACTGTTACAAAGGCATCAATGAAAGGCCAAAGTTTGCAACATTTCTGGAGAATGCCCAAAGGCAGAAGTTGTTATTAAAAATGCAAACATCCACCCGCCCCTCTTTTCCCACAGAGAGTGAAGGTGACCAAAGTTCTATTAGGAACAGTAGCAAAGAGCCAAATACTTCCTTCATTATGCAGCTGGTGAGCCAACCACATTTACCTATAGTGCTTAATAAGGAGTGGCAGCTCTACTTGTCTGGCTTTTGGTGATATAAATTTTAAAAGATGGGCCTTCTGGGTTTTCCTATTTGCCAGCTCACAACATAATCATGTACAATAATCTTATATTGCTTTTGGGATGATCACGTTTGCATTTAATTCAAACTCATCTGAACAATGTCTGCTCAGATAACATTGCCCGAGCTGCAATCAATGCTACATCAGAAAGCTTGGCCAAGGCCCAGTTTGTTGCACATCACTAAGGAACAGCTTTCTCGTTGTATTTCAATGTGGTGGTAATACTAGTGTGTAAGGCTAAGAACATCGTACATGATGATATTATGTCAGCCAAACAGCTAGGAATGCAGAAAGAAAGCCTGCTTTCTGAGAGTGTTTCTGGGAATGGTGCAGGCCCTGAAGCTCCGCAATCATCAGGACTTTAGGCCATACCAAGCTGGAGATTTTGAATACCCTCCAATTGCTATCCAATATAGTGTGTACTGAAATGACAGCAAATAGGCTGATAGTACAAGCCAGAAAAAACTGGAAAGGGAAGGAAAATAACACAATAGTCTCTTTATTGAAGCCATAATATCAGTTTGAATTTAAAGGCTGGGTCATAAGCACAGCTGGTCAAATGCTACAGAATCAGTGCTCACAAATGTTTGGTTCAGCCATGATCATGCCCTTTATTATTCACTATTGGAGTAAAATGAAACCCTGTGCTAAGGGCTATGTGGCACATAAGTTCCACAGAGTTTAAGTGGGAATCAGGGGGGTGCACAGACATTATATTGGCCCTCTGCACAGGGATGTAACATCACCCTTTGTAACCAGTCATGTAAATGTATCTTTTTTTGTACAAACGTCTTTTTGGGGGAGAAGAGTGGGGCAAATGGCTGTTCTTTTTGTGAATAATGTATTCACATGTGAACAAGGATATCCCTGCATGAACAAAGGCATTCCCTACATATTGCGCACAATTCATTACCTGAAATTTGACATTAATTTTTCTCCTTTTAAAAGATTTTCAGACACATAAGCAGGTAGCAAAACCAACAACATGTGACTTAGGAAAATCATATGCAAAAAAACAAAAAAACAAGTAGCGAGCAGTCAAAGAAAACAGATCACCAACAACCCATACGGCACAATGGTAACACAAATAATAAATAATAATAATAGGCTAGAAATTGTTCATCTTAATTATGTGATGAATACTTAAATATAGTGAATCACACTCATCTCACATAGAGAAAAAGACTACATTTGTCAGGTAATTAAGTGACAACAGATGATTTGACCAGCTGTCCTCATGACTGTATGTAATGCATTAAATGCTCCTTTAATTAACTTTATTCTTCTAAACAGTCTACCTTTCTCATATACTATAAAAACAGCACCATGGAAATTTCCAGTTTCACCAGAGAAATTTGGCTGTACACTTATACAGGGGTATTTTTTAACTGACAGATCTGGTTCAGTTACTGAAGAGATCTTCATATTTCCAGACAGAACAAACAGTAAAGGTCTCATTGTAGTGTGTACTGTAAACAGTGGGTCTTACTCTAGAATTCAGATGTCATACACCTGCCATTAGACACAGTGCACACCTTTTTTTAGTTAGCACAGGTGCCTGGAAGGCTGAACAGGAGATGAAAAACCATTTTCGAACACATTTTATTGGGCTGTGACATTCCTATATTGCAGAGGTGCTTCACATATTAGAAGAAAATAACTAAGAGACAATATATACTAGATAGCATGACACAGTGATATTAAGTCTAGAACACATGAATAAAAAGTGATTACAATGCGTCAAATACATTTATATTTTGTCTTAGATAGGATTCTTTATGTTTGGTAACCATAGCTTGTGCTGATGATATAACACATGCTGACACCAAATATCAATTCTAGGTAAATCCAATTAAGCCCAGAAGCAAAACAGCTGGATTAGCAGTTCACTGCATAAATTATTTGTCTTCCATTTACTTTGTCTTTTTGCAAATGAGCCTTTTAACATGAAAAAATTTAGCTCTCAGTTTCCCCATTATTCGTCTCAGAAGCCTAAAAAGAAGCAAATATATTGAAATACTTTCTCTTTTATGCTAAAAATGTATTTGATATGATTGAGGTTCCTCTTCTTATCTCCCAAAATTATAGATGGGTTTCCCTTTTTTGTGCAGAGGTTTTAGGGAGTGTATTTATCCTGGTATCATATCAAGATGCTTCCTTTCTTCCAGAGGGTGTACTGCTGCATAATTATACTAAATTTTATCTTTATTCGCCTTTTGCAATAGTAAATAAAGAGGGTATAATGTTGGCAAGACAGTGGAGTTACATTAATCATCATTTGTATTAAGTCAAAACACCATAGACATATAGGAAACATTTAATTTTATTTCCCTTTTTGGCTATTGTTTTCATGTATTATATAGCTATTGACATAAAGGGCAATGTAGATCTTGAGAATCAATACATGCTACTCTTGTAAATATTTAGATAATTACAAATTTTAATGATTAATTGATTTATGTCATTCTGTTAATGACACATTGAAAATAAGGGGTTCTAATCTCTGTTACACTAGAGTAAATCTAGAGCAGTGATGCACTCCCAGAATTTTAATAAAGGATTCCTTTAAAAAATTTCCATCTCAGTCGATGAAACATATAACACTACATGGATGAAATTCTGTTCTTTCTCCTGCTCCTGAAAAAAAAATCCATCAATGCCATATTCGTTTCCCTCCTCCATTCGCCCCTGCCCCAAAAAATCAATCCATTCCCAATTCTCTTTCCCCAAGGTCCACATATTCAACCTTCAAAAATCTACAAATTACATACTCTTGCCCTTAAATCCTTCATTACTTCCATACATGGGTTAGGTTCAGCTCAGCCCCCTGCTACAGATCCCAGTGACTTTCAACCTTGGCAACCGGTTTATATTGGTTTTCATATTCAAAGTAATCTCTGCAAGGAAATGGGCAAAAAACGTACTTCTGAGTTTCTCCTTCATGGAGCCCAGGGGCCATCTCTAATAGTAAAGGGGTCATACATGAGTCCCTGCAAGCCCCCTCCAACTCAATGAAACAGTCATTCAATTCAACACAATGGAGGGGTGCACACTGGGGCAATCAAGATCAGAATCTGGACTGAAGAGTGGTAATAAAACATCAAATATAGTTTGCTGAATGAATTCTGACACGACGTGATTATATTTAAATTATTTAATTTTAAACATTTCCGACATCTCTTTATGAGCATTAGGTGCCTTTTAAAATGTTTATGTCGTTTTTGTCTTAATTTGTAGGTGAGGGGTTAATTTCATGTTATCTCTTTGCTGTGAATGCAAAAAGAGGAGATGTAAAAAGTCTGGATTTTACAGTTAAGGGTACATTGTACATGGGGACAACTGGAGACAGGTCACTATTGGTACATCTTTCACATATTTTCCAGTGATATTTACACTTCTCTTTGCTACATCTGCCTATATCCAACTCTCCCTATACAAGGTCTAGTCCTGCTCCCGTTGAAGTTAACTGAAGTTTTGCTATAGGTCAGGTGTATAAGTCATAGTGTTCATGGATCATGTTTTTAAAGGATGTTTCTACATTTAGATTAATTATGAAAAGAGAATAATTTGGCTCTGCCATTTAATCTTCAGGAAAACTTTCAAGTGACTGACAGCAAGGAACATCCAATGTGGATGATGGTGACACACAAAGTACTCATGTGGCATGAAATGGCATGTGATTTGGCATGCCTTAATTATTGTACTAACCCAAGACAAAATAAAAGCCTCACTTTCTGTCACAAAAATGCTGCACACAACACACTTCACCTCCTGAATTTCCTAGGTAGGTCTTTGCTCTTCCACATCTGATTAATCTAAACCAGCCAATATAAGAGATCTGCATGGGGGAAAAAAATCATCTAATTAGCAACCAAACTGGTGAAAGGTCATTGCTTTGTGCGTGCGCACACACACCAAAAGCATTCTGGTCTCAAATATTTTACTAAAGAAAGAAAAGCAATGCAAGGTCGTTTTTGAAAGTGGAAAACTATTTTCAAATGTGACAATGAGCAATTTCTGTTTTGGGCACATTCAGATCCAGTTCTTGATTTTCCCCATAGGGATGTATTTCACCTTTGTCACTGTAAAGAACCACGGTATTCTTCATGAAAAATGATGAAATTTCACCCTGGATCAAATATGAATAGCTACAAAAATAACAGTTGTCAATCTAAACCAAATTAAATTTACTGTAAATTTACTCCCCCTCCTTTATGAGTGTTGAAGACCAATATAGCAGAACCAGTGTGGTCCTTCCACACAGGATAGATGATAGAAAGCCCACACTATCATATTCAGACCCTGATTCTACATCTGACCCAGTGTGGCTGGGCACGCAGAGTCATTTGCGGAATCAGGGTCTCAGACTGCACTCTACATCCCCTATAGACCACAGAGAAGTGCTCTCTGCATGGCAGCTCTCTTTGAAGCAGCTTGGAAGGGGATCCATTGTGTTTCGTGGTTTGTTTTTTAATGTCCAACTGGCCAGAGTCAAATATTATTGACTCAAGATTATACTAGAAGAAATTCTGTCTACGGAAAGTCTAATTCTTATCAGAACTTTCCTCCAAAAAAGGAATATTAATATTCCCACATCAACTCCCACAGAACTCGGATATCTTATTTATGAGAGTCGGGAGTGAAAAATTGGGTCAACAAGCAGGAAGGAGTGATACAGTTTATAGAGCACAAAGGGTATCACAGTGTGGGGTAGTAGTGCAAGAGAGTCCCTCTTGAGCAGAAATTTTGGGCAGTTGGAGGAGAAGGAGAAGCTGTGATTCTGAAATCATTACTCTTACGTTCTCCCTCCAAGAGGTGAAAAGTAGTGTACTTCAGTCCTGATCCTGCAATGAGCTCTGCATGTGCAGAACTGTGAATTCATACAGATTTCATTGCAGAATCAGGGCCAGGGGTAAACAACTCAGATCTGGGGAAACAATTCAAAAAGTGTTGTGAATAGTTTATTCAAAAAATTCCTGACATCTATATGTGAACTAGTTATTCAACGAGACCTATAAGCTAGGTGAATAATGTAACATATATATTTTTCATAAAGTATTCAAAATATATCACAAAATCATAACATAAATTGTTAGATGAATACTCTTAAGCTATCTTTAATAATCAGTGTAAGAAAATGGTCTCGCTTAAAGAGCTATCAACATTTTTAACATGGGATATTGAAAACTGCAGCTTTTACCATCAAAGCTTCTGTTTCATAGACCATGTTATTTCCTCTGATGATGCGTGGCCTAAAAATGACTGTATCATGGAAGTTCTGAATGTGTTGTCTCGTGAAAGTGCTGAATTGTGCTGTCTCAGCACAATGACCTGATGGACTTTGGTATGAATTAGTCACTGATATCGTGGGACCATTTGAATGTGCATACTTGACCTGACATTATTCGATAGCACTGATTGATTACCATAGTCAATGCCTGAAGTAGTCTTACATCACATAATATCCCTGATTTCATTATCTACTTGACTTTGCTGTTTAGCTACAAAGGAAGCAAAGCATAAATTGCCTGATAATACACCTCAATTTCTCTCTAGTAACTATACGACCCTCTTGCAAGAAAGCCATGTTTGACATAATGGAACTGAATTTTAATTTTAATTATTTATACCTTTAATACTCATGGTTTCTCAAAGCAATGAGTTTACAAAGCAATGAGTTAAATATTGT
The DNA here is from genome assembly GCF_011386835.1 of Chrysemys picta bellii. Classification (NCBI taxonomy): domain Eukaryota; kingdom Metazoa; phylum Chordata; order Testudines; family Emydidae; genus Chrysemys; species Chrysemys picta. The sequence goes on along the minus strand of NC_088792.1, from coordinate 176,644,284 downwards.
ACCAGTATGTGTCGTGATTGTGTAGAAAGCAGATGATGGCAAAAGCCCGGGTAATCTTTGAAGCTGTTTCACTTAAGGCCCAAACCTGCAAGATCCTGAGCACCCTCAACTCCCAGTGAAACCAGTGGGCATTTAGGGCACTCAGTATTTTGCAGGAGATGGAAATGATACATTTGAAAGAAGAAATTCAGCCCATACCCCTACCGTGGACTACATCAACCATTCATTCTGGTACTGCAATATATCCCAAATGGGCAACAGCTGCTGATTATTTTTGATCATTGCCGTCAGTACTCTGGCCTGAGTACCAATACAGTGCACATAGTGAACATCTTTAAAGTAGCTCATAGTTGTATCAAAGGAATCAGCAAAAGCTCAAAGTTGCTATTATCTTTTGAAACTTAAACAGTAACTTTTGAAAATGTCTTTCAAAAACACTCAGATTGTAAGAGAGAGAGAACTTTAGAAGCCCCACTATTTTTTCATTCAAAAATCTTACTAAGAGTATTTTAATCTAAATTCAGTCTACACACCATATGAACAGGCCATATTCACTCTTACACAATCCATATTCAAGTCAACCAGTTTTCATCCTAACTCTTCTACTCTGATCCCTGCACTCCATAAGCTCTTTTAAAATCCCTGTCTCATACTATCAGCTGTCCCAAATTCCACACCTACTCTGTCAGCAGAGAATACAAAAAGTTTCCTATATTGCACAATCTGATGTACATTCATGCTCAGCCACAGACCTGAAAGTGGATCTTTCAATAAGCACGGTTATAAATCTAGTTTTCTTCATGCATTTCTAAGACACTTCCCTATGATATTTTGCAATTGCCTCTATAAAGTCCTAAACTCTGTGGGTGTTAATATAATTTGATCCATGATTAAGGCAATTTTTGGCCTGTGAGTTCTTTGTTGTTTTATCCACCCACACCAACAGTTGCATAAGGCATCCTCCAGTTTCCACTATTTATTTTGATCTTGTGCTGGTCCGTTCAGGCTTCTGAATGTCATGCTGATGGATTTAGCTTCTTTCTCTAGTGTTCTATATACTGTTTTTCTAAGTTACCGTCTTCTTCTTTTTCCAGGTGTGGTCCATGTTATCACCTGATGTGGAAGTGGTGTTGGTAGCATCCTTAAAGTGTCTCCTAAATACGTCCATCATCTTTTTACCATATTCAATTCTTTAGGTTGGCACATTCTTCTTAGAATTTCTGATGTTGCAAGAAACTCTTTCCAATTAACTCTGAAGATCTTTCACAGGTATTTATATTTGAATGAGTTAATCTTCTTATTAATTTCTGTTGTAGATTTCCATTACTCTGGTCAGAGAGGAAATTAGACATGATGTCAGTTCTATGAGTTGCAGAATATTTAAATATCTCTGAAATCATGTTTAGTAAGCAGTGCTAAAAAGTGGCAAACTTTTGAATCTCAGTTGCATTTTATGTAGCAAGCAAATAATAGGAGCATCTGTGAACAAAGTGACTCATTTTCTACTCCAATTTATTTCAAACGAGCAGCAAAACAAGTATGGACATGCAGGGAATCAATTCTAAATTCAATTCTCAATTCTACCTAATCATAAGAGGACTGCTCATACCAGAAAACCGGTGGATAATTAGCTTTCCATGAATTCTGGAAAGTGAGTTTACATCTGTGTTTCTCATATTCCTTTGCATACTTTTTCCATTTCACATGCTTTACACTTCTTTGACATGGGCTTTCAATATTACCTGATGTTGATTTAGACTGAAGTTCTGCCCCCGTAAAATAGTCACCTTGGAGCTCCGATGGCTGACTCTCCAAAAACTTCAGTGTTGCCTCTGGTCATTCACAGGGAAAAGTTCCTGGCTTTTGATTCATTCAGGTCTCAGGTGTCCCTTCTCATTGTCCATTGACTACTTTCTGACAATGTGGGCTCTTGATGCTATTGCAATGGGAGGCAATAACAGTGTTTCCATCAAGGCTATGAAGGACACATTTTCCCGCCCCTCCCCCCCCCGAGTGGTATTGCAAATGGTACTCTATTTACATGAGCTCCTTGGATCTGCAGGACATTACTTACAAACAGATGGCAAATGGAATGGGGCTACTCAGTTTTCTGGCAATAAAAGTTATCTTTCACCAGAAGGAATCACAACCAGAAGCAGTATCTACTGACAAGCTGTATTACTTATGCATAACCTTCTTCTCCTTTTTCCATCTGAATCTGAACCATCACATTTCAACAGTTATGATAAAGCAGGGGTTCTCAAACTGGGGCTCGGGACCCCTCAAGGGGTCGCGAGGTTATTACATGGGGGGTCATGAGCTGTCAGCTTCCACCCCAAGCCCCGCTTTGCCTCCAGCATTTATAATGGTGTTAAATATATTAAAAAGGGTTTTTAATTTATAAAGGGTGGGGGTCGCACTCACAGGCTTGCTATGTGAAAGGGGTCACCAGTACAAAAGTTTGAGAACCACTGTGCTAAAGCCTGTAACTTTCCATCCTATCTTCCTGGACCAGGTCTGCTTTTGTACCACTATGTTCCTTCTCCCATTAGCAGTAGAGGAATGATAATAATTCTAGCCTTAGACTTTTTCCATCTCAAGCCACTGCCTTGTCCATCCACAGCACTGTCTTTTAGCCTGGAATGAGGCATCCCAAACTCCTCTCTCCTATTAAGCTTTCCATTGTACTTCAGAGATTATTTTGAATAGCTGCCAGGCATTTCAGAGTTGATAACTCCTTAGGTCTACATGCAGCACTATCAGCCAGCCAAGGAACGAAAACCCAAGATAAACTACCAGGTTTACTGGGTCACTCCTATACTATGACCATCCATTGTGACTAACTCATTAACTAGGTGAAGTTACTACTCAGATCTTCACTGCTCTCCAGACCACTTAAACGCTCTGCAAGGTATCTTGGGACTATATACACTGCTACCTCGATATAACGCGACCCGATATAACATGAATTCGGATATAACGCAGTACAGCAGCACTCCGGGGGGGGGGGGGGGTAGGGCTGCGCACTCCGGTGGATCAAAGCAAGTTCAATATAACACGGTTTCACCTATAACGCAGTAAGATTTTTTGGCTCCCGAGGACAGCGTTATATCAAGGTAGAGGTGTATATCAAATTGCTTCTAATAAAAAGGATGGGAACCTACTTAGCATATGGACGACTGTGCATTACAGCAGCCCCAATCCTTCAGCAAATTTCTTCATTTATATTTACTAATCATGCAAAACATTTTCCCAGATAATGGTAAGAAAGCAATTAAATACTACCTGTTGTGAATAAATAGGTAAGATTGTGTTGCCTCTGGTATATTTGATATATTAGGTGAAATGCCTTAAAAATGACCAGTAGATATTTTTAGGTGATAATTATGTAATTTAACTTTTACAACAACATTTGTATGCCTTAATTTGTGTGTGTGTATGTGAATGCTAACAAATAACCTTAGCGATAATTACCATATTTCGCTATTTAAAGAAATAGACAATGTGTAGTTAAGTGGATCCTCCCAATTTCTCACTTTGTTAAAGTGCAATTCTCACAAAATAACCCATGGTCTAACTAATTTCCAGCAAAGATTCAATAGCAGAGTGCAGTAGTGAAAATTCATATCAGTGAGTCATCGTTCAAACCATATTATAGAATATTTACTAATGTACTATGAAGTATTCTCACGAATAATTTAAACAAAGCTTGTTCTAAACTGACCCTAACCTAAGGCACTTGTAGAATGCCAGGACTGTATCATCTAAGAATAAACTTGTAAAAATAAATAACAAATAAATGTTGTATTTGTAAATATTTTTAATGCTTGCTTTGCTTATGAATAAAGTTTTGGAATCCTCCATCACCCATGTGAATTAGTGAGGATCTTCTTTATGAATTGAATTATGTTATTGGTTATTCATAGCACAAATATTGAAAAATTAAGAACTTTTGTAACACACAATCTTTCTTAACATTCTAAAATGTATTGTACAATTAATAGAAATCCCACTTGAGGAGGGTCAGATTCTGTCACCCCTCACTCACCCAGCAATACCTTCCTTCATGAATAATCCCATTTGGTGAAACTCCATTGACTTCAACAGGACCAGGATTTTTCGCATTATTTCAGTGGGACACCGAAGTAAGTAATGCTCAGTATAATGCGGGGTATCAGAATCTTGATGTGGTTTGGAAAGCCAAAAGGATCTATTTGTCCCTTTGACAAACGCTGGCTGCTATCCTGGGAATCAGTTGCCTACTTCGTATAACTGCCTGACTGTCCTTCAAAAAAAGTCATGATGAATATAAACCAGAAGAAGTGACTTAACTAAAGCCAGGTTTGGGCTTCTTTAAGAGCTTTCAGAACAAAAAGCGAGAGAAAGTTCTTTGTGGCAAAATCAAAACTGTATGTCAAATGTTTGTTATTAATAAATAATATTAATAATGCAAATCCAGGCTGTGGTGGCTAAGATTTTACTGCTTCATTTATAACTCTTCCTTATATTTTATTTACCAATAAATATATTATTTTTCATGTCTCAATACCAAGAAATCTGGTTAGTAAAAATGCCAGATTCTTTTATTTGATTTTATTTGATTTCATTAGGGACCATCAGCCTAGCTGCTTAAGTGCCCGACTACTGTTTGCAGTTAAACATTCATTAGGGAATCCCCAGTGGGTTCATTTGTTTCACTGAGGTCCAATTACAGTGCCACAAAAGCAGTTTTTGCAGCAATTAGCTGCTTTTTCCTGTTTATGTTCTGTCTCTTTAGGAAGAGGACTATTTTGTGGAGGTCAGATTTTTAATTAGGCACAATTTAGGGCCAATAAGAAAACTGATAATTTACTAAATGGCTGTGGTGGACTTAACTGCTCAGAGCAGAGGTAAATAACACAACAGGGACACCAGGAATATGCTCTCCTGGTGTGCAGAGCTCAGAGCCCTATAAAGTAAGGAATAGATTATGTGTTAAATGGCTGTCATGGGCTACGCTGTGTTGCATATAGCACCAACAAGATAACCTCAAGAGACATATTTTTGTACATGGTTAGAGAGATTCCATTTTGATTTGGTACCTTGAAAGAAGTAGTTGCAAATTGGTGATAAGATTACCCATTCTTAAAGATTGTCAGTTAACTTTCTTCTGATACACGTTAAGCTAATATCAAAGTGTTTCTTGTGAAGTGTTGACACATATTGTATCTTAGTACAATGATAAGACTGCTTCATGTGTCTTCCCGTACTGCTGTGTAGGTTTATGTTTTGCACAATTAAAATAGGAACTGCATTTTCCAAACCATAAATTAAACTGTCATGTGTGTAAGTGGCTATGTATCTTGGGAAACCAAGTGGAATTGTAATAGGAATCAAAGAGTCAACATCTAGAGGAAGTAGGATTTCAATATTATGATTTTCAAATATATCCTTAGAGGTTAAACAGAATTGTTACCTTAGAATGTTCTCATTTGAAGTCTGATTCTGGAGTTTCAGACATGAAATCACAACAAACATTTCTTAAGAGACCCACAGCTGGATGAAATGTTGCTCTCTTACAGGAAATGGATAAGAAAGGCCAGAAGGTCACTGCATTTTTTCTACCAACCTTTGACCCAGAACTCAATTGCAGAGTCATAGCCAGACATAGTAAAGAAATAGGACCAGCTGGCAGCAAAACTTATGAACACTTCAGTTCTGCTGCCAGTTTCCATTTTTGCAAGGGTTTATAGGGACATACTGTAGATAAGAGAAAAAACACTTATACACACTAATAAGAAATCCAACTAAGTTACATGCTTACATAGAGGGCTGTCACTGCACCTGAGCACATGGACAAGGAGCACAGGAACAATGAGGTGTTCATTTTTTTAAAAAAAGGTATCTTGATCAGAACACACTAGACGGAGTGTGAAAGCTAGAGGCCTGAATTTACTAACCACTTTAGCTCTGAGAGACACTGCTGCTTGGCAGTCTGCCACTACACAATCAAATCTATGAGTGTGGGCTAATTTCTGCATTTAACAACATTCCAATGAAAAATGTAAAATTTCAGGTATATTTAAAAGTTTTGCTGGGAAATATTCATAATGTGAAATCCAGTTGGACACTCTGACTGTTTAGATATCCAAACAGACAATACCAAATATAGATTAAGCAGGTTTGATTGTATATAGAAACAGAGTTAAAAGAAGTTTAGGCAAATGACAGTGTTAGTTTGCAGTGCAGAGCAGTGTAGCCGTGTTGGTCTCAGGATATTAGTGAGACAAGGTGGGTGAGGTAATATCTTTTATTGGACCAACTTTTGTTGGCGAAAGAGACAAGCTCCCCAGCTACACCAGGGGTTGGCAACCTTTGGTACGCGGATCGCCAGGGTAAGCCCCCGGGCGGTCCAGGACGGTGTGTTTACTGGCCGCATCCACAGGTTCGGCCAATCGCGGCTCCCACTGGCCATGGTTCGCCGTCCCAGGCCAATGGGGACTGCGGGAAATGGCGCGGGCCAAGGGATGTGCTGGCCGCCATTTCCCGCCGCCCCCATTGGCCTGGAGCGGCGAACCGTGGCCAGTGGGAGTCGCGATCGGTCAAACCTGCAGACGCGGCAGGTAAACAAACTGTCCTGGCCCACCAGGGTGCTTACCCTGGCGATCCGCGTGCCAAAGGTTGCCGACCCCTGAGCTACACAGTGCTCTTCTTCAGATCTGTATAGCTCAAAAGGTTCTCTTTTTCACCAACAGTAGCTGGTCCAATTAAAGATATTATCTCACCCACCTTGCCTCCAAGTTAGCTAGAAAAGTCAACTAGGCCAAGAAGAGATCAAGATAGACTAAAGAGTTCAGGTTTTGAGATGCCTGGAAACAAATTGCAGATCTTAGTATCCTAGTGTTGGTGAACTGATCCTCTCTTCTTTGGACAATTGTAGGGGGAAGGTGTGTTGCAGGTTTGTGTAAAGTTTAGGGTTCTCTGTTCTAAATTATCTTTTACAATGTAAAATGTATTCTTACAATGTAAGTTCAGTTCAGACTTGCAGTTTATTCACTGCTTGTGACCTTCTGTCAAATGAAGTCGTGGTCTGAAGAGACTCTCATTTCAGTTCATTGCTTTTATCTCTTGGTTTTTAAATCTAAATTATGTTTTCCAAACCATTTCCGCCAGGTTTTTAAGCAAATGAACAACATTGTCAGTGTTGATATAACAACAAGAGAAGTAACCACAATACAAAGAGCAACACATATATCAACATTAACTGCTAATTGCTTTGGAAACTACATTTCATTTGGAGTCCAGCATGACTTGCAAAGTATTCAGGATAGTAATTAATAATAATCAGCAACTGAAGTAACTCTACATAATGTGCAGTACCAGTTTCTCAAAAGGGGTAACATAAACACACATTGTTTAGAATGAACTCAACAGTCAAAAACAAAAAAATAAAATAAAAAATAAAAGCCAATTTAAGAATGTTGTTTGTAACTTTGTGAATTTTATACTTTTTTGCTTAACTCTTCACCTTGACTAGATAACCACCCTTTAGCCCAAAGTCTCAGTTTGTGGTCTCTTGTATAACCATAAATACACTTTTCTAAGCATAAATTCACTTAAATAACAAGGAGATGTGCTAAACATCAAGGCGATAGGTATCATACATGCAGCAGCTAAGTCAGACAGCTATATAGAACTGCACCTCTCACGGGGGTTGGGGACATCACAGGGCGAACAGATTTCTGAATACTTGAGGTAACAAGACAGATATATTTATCTACACAGCAAAATTTCAGAGGGTTTTTTAGGTAGCATTTCCTTCATTTGAACTAATACTGTTAAGTTCCCCAGAGATTGTAATACTTTTCCTAATTTGATTTTAGATTATTGTAGAGGTGAAGAATATCATTTTGAGGTGTCCAGGTGAACTGTTTAGTTAGTGCGAACTAAATTCAAACAAAGGGCCTGATCCTGTGAGGTCCCAAGCATCAATTTTAACAGGAATTGATGCTGCCAGCATCTCAGTGGAGATGTTCTGACAACCCTCCTGGTGGCTCATTTGCAGTTCAGCTCCCTGGGTTGGATGAATTCATAGCCATAGGATTAGAGATAGAACAGACCTGTTAGACCATTTACTCCATCAGCCTGTTATAGGGGTATGGGTGAACCAGTTCAGAGAAAATAAAACTTTTCTCCAAACTCTATCTGAACTTCTTTTAAGACTGAAGATATTTAATTAATGTGTTTACTATTTTTTATTTTCACACTCCTCTCTCCTCCTCAGTTCCCAATCAAACACACAAATACAGACACTCAAAAAGAAGATCCATACAATATGTTCACTTTAGCCAGAAACATGAAATACTGGCAATCTCACGGGACAAGCTGCTGTTCTGGTATTTGCACCTCAGTGTTGCATCCCCAAGAGGATAGAATAGTCCAATCAACACATTTTTAAGTGCTTATCTGGACCTCAACCCTTTTTTGCCTCCATCCACCTTTATCTCCGAGTAAACATTATGCAAAGTGGACTGACAAGAAGCTTATGATAGCTGCCCAAATAAAAATCCACAAGCACTTCTACTTCCAACCCTGCTCCTACTGAAGCCAATAGAAACTCCCTGTAATTTCAGCTACAGGAGGGTCTAGCCCTGGAAAGCATAATTGAAATAACAACATGGACAAGTGGTTATTACTGAGTATTTCTTGCAAGTGTCTTTTGTATGTTCTCATGCTGATTTTGAGAACCCCAACCCAAAAGCAGACTGGTGATGTGTCCTGCAGTTTTGTTCTAGCCAACATTCTTCCTGGGTCAGAATTGTAGTCCAAGGAATTTTCTCTCTCAGTAGATACCAATACTGCCTGTAGCCTTATAAAAAGTTATTTAGACAAATGGTTAAGCAAACTTAAAATTATACTTGGCAGGTTATTAGACCAGAATATTGGCTGAGGTCATTTGATATTTAAAAACTAAATGAAAACAGGCAAATTATTCACAGTATGTTTCAAAATTGATTACTTACCATATGCACACAATTGTTTTTCTACAAGAGAGTATTTCAATGCATGTCTATTTAAAAAAAAAAACTTAACATCCTCTTAGAGAAATAAGAAAGGAAACAAATACAAAAACATTGTTTAAAAAAGCAGCCTTTACGTTTCTTATGACTTTATGCGGCAGAAGCAAGGAAATACAGAGATAAGGCTGAAAAATCTGACCATATACCAACCTATTATGTTGAGGTATTGTAGAGGTCTGGTAGTATTTGAGAGAGAGAGAGAGAGAGACTTGTAGTGAGTGAGTGAGTGTGTATGTACTACTCTGGCAGATTCATGGCCAAGATTTTCAAATTTGTGTGCCTAAAGTTAGAAACCAAAATTCACAGTTAGACTCCTAAATAGGTAGATTGTTTTTCATTGAGCTGAGTACCTGCAGCTCCCATTGACTGTCAAGGTTTTTGTTGGATTCCTGCAAAGCCAAAACATGTATCAGTTTCACACTGAACATTTTTGCTGCAGTTTTTCTAAGGCAAAACAATCAACTTCTTCCCCCTGCCTTCCTCCAATCCTGATATGAATGGAGGCCATCAAGTTGTTAATACTGATATGCACTTTTTAAAAAGTATGGGCAAAATATCTGTGTATGCTCAAGTAGTCAATTTTCAAACAGGATTCATTTGTCTATTCCAATTTTAAAAATTCCCAAATGATCCTAGCCCTCATTCTGAGCTAAGAGTCTGTAAAAACTCATTTTTTAAAATGAACCCATTTTCAGTAACAGGAGGAACTAATACAGGTATGTCTACACTTGGAGTTGGGGATGTGATTCCCGGCTCGAAGAAACGTGCTGGTGCTAGCTCTCATCAAGCTAGCACGCTAAAACTAGAGTGCAGCTACGAGTGGCAGGATGGGCTAGTCACCCAGAGTATATGCCTGTTAGAAACCCTAAGCATGAACTCAGGGCAACTAGCCCCTTGTACTGCTGCAGCTACACTCTATTTTTAGCCTGGTAGTTTGATCAGAGTTACCATGGGTATGTCTCCTCGAGCTGGGAATCACACTCTGGGCACCAAGTGCAAACATACCCCCCCACACAAAAATTAAGAAAATTAACAGCTAATCTGATTTCCTCCATTTTGAAACAAAGAAAAATATACACGTTTAAAGAACATTTGTGCTACATTGCAAGCCAGAGTAATATTTTTGCCCCTGAACCATAACATTTAAGTACTCAGAACTAAATTATATGCCAAGCTACATGCCATGGAACTATACTGAAGTTATTCAAACTGCATGGGTTATAGGTCAGTGCAGAAATTGGACCTGTTTTTTTTTTAGGAAACTGGCAAAACTTTAGTTACAAGAAGTGCAGCTGCTACTTAATACTGCTTGATGCATCTATTTAATTATGATAATGATTACAATAATCATCTGACCTCTGTTTCATCCTAGTTGTGTGGCTCAAAATGTTTCATTCATTGTTTCAAAATGATACTGTGAACAACAGATTTCATGATCAACAAATGGAGGCAATTCTATAGCATACACCTCTAACTAAACATCCTCAATGGAAATGGAAGAGAAGTTAGCATACCATGGCTGCATCTCAATAAGCGCTGACAGGATACATTGAGATCCATACCAAATCCTGCCCTGCCCACCTCTACCTGGTGGTGAGTCACCATTTACCAGAAAGCTGAGCGAACAGAAAAATAAAATCACAAACTGTGACTTCAAAATAGAACTTTGTCCATCTGTGCACCCCTTTTTATTCATTTTTTCCATATCTATTGTTGCAAGTAACATTTTGTTTATGTGAATGTGTCAAGTAGGTCCATAACCACAATTAGCTTAATTATGAAATTAAATTTGTTGCCATTGAATGCAGTAATAATTTGTAAAGGTGATAGCAGATCATTTAACACAAACGATATCATGCGACTTAGGTGAGTAATCACACAGCTTGACTAGCAAATGGCAAATCCTGAATATGCGAAGGAACATGCACAGTGACCTGTGTGCGAGTGATACATTGGATGGATTTTTTCCCCTTGAAATTATCTGACAAAACTTTTGCAAACAGAAAAAAAAAATCAGTCTTTGTGAATAGTTCATGAACAAGACAAAAGGACTACGTTTGCAAAATGCATTCTTTGTTATGAATTGTTTGTCCTGCTGTAGTCTACAAGGAGCATTTCCGAACATCACCTTCTCTTTCAGGTTATCTTCAGCAAGTACTATTGAAAATGGTCTCAACACTGCCATGGCACTAGACAAGGCAAACTGCTGCGGTGCTTTGTTATTTTAGTACAAGATATTTGTTTTTCCTGGAACAGCCATATGGATTTATCATGATAGCTATTAGCTACATCTTTATTTTATTTATTTAAAACAAATCTCAATGAAATCCCTGTACCCCCTAACCCATATCCTCCCTCAAGTGGCCCAGATTGAGTTCTCAGATTGTTTCTGGGACAGTTGCCAATAAGCACTAAAGCAAATAAACCAGGAAAGGGGAATTTGATTGTATCTATCCCGCAAAATCCTTAGATAATGTTGAGAACACCATGGCTGGTAGACAGGACCCAGTTTTTACTACACTGTTTACTGCTTTATAGATATTCTAGAAATGGGGGGTGTCGCACCATTTGAGAATGGAACAGAGGCCTCTGCTGGTTAGTTTTTGGTCTCAGTAGCTTTGCAACAAGGCAGCTGCTATAGTATCAAGTAGAGCTGCGTGAAATATTTGTATTGAACCTAAAACCCATTTGAAATGTATCCTGCATTCAAAAATGGATCCGTTTGGAACCTCAGCCCCCCCACTGCAGGACACACCAGCCACAATGTCTGCAGTGGAGCTGTAGCACAAAAGTTTGGTGAATATGATACAAAGGTGTTTACTCAGCAGGGAGGTCTGCAAATTTAGCTTCCAAACCCATTGTCTTCTCTCTCCATTTTCTTCCCACTAGTCCTGAAACTTTCTGAAAACAAGTGAGGGGTGCCAAGGGAGTAACTGGGAGTAGAAAATCATCAATTGTGACTAGTCTCTTGTGAGGATCCTTTTGGAGGTTTGAGCTCACCTCCTGCAGAGTTATGTTCGCCTTCAGCTACAGTGAACAAAAACGAAAGTTTCCTTTTACAAATCAAACCCTGTAGGGTTTGAACAGCCTTAGTGTCAAGTTGCACTTGCTTCTGTGTGTGTGTGATAAGTTAAATAATTAGACAAGGGAATACTGTTACAACTAAGTGAAAGATACCCATTGATTGCTGTAACGACTTGTTGAGGGTAGCCATCGGCGGTCATATGCTTAGCTGGTGTAAATCAGCTGATCTCTAGAGTTCAAATCAACACCAATTTACACCAGATGAGAATAGGGACCCAAGTATATTTTCTGGTGTATGTGGAAGACTCCGAAGTCTGTATTATTCCTTTGCCAGTATAAGATATAAGGACACCTGATGTTTCCCAAGAAAATTAATTAAAAAGTCAAGGGACGTACATTTTTCAGTTACTGGATTATCAGTGCAAATCTTTGTGTCCTGTAAAGTGCTAAGCATGCTGCCATCTGTTAAACAGAATCCACAATGTCACAGGAGGGCCATGCAAAGGGAGAGCCAGGATATGTAGACTGCTGCCATTTCTCCCCCACCCCCAAAAAGCTAACTTCCTTCTCTACAGTTTGTGTGTCCTATGGGCTGCCTGCAAACGCTGATCTTACAATAGGTTATTTAAATAGGAAAATAATGACACTTAAATGAATATGGAGGGACAACAATCTCATTATTTCAACCTTTCATTTATACTGCAATACTTCCATTCTTGCTCCTCAGATCATCTTATTAATTAGAATGTTCCACTCAGCTGCAAGTGTGATGAGTGCCTCAATGACTTTGCACTACCAGTAAATATCAATGCAGGAAATAAAAAGTACTGGGCCAGCGGACAAAAAGAGCATGGTTAAAAATGGGAACAAATTCAAAAGTGTGTTACAATTCATTGTACAAAACTAAAACTGTTAAAGTTTAAAAAGGCCTTTCGAATGGTTAGGAGATCATGGATCAGTATCCTTGAGGTTGTTGCATTTAGTAGTTTGTTGGCAAAAACCCTCCATGGGGAGATTTAACAACACACAGGATCAGCTGTCAGATGGAAAGTATTCTTGGAACCGGAGTGGCCAAGGGCTTGAGAGTGTGTGTGTGTGCGCGCATGTGCAGCTTTTGGCTGGAGCCCAAGGAGGCAGCCTGGGGTACAGTGAGTGTATGCAGGTACCTTCTTCTGAAGTGTTTGTTTTTCTTTCTCACTGGTTTCAAACATGCCTAGCATATCAGTGAAAGAAGAAGTAAACACTGCGCTGTCTCAGATTACATCTGTTCCCCAGGCCATCTCCAAAGCAAACATTGGTCACCCAATGAAAAATACAAGTATTACCTATTATTGGACATTCACTGCCCCGGCCTGACCACCAAGTTGAACAGTTAATGAATCTGCTCATTTCTAATAAAAATAAACCAAATAGAGGAAGTGGTCAGCAAAAGCTGAACTTGAAGACAAGAAGAAAAGGGGATTTAATAAAAAATACTCAGGGTTGACATTTCCTTTTTATTTGAAACAAGCTTTTCTTGGGAATGACATGACCGTGTAGATACTATTAGTAAGTCACAAGCTGGCGCCGGGTTTTAAGAACCTTACACATATGACTTAATTTGGGAGGCAATAAAAAGAACAAGGGATATTCCTCTCAACTAAAGCTGTAGCTTCAAACACATTAGAATATTTCAAAAGAATATAAAAGTATAGCAGTCTAAAAGGACCATACCACTAATTCTATTATGCGGTTAGAAGAGAAAATATTTTAAAATTGTACCTTTATTTTTTCTTTCTGAGTTGTTTAGTCAACCACATGGGTGTATGTGAAAGGGTGAGCAGAAAAGGGAGGACTGAGACCTCCAAGAGAGCTGATGGCAAACTGAAATTTGTCTCAAGGAATTTCAAATGAGAAATCTTTGACATTTTGCAGTCAAAAATTTTCAGTTTGACATGGGAAGTTTTGATCCTTTCTGAAACAATGCTTGTTGTTGCTTTGTATTGACATTTTAGCTTAAAATGTCACTTTGGGGTATTTTAAACTGATATAAAATGACATTTTAAGTCAAAATGACATGAACATTTTCATTTTAAAATATCAACTCAAAACAAACATTTATTTCTTGTTAGAAATTTTCTTGTTAGAAAGCCCAAATTGTTTCCTGGAATTGACATTTTCTGGGGGAAAATGTTGATGAAACCCTCTTTTTCAGCAGGAAAACTTTCTGCATGAAAAATTTCAATCAGCACTACTCTCCAGAAAGTAGATTTTTGGGTCCTCCAAGAAAGAAGCACTGAGAAATTAGAGCAACATAATGTGTACATTATATTTTTACATCCAGAAAAAAGCAACTGTGTAATTCTGGTCCAAATGGCTTTTATTTAAATTAAGGAAAACCAAAGAAAAAAAACAAATGTAAAATATCTATGGGAAAGAACAGTGCCTACAATGCACTCTGTAACAGCGGGCATCTTGATCTGAAATTTATCTCCAAAATGGAGGACTTCAGCCAGGCAGACACTTGATAAATATAAAGGTGCATACTTAAATAGACCACTGTATTTGAGCATACACCTTTTTACACTTAAGTTCCTGAGTGCATAGGGCATGCTTTTCCTTTCCACAGTTATGAAGGAATTCTGAAGTCTTTCTAGCAGCTGTTACGTATTGGATGCTATTTCATAGGAGAGTTGAAATGAGCAATTCCCCACCCCACCCAAACTCATATTGATCTTGAAGCTTGTATATATAACAAGTGTGGATGCTTTGGTCTTCAACACTAAGCTTGAAATTCCAATGGATCAGGCTATCAATATTTTTGCTTACAATCCAGGCTAAAGCTACAAGCGAGGTGGTGCTTGTAGTATCAATACAAGTATCAATTTAATATGATTTTTTTTTTATTACAGTACATTCAAGTCAACCAAGATTTTCAGAGAGAAAGGTTCAATCTCAATTCTGCTGGGCTGTAATGAAATATATGCGAATGGGTAATAACCATCAGACTGCACAGCAGAACCACTAAACTTCTATGTAGCCAAAGCAAATCTTGAATTTAATATTTTGGCCCTCAAGGAATTTAGTCCTAATACAAGTATTTTCATCAGGACCTGATGGGTATGCTGTATAGATACATGGGTATTGCTCTTCAGTCAACATTATCAATATATAATAATCCATCACAACTTGGTATCTCTGAACCCTCAAATTTCTCTGTCTAAATAGTACTGATAGAAAGCCCTTGAAAAGTTCAGAAATTTTAATTCAGTTTTGCTAAACTGCTGCATGTTTGGATGATTACTATATTTTCAACTCTAAAGACTGAAAAAGTAGGGTCAACTCCATATTACTCAGTCTTATTCTGGCAAACTTCTATTGAATTCAATTGACATTTGCCTTAGTAAGCATGTCAAGATTTAGTCAATGGACTGGAAATCTGAAGAATGGGCGTTCAAGATTTCCTGAACTTTCCTGCTTTTGTTCAGCCAAGAAATATGGAAGAGTAACTTCTCTTGTGGTATTTTGCCACTTCTGTTATGGAACCAAAAAGTGCATAGTAGTGAAAAGAATTAACAAAGCTCTTTTCCAACCTTTTTGGTCTGAGTTTTAAGCAAAGGATTGTGGGGTGATTTGCCATATTTTATCCAGACTATTTGGACAATTGCTACTATTTCTTTCTACAGTTTCTAATTGATTTATTTTAGACATTTTCATGGTGCCTCATCACAGTGTAGCCAAATGCCTTTAAATACTGTAGACCAGATTTGGCACAATTGATGCCATCTGAGAATCTGGCTCTGTTTTGTTAAACATGAATAGTGATAGTAGTTATTTTCTTAAAATTCATTCGTCTCATGTTCTCTACCTACATACTGAAGAAACAGTTTGGGAAGTCAAGATTTTTAAAAAGTTCACTCTAATTGTTTCATGAAAAAAATTAAACATTTCAGCTGAACTCAAAGCTTCTCTTAGACATCAGACATGGTTATTACAGCCTGATAATGCTTTCTGCTGGAGCTAGCCTAGCTTTTGAAACAACAGGCGGGAAAGGCCAAACTTAATAAAGAAAATGCTGACAACCAAGAAAAGACACCTTTGCCTAAAAATAATTATTACCCCTCTGCCCCCAACTATGAAAGTATTCAGGGGATTGCCAAAAAGTCCTTGAATGAGGGTTGCTTTGTCTTTTCTTCTGCAAAACAAGGCCTGTCCACAACAGCTGATGTGGACCTCAAGTGCACAAATAATAATTATTTTCTCAATGGGTGAACGAACTGGACATCCTCATTACAGCTCACCATTTGTGCAGCATGCGGTTTACGGTACTCTTTCAGCCTGCTGTGATCTCTCTACTAGGTGTGGCCACCTGGAATCTCTCTTTCCAAGAGGTACTGAGACACTACTGGTGTCTCATGCATGCATTCTAATTTCTCTCTCTCTCTCTCTCTCTGCCCAGAAATGGATAGTTCCTCACTTATCTGCAATAGGAATCTACTGATGCTCCATCCATTACTTCACCTGGAGGGCAGGTTTATGTCTGAACCCTGGCTGCCAAAGGTAGAAAGGTTAATCCAATTGAGGGAAGCTGTTTTTTTCTCTCTATATGTTGGTAATTCCAGTAATGTGTTGTAATGAAAAGACCTTGAGAAACACAATACACAGGAGCACTTTGTGCTCACAGTGACAATGGCCATGCAGGCAATTTGAAATAAATAACCAGCCTTATCTCTGGCAGAAAAGGAAAGAAGAGAAAACAGGCTTGACTTGCTCAGGTATGTGACTTTGTTCTGGATGGTGAGGGGAAAAGAGGTTTCCCAAGTTAATTTTGTTGACCCACAGTAACCTGTAGCACATATTAGAGGAATGTTACTTCAGTTAAAAAAAAACATAATAGTGAGAAGCAGCAAGGTCTAATGGTTAAGGCACAGGACTAAGAGTCAAGGGATCTGGATTCTATTCCCAGCTCTGGGTGACAATAAGAAAATCACTTCACCTCTCTGTACTTTTGTTTCCCCTCCCACTCAGTCTGTCTTATCTATTTAGACTGTAAACACTCTAATGCAGGGACTGTCATGTGTTTGTACGGTGCCTAACACAATGGAACCTTGATCTTGGTTGGGTCCCTCTAGGCACTACTCCACTACAATTTAAAAAAAAAAGTCTATTTTGAGAATTGCGATTCTTGGTTACAGTTATTTGATCAATATTTTCACACATCCCTGTTTAGGGAAGCAACTCTCTTTCACTAATCTGTACAGGGCCTAGCATAAAGGGGCCCTGACCTGGCTGAACCTGCTAGATGGTATATAATAAAAAGCAAACATTGACCAGAATTATCACAGTTTTCTGGAACATCCTAAGGGCATTTCAGATATCTCTGTATGGCAATTCTTGGTTGAGTTTATAATAGTACCCACTGTACAGTAGATTGCAGTATGAATGGAGCATTAAATGCACTTGGGAGGACTGTCTAGTTGTAAGGGCCATAGTACATTTTTGATCAAGAGCAAATTTCAGTATATTTAGCTGGTGTTTAGGTATTGAGTTGGTTGAATAATTTGTTGAGAATTCTGACACTTTTTCATAGAGGTTTTGTAAATAAATGTTTACATTATTCAACCAGTTTTACATATGGATATTACAGTCTGAATATTGTGGCATATTTTCATCCAATTACATGAATAATTTCTTATTATTTACCCTGTTCTTATTAATAGTTTTTGTACATGTGTTTGCTTGAATCTAGCCAACTAGAAATCTCACAAGAAACAACTTTCAACATTTCTATTTTCATACCTAGCCAGAATCCTGCAGTGCAAGGACATGCAAAAATGAAAAAAAGGTGAGGAAAGCCACCAACAATTTGGAACCACAAAACAGTTTAATGAGAGTTTGGGCAAAGATTGGCGTTCTGTTTTTAATATCTTTGAGGGTTTTTTGGGGGTGGGAGTGGGGACTGTTAGAATAAAGATTATTATCTGAACAAATTCATGCAGGACTAGTTACTGTGACCATAATCCAGAAAAACATGTAAACAGAGAAGCAAGTCAGTGAATGTGAAAAGTCTTTAAATGACAAAATATGTAATAAATTTTATTTTGGGGAAGATGTTATGCAGCATACAGTAAAAGTGCTAGCATATGCTCTTCTCTTTGGCATTCAATATATGCACACATGCATACCACAGATCTAGCTGCTAGATCATTAGGTCTTCAGCCATGCAAAAAAAAGCCTCTTATTCCAGTGCTTGCAGCAAATTCTCTCTCTTACAACATGTCATACCTAGAATATACAAAAGAGATCAGAAGTACAGACTGGAAAAAATATTTTTGGGTTTCTTTCCCTCCTGCCATCTTTCAACATAAGCTATATTATCATGTGTATAAAAAGGTATCAAGTGATGCTCCTTTTGTTTCTCCTTGTGAGTTTTTCAATGTGATCTAAGGTCTGCATGGTACTCTCATTTGCTTATATTGGGTCAGATCCTCAGCAGGTATAAGATGGCATAGTTTCTTTGACATTAATGGAGCTATGCTGATTTCCACTAAGTGATGGCTGGATTGAAGTTCTTTTCAATACAGTTATAATCAAGAAAATATACTGTAGTTTAGCCACATCCAAATCTGACTCCCACTTTGTTTTATGTTATCTGTAACTTAGGGCTTGTCTACATGGAGCAGCAATGCACACTACAAGGTGGGAGAGGTGATTTCTAAAGCTCACTAATGTGTTGCACATTTTCAAACAGCACTACATTAAAGCACATCAGGGAGCCTTTAGTGCGCACCAGCAGATTCTACATGGACCAATTAAGGAGCAACACATTCGTGCACGTAAGAAATCACCCCATAGGGCTCATTATCCTATGTAGACAAGCCCTTATCACCTTCAATAATAAGTTAATGTGCAAAATGCATTAATAATTGGCAAAAAATAACTGTACAATTCTACTTCAGCCAAACCTTTTACATGGAGTTACTGGGGAGAAAAAGAGATTGGCATTTAAGTTGTAAAATAATGGTTGTTTATAATCTTTGGCCTGTAACTGAAAGATAATAGTTTTAATTTGCATTCAAATAAAATAAATCTCTCAGCATAAAAGACTTTTTTAATAGTTCCCATAAACCAGAAAGAGATTAAAGTGTAGACCGTGTAAGGAGGACAGGGGGATAAATCAACCAGACAAACAAGATGATCCAAAAAAAAACCCCAAAAAACAACAACAACCTCCTTTGCAAATATTTACTTAGTTATCTTCACACTTCTGGGTCCTACATAAAAGTATCTTCACTAGCTGCAGGTTCCTGCTGCTAGAGTGTCAGCTTTAAGTCAGCTGGTAAAGCCCTTATCTGTGAATACTGGGCTCACAAGCCTTAGACAGAATGCTGATTTCTTGGTCTTGGAAAGTGCTGAGTGCTGGTTGGGAGATGCTGAACAGTCTCAGCCCCTTAGTCCAAGTCTTCAAAAGTCTCCTAGTCTTGGATACTTTATTTCAGAGTGTCTAACATGAGACAGTGTGGCCTAATGCCAACTGGATGCACAGCACTTCTGGAAAAATTAAGCCCCCAGTATTTCAAAAGAGCTATCCCAAAATTCAGGCAGGCAAAGTCAGAGGACATTTTTGAAAATAGAATTTGAGCTGTTCAGTTTTGTTTAGGGCTACACTGTGGCTTTTAAGCCAAAGGCCTGCATAAAGGATGGCATGGAGTCATGCTACAGCAACAGGAACAGTAGAAAGGTTGTCTCAAGCCGGTGTGATCTCTCCCTTGTGCATCGGTGTGTAGTCACAATACTCCTCCTTCTGGTATGCTGACTCCAGTCTACAAGTGAGGAGGATGGGAGAGTAGCAATGCCATGATACAGCCCCCTTCACTAATCTTCCCCCCACCCCTCTCCTCTTTTCAGCTACCTGCTCCATAGGGACAGCAGGAGTGAACAGTTTCTGTGCCCTGTAAAAATGCAGGGACTGCTTCCACAGGAAGCTCTTTTGCTGTCATAAAAGTAGGAAAGATTTCTTGCCTCCTCCTCTACCCCTTCACTGCCACACAAGGGCTGCTCCCAACCTGCGATTCTGTAGAAACCAGCAGTTTTTTTCCCAAAAGGATTTTAAGGCCTTGACCATTGTCTGTTTCTTGTGCCCATGGATTTCCATTGTCCTTGCGCTCAGTTAAGAACACAAAGTTATTGGGTCCATATTTTCTCTCATTCACACCGGCACAGTTATGCAGTAATGGAGAGCAGAACAGGGTCCAATGACTCCAAGACAGCAGAAAAGACAACAGGGAATCTCATATCTTTGAACTACCTGTGAGGGGGCAAAAAACTATGGCAAAGGTGTTAGGTTTCTAAGCTACATGACCTGTAGGTCAGTCTTCTCTAGTAGTATTATTTCCAGTAAGGTTTATTTCATTATGTTTTAATTCAATATTTCTGGCATTTCATCCAGCACTGTTTAAAGGACAAAAACAAACAAAAACAAAACCGAGGGTTGTGACCAATTTTTTTACTCTTAGAATCTCTACACATTTGCTCAGCCCATAACTTGACTAGTGGTTACTAACACGAGGTTCTTGGCAGAAAATGTGCATCTCAGTGATCTATAATAAGCACATTTTAAAGATAAATAATTCTATATAAAGTCATTTTAAAATAAGGAGTATATAATCAGTTATTGTATAGACTTAAAATAACAGAATGTCAGAATTCAATTTGGTATTATATTATCTTAAAATGCAAGGTTCTTTATATTAGATATTTGATTCCATAAAACCATTTTCTATTTATTAATATATAGAACCATAAAATAATTCACAGTAGCGCAATTAATGATTTAGTATCACATATATACTTTCAAAGGAAATTTACACATGAAGAATGCAATTTAGCTGAATTACAAAAAGAAGCATGGCATGGATCTACCTTGGTTCGAGGGATATCATCAAACTGGGCTAGATATTTGGTATGAACATCCCATAATGGATCATATCCTCAGCTGGTGTAAATATACTTCAATAAGGATCTGGCACAATGAATTTTACCTGGCATCCCCCTCTTAATTGTATCATGTTTGCCTCAGTACAGTCACCACCTGAAATGACAATTCAGCCTGAAAAAGTTTCTAGCCATAAAAGACAATTTTTGTCCTCAAATATATACCCACAAGCCTCCCATGAGGTCAAAGGGAGCCGCAGGTATGTATCTGAAGACTGAATGTGGCCCAACATTGTGAAGTTATCACATACAAATATCAAAAACTGAGAGAAGAAACTTCTGGAAAGTGCATCTTCTCTCATGTCTTTCAAATTGATTAAAACAAGGCAAAAATAAAGGAAAATGGAATCTTTTAGTACTTGGGTTGGGTTGACTGTAACAAAAGGGCATGTTATAGCCCGATTAATAAAATATATTCAGATGTAAAGGTTAGAGAGCTTGATGTTCATGTCTTAAAAACTGATATCATTAGAAACTGGGTCTCTTATAAATTAAAATAGCAATAGCTTGGCAGATTTGTGATATTTTAGTCAATAGTAAACTGATAAGAGGCAGTAAGTTTAAGGAAGGCATATTAATCAAGTATAGTGTTCTCACACCTCCTCAAATGACCAATAATTCTTTATAAGAAAAAAAAAGTATTTTTGTCATCAAAAACAGTAACAATATTTTATCTGGTTTTATCATAGAAAGGTGCCAAAGTGGTTTTGAAACTACGTTTAAAATTGTCACTATTAAATACAAATAAGATAGCATTCCTGAATGCTGCTTAATTTCTGATAGATCACTTTTCTGGAGTCTATATCCTGCATTGGAAAACTAACCTGATGGGGTTTTTCCTGTGTCTGTCTTAGTGTTGGAAGAGCATTCACGTATGTGATCCTAAACAGAACTTGACAATTCTGCAAATGGAAAACAAATGACAGTCAAAGAACTGAACTTAATTCTGTGGTAGGTCACAGAATCTAGTCGTTCTTCATCTGTTTACACTGACTTCAGTGAGACTGTTCTCATGCTTTAAGTTAAGCATGAGCATAAGTGCTTTGTTGGGTCAAGGCTGTGTGCTCCACTCCCTTACAGAGAACAAAATTAGGCCCTCTTCTGCCCACATCTACTTATGCAGCACAGAAAGTCATGCAAATGGTGTCCAAGATTAGTACCTAAAGAAGGTCACAGCAGAAGATGATGGAGGGAACAAGAGATTCAGGGGATAGAGGAAGAACATGAAATGGGGACTGGAGACAGAGGGCATAGAAAGGTCTACTTAGCCTGATATGGAGAGTATGCAATGCTCCAGCAAGAGTGTATGGTGGGGAGGAAGGTGAAAATAAATGATGAAATATATATCAGAGAGGAACTTGGTGGACCCCATAACTGTCCCTCTCCACACTACCTACTTTTAAAAAATAAAAATGTAGATTTTTTGTAAAGAAAGTCACATCGCTATTTGGGTGTTATCTGGATTCCATTAGAACACACTTTAAACCTGAACTTTTTTAAAACCACATTTTTTGTTTGAAAGTATGGAGTAATTTACTTTTGCATGAAGTTCTACAACAACCGTACCATACTCATTTCCTCATACCTCGGGTAACACTATAGGCATTCCATTGAGTGCATACCTTTAAAAATCTCCTTTTCATCCCCTCAAATTACACAATTGACTCCTACATTTGGATCCCAATCCTATATTCCTTTTGCACACACAAAAAAAAAGAGTTCTGGATCCCTAATTGGCCTTACAACTGAAAATTCATTTGACACAACTGTGATTTTGTAAATGCCTGAAGAGCCAGAAGAGAAGTGTGAGATAAGTAACAAATTAAAAATTAGAACTAGAGGAAGATTTAAAAAAAGCTTCATATATGGTTACCCCTCTAGGTACTATTATTTGAATTTAGGATGCCTATACTTACATTACCCGGCATTGTGGTAAATAGTCTTTGAACAACACCAAGAGACAATCTATTTGGGAGAGGGAGGAGACCTCCTTTGGGGAAAGGGGTCCTTTTACTTTAATAGGGCCAGCATCCAGTATAGTCTCTTCAAAAAAGTCATCAGCCCTTTAGGCTACTTTCTTCAAAGACAAGGTTCCCAATACACATACAAAATCCCAAACAAAGTAAATAAATTTGGTGACTCTTTCTCCCAAGCGTAGCAGTTATCTTCTGGCTTGCCTCATTATCTGCTGTTAGTAACTGGTTTCAGCTATCCTCAGATCTCCCCCTTGAGTACATGAGGAAACTGCTCCTCTGAGTCCTAGATTCCAACTTTCTCCATTTGTAAGAGAAACTGAATGATCTGGGAACCAAGGTCCAGATC